>NC_088796.1:54752098-55055128 GCF_011386835.1 Chrysemys picta bellii | reverse complement strand
TCCTCTGCTCAAAGGTTTGAATCATGGATGAGCCACCGCTTATGTGACAGCTGCCATCTGGCAGACACACTGGGAAATCAACTGGGAACCTCCAGAGATATAAGTATGAGCTGCTACAGCTTGAGCTAAAGAATCAGGACTTAGCTTATGGCCTAACAACTCATATACTCACCCAAATGTTTGCATAGCAACTATCACAAAGGAGCCCCAATTCTGATTGGGGCTTTTGGGGTTGAACATACTACTACTCATTTTTGAAGGTTGTAGATATCCAGCATAAAGATGAATTGAGATGGAACAAAGGAATATAACTTGGAATCATTGAAGAATATTTTTAAAAGGAAAAATTCAGGATGAGTAGCAGGAAAAACTTCCTGAGTGTCAGATCTGTTGGGCTGCGGAACAGTGTTCCAAGAGAAATGTTGAAAGTCTCATCACTTATGACATTTAAAAGAAAACTGGAAGTCATGCGACACTGGCAGTAAGTTAGCAGAGGATCTGCTGCATAACATAAACTGAGCTGGCAATAACTCTGCTCTTATATGGGCTAAGCTTGCCCGCTCTGTACCTTCTCCTCCCTTTCAAGCCTCAGAAAAAAAGATGGTGATAGGACACAAAGCTATTTCGCAGTTTGCAGTTAATCAACATCCATCATGCAGCTGATTGGCATCATCTTCCTACTCACAATCCTATGGAGGGAAACTCCTGCCTCTAGTGAGGACAAAGAAACTCAAAAGCAGTTACTGAAGGTAAAGCTGGCAGAGAGTTTAAGTAATAAAAATGAAACCTTACATGTTGTTATTGGTAAGATTCAAAAGAAAGTCACTGACGCAGAATGAAGGCAAGCAAGGCTGGAGACCAAGTTAAAAAATAATTCATAGCAACCAGCAAACAAATATTGTTTTAAAAGATCTATTTTCCTTCCATAAGAAGTTCCTACACCTACCCTAAACCACTCCAGATTTAATTTTCAGTTCAGCCTAGGTCACTCTGTAGAACAATTTCAGCACAGTAGCACAGCACAAAAATGGAGAGAAAGCGTCATATTTTCTGTGATGTTCCCAGCATGTCTCAGCCTGATGCTTGATGCCTTTAGATCTGATTGTAAAACCCTTATTCACATTGGTGTGTATTTACGCAAGGCAGGGTTATATTTTATTTTAATGTATGGCATACTGTCAGGAATAATTTACTGTTGTAATTTCTATATGTTTTTCTTAGTAACATTCAGGGAGTCTCAACTTCTGAATACCTCTGTCATTTGTTAAACTCTTGATGCTTCTGGGAATGAGTCTATAATAATTTAATACAGAAGCTTCCCTTAATGCAAGTTAATATACAAATTTACCCTTGAATGGGCTCACAGTCTAAAAAAACTAGACTAGTCAAAACACTGGGCTGTAGGGGCATAGCTCTCATAGCTACTGCCATCTCTTCCTTTCTCTCCTCTTGATTCATAAATCACAGTTCCATTGGATCCCCTTAATTTGCTGGAGCTGGGGGCATCACTCCACCTCTCCTTCCATAGCCCATATTCCCCATCTCATATGCAAGTTAAAGCACAATCTAACCTATCAATA
Organism: Chrysemys picta bellii; assembly: GCF_011386835.1. Lineage (NCBI taxonomy): Eukaryota > Metazoa > Chordata > Testudines > Emydidae > Chrysemys > Chrysemys picta. The sequence continues at coordinate 55,053,548 of NC_088796.1, read as the reverse complement.
TTATTAATTTTAATATATATTAACACTAAGTGTATGTTGGAAGCACTCATCACTGTAGTATCTGGACACTTTTCAACAGAACATCTCTTCCCTCTCATTTCCTCCCTTAGTAGTCTCTTATTAAGAGGTTAAAATGCGAAGTGGACTTGGCATCCTCCCTATCCATAAGCAGACTGCCTGTCCCTTGCAGTACGTTAGAGCACCTTACCAGTTTAAGTTGTTAAGACAGGCTCTCCCTGGAAATGGCTTCCATAGCCCTGGGCTGGAAAAGATTGGTACTCAGCTCATACAAGATGAGTCCAGGACTCTGACAACCAAAGTGTCCCAGTTAAAAGTGCTATGCAGGTGCCACTCCAGGGTGTGGAGCAAGAAGTGGTTATTAAAATAGCCTATTTAGGACACAGTAAATGGGTGACTTTGAATTAAACTCAGGACTGCATAGACAACAAGTGTATGGTGTTAAGCACTGGTGAGAATATGCTCTCAATGATTTGTCTTGCTTATTAGACAGGTTGCAGCATTTTGTATCTTCAACTACCTCCATCACTGAAATTTCAAAATGTGGCAAAAAAGGTTGGGGGGATCTCTTTTCCAACCAGCTCTGCTATACAGTCTCCTCTATCCATAAATGAGGACCCACAAATGGCCCTATCCCTAACCAGTGATGTTCCACTGTCTCAAGTGACCTTACACAAACTCCCAGGCAATGGCTAAAAGTTAGCAATGAACTGCAATGACAGTAATTTGTAAATGTGAGATTTTGCATTCATGCAAACATGGACTATTTATGAATCTATGGTTTGCAATTTGTGCATGAAACTAACCAAAAGGAAAGTTCATGGAATGCTGTGAGAACTGGAATTGCAAGGCTATGCACAGCTGTAGAATGAGATAACGTAGAAAATTAAGTGGATTAAGACTAGTTTTGTGTTATAACTCTGAAGGATTCTAGTTCTCATCAGTGGTAGGTTACCTAAAAAATTAACAGAATAGTCTGGGGAGAGTGTTACGATGTGTATCAAACATGTATTAAGAATGATGGGGAGGATGGGGCCGATAGTTAACTTATAACAGATATAACCTTGTTTTTTATTGATGTTCTTTTTACATTATTGTTCATTAGTGGCTTAAGTTGTATCCTTCCTGATGGGAAGGTCATTTATAGGTCATGTAAGATTTTTAGCTGCTTCAGTTTGACTTATGGCAAAAGATAGAAAATAATTTAAATAACCAAATACATTTAGTGATCATAAGACAAATTTGACCATTTCCCTAGAGGTAGAAACTTTGGTACAATTTGCATATGGAATATAAACACTAGTAACCTATCAGTATCCCTTGTAACAATAAAAATTCATGAAATGTCCAGGAATCTTAGCAAGTGACAGCGCTGTGTGCATCAAAAGCAAGTCAACTAAACAAATGGACTGAACTAGTGGGAGGGAGAGTTGGAGAAATTAACTGCTGTGGGCTATAGTAAATGAGCAGTCTGACAAGGAGAAAATTGTGGTCATGAAAGTGTACAAATAGAATGGAAACGGAATTAACACCATACACAAAAAAAGTGTTTGCTGACACACATTAGAGACTTATTCCACCCAGAAGTTTATTGACTTCTTCTGCCCTCAACCAGCTACTGAAGATTTTCCAAACTGGACCAGTGAGATCACTCAAAACATTTAAACTTTGAAGTGTGGCTCAGCTACTGGGTAAAAGTGTGCAAAATACGTCTAAGGCCTGGTCTACACTACACAGGTTGATGTAAGCTGCCTGACGTCGACCTAATAATGAATGTGGCTACCAGGTCCCTTCCGCTGACAAAACTCACCTGCTATATTGACTTAATTACTCCCCCCACTGTGAGAGGTGTAGTGCTTAATTCAATGTTGTTAGGATGACGTAGAAGCAAGGTAGACACCGTGTGCTTATGTTGACCTAACTGGGCTCCAGGAGGTGTTTCACAATGCTTCATTGTGACCGCTCTGGTAAAGGTTTTCAACTCCACTGCACAGCAGGCAGCAGCCAGGTACACAGGAAACAGCCCCTCCCCTGTTAAATGACCACAAACTTTTGAATTTCCATTTCCTGTTTTTTCGGCATGGAGAGCTCGCCTGTCCAGCTGATCATGGCAGCTCCATGCTCCAAATGTGCTCCAGCCTGAAATACACAAGAAGTGGTGGATCTTCTTGGTCTGTGGGGTGAAGAGGCTGTGCAGGCACAGCCCTAATCCAGCCATAGAAACAGACATCCATGAGCAGATCGTGCAGGACATGGGGGAGAAGGGCTAGACCAGGGACATGCAGCAGTGCTGTGTGAAAATCAAGGAACTGCGGCAGGTGTACCAGAAGGCAAGGGACACAACGAGTCGCTCTGGTGCAGCACTGCAGATTTGCCATCTCTACAAGGAGCTGCATGCAATTCTCAGCAGCAACCCCACCACGACACCCAAGAGCAGCTTGGATACCTCTGAAGAGTTGGAGTCCCAAGCCAGAGCAGGCAACACTCAGGAGGTGGTCTTGGATGAGAAAGAGAAGGAGGAGGAAAATGGGAGACAGGCAAGCGAGGAATCCATTCTCCCAGAGAGCCAGGAGCTGTTTGTAACCCCGGAGCAGTCCAACCAGTCACAGAACAGCGTCGTGGCTGAGTGTGATGCTGGGGAAGGAACCTCTGGTGAGTATGCAATTTCAAGTAATATTTTGGGGTCACGTGTTCTTATATTCTATTTTTAATTAACATTAACAAGGTGAGATAGAATGGCTATCTGCTTCTCAGTGGCTGCACCAGCTAGGTAGAGGGTGCCCCATGAAAAAGACTGTTTATATGCACAGGGATGGCCTGGGAATCCTCCAGAGAAATCTCCAAGAAACTTTTGTGAAGGTATCCTGCAATTCATTGCAGAAGGTTTCTGGGAAGGGCTGCCTTATTTATTCCACCATGGTAGGACACTTTCCCACAGCACTCCAGTATGATTCAGCTGGCATCATCACAGTACACAACATAGTAGCATAAAGATCTGGTCTGTATCTGGACGCTTACAGCATCTGTTCCCTTGCCCCCTCTGTCACTCTCAGGAGAGTGAAATCAGCTAGGATCACCTAGGGGAGGTGGTGATAGTTTTCATTTCAACTGCTTGGACCACAAACAATAGTGCCTATGCAAATAATAGTGCCTGTGCTTCCCCCCCCCCTTGTGATTTTCTGCCCCTTCACTCCCATTTTCAAAACATGGCTGTAGTTTGGGTGGCAGGGGTCGGTGTTGACCTTTAGTAACTGCAAGCCTTGGGCAATGACTAGCAGCAGAGGCACCAGGGTGGGTTGGGGGGAAGGGAAATTCTGTGGTACCCACTCGCTGCCACAAACATCCCCCCAGTGTAGCCTTTGCCAAGGCTTACAGTTTGGGAGGGTGAGCACTGGTTCCTGATCTCCAGACAATGTCCATGTTACAAAGAGGAGGTGGCATGGCCCCCTGACCACCTCTGGTCTTGCCATAGGTTGCCCATCCAATGCTGCTGACGGTCCAGTGCCCATGCCCTAAGGCCATATTCACCACGGCTGGGACAGCAAACCAGTTCAAGGAATACCTTGTGTAAATGAAAAGGTTCTGCCTTAAACTTCCTTGAAATAAGGGGAGTGGTTTTTATATAGCAACTCTGCACTAGACACTGGTCTGTACTGACAATGGTTGCTTTGTGCTTTCCATGGCTTATAGTTGATAGTGTGGCCTTCAGCTCTTCCTCCACACCAGCGGAGAGGCTCTCCCAGATAAGAAGAAGGTAAAAGAGATCACGTGATGATGTGTTTAATGAAATAATGAAAGCTTCTGGGACAGCAGACACTGAGCAGAAAGCCTGGAGGATTTCTATCTCTCTGTAAAACTGGACATGGACATAGCAAGCAGGAGAGCAGCCCAGAAGCATGAGCATGGCAGGCAGCAGGAGAAGCTGGGGATTCTGAAGGAAAAAACAGACATTTTGAGGCATCCGGCTGACCTTCAGGAGAAACACTTTGAGGCTAGATTCACTCTGCAGCCCCTGCACAATGTCATTCCAACAACGCCGTATTCCCCCTCCTGCTCTCCCAAACATTCCAGGAGGTGAGGCGGGGAATGCAGTATCCCTTCCACTCAACCCCAGGGGAGGGTCCTAAGAATAAAAGCTGCACATACGATGATGTGTGACAAGTAAGGCTACTGTGCTTTTAAAGACTGATTAATGTGTTTTTCCCCTCCCAATTTTATTCCACTATGTGTCCAAGGTTAAATTCTATTTTTTATCTTTAAGTTTCAGTATGTTTATTCAATAAAACTCCATGTTTTGAGAATGAATTCATCTTATTAACTTAAAATGTGGGGAGAGGAGAAGGGAAGGGACAGGGAAACTGAGGCAACAGAAGGGACGTGCTGGAGATAAAAACCCAGCAGTCACAGCAAGGTTCACACTACTGGAAGGCACAATACAGAGATGCTGCACACATTACCATGGCTCATTACTGAATTGGGTTTTCAAAGCCTCCCTGAGACACAGTGGTCCACACTGAGCTCTTCTTATAGCTGTGATATCTGGCTGCTCAAAATTAGCAGACAGCCTATCTGCCTCCATGCCCCACCCCTATAGAAACTTCTCTCCCTTTGCCTCACAGATATTATGAAGCACACAGCAGGCAGCTATAACCATAGAATCATAGAATATTAGGGTTGGAAGGGACCTCAGGAGGTCAAAGCGGGACCAATCCCCAGACAGATTTTTACCCCAGTTCCCTAAATGGCCCCCTCACGACCCTGGGTTTAGCAAGCAAGCCAATGCTCAAACCACTGAGCTATCCCTCCCCCTTGCCCCCATGGGGCTATTACTTTCACTGAGGTCTAACCTAGTAAGCAAACTGCGCCAGCGACCCTTTAAACAGGTAAGGCACATTCTACTACCATTCTGCACTTGCTGAGTCTATTGTTGAACTGATCCTTTCTGCTGTCCAGGTGTCCGCTTCATGAGCCAGGGGAGTAAGGTGTAGGCTGTGTCTCCTGGGATCACTATTGGCATTTCAACATCACCAATGGTTATTTTTCAGTCTGGAAAGAAAGTCCCTGCCTGCAGCTTTCTGAACAGACCTGTGTTCTTAAAGGTGCACACGTCATGCACCTTCCTTGACCATCCCACGTCGGTAAAATGGTCCCAGTGATCCACCAGTGCTTGTAACACCATTGAAAAATATTCCTTTTTGTTTATGTACTCTTTGGCAAGGTGATATAGTACCAAGATACGGATATGAGTATCATCTATCACCTCACCACAGGTAGGGAACCCCATCATGACAAAACCATCCAGTATCTTTTGCATATTGCACAGAGTCACAACCCTTCTTAGCAAAAGGCAATGAATGGCCCTGCATACTTGGATTACAACAGCCCCCCATGGTGGATTTACCAACTCCAAATTGATTCCCCACTGACCGGTAGCAGTCTGGCATTGCAAGCTTCCACACAGCGATTGCCACTCACTTCTCCACTGTCAGACCAGGTCTCATTTAATGTTGCTGTGCTGCAGGGTTGGGGAGAGCTCCACACACAGTTCCTGGAAAGTGGCTTTGTGCATATGAAAGTTCTGCAAACACTGGTCATCATCCCATAACTGCATAACAATGTGATCCCATCAGTCAGTGCTTGTTTCTCGGGACCAGAAATGGCGCTTCACCATGTTCAGCTGCTGCATGACTGCCAGCAGTAACTGGGAATTGTTTCTTTCTATGTCTTCCAGCAGGGCTGCTTGAAGGACATCGCAATGTATTGCAAATACTGCAGGATAAGGTGCATGGTGTTTGTAATGCTCACACCACAACAATAGTGCACAGCCGAGTGGGGTCCATGCATCTCAGGATATGACATATGTGCCACTATGCCAGCCTTTTGTCAGAAAAAATGAGCAGGAGATGATTTTCTTGACATAATATTGTGGTTAAACCTACAAATTCAAACCTGCTGTTCTAGTTGCCAGTGTTATGAGATACAGAAAATCTATGAGTTCATGAGCCATTTATGGACAAAGCACTAGAAAAATGTACTGTAGGGACTAGGGAACAGTCCTGTAGTGACAGGGGATGGACTAAATAGCTCAATAGATGTTTTCCTAATTACCAAAACAGTCTCTTCTGGAAACAAAATATCAGAAATTAGACTTAGTTTATGGTATCAAAATCAAATACCTCTGAAAACCTCTTTTGCTGTAACCTGTATCAGAATAATTCTAAAGATAAAGAAAGCTTTTGTAACCTTTTATTTCAGGGTCCCCATGGTGTCTGTCCTCTGGAATGCACTAGTAACTTCTACTCATAAAGTGCTTACGACCTGCATTTAAGCTTATATCCAGCATGTATAAAGTATGAAGCCACTGGAGGGCACTGTGAGGAGCAAAGGGCCATAACATCATGACAGTGCCAATGATACTCAGCTGTATGTCTCCTTCTCAGTATATAAGGATAGACTATAAAACCTGCTTGTGCAATACACGACAGACCTCTAGCAGACAGCATTTGCCTGCCTGTTACTATTGTTATTTATTTATATTCTGGTAATGCTTAAAGGTCCCAGACCAGTTGTCAGAGTGGTTCACTATCATGGTGACCTGCTAGACTGATCTCTTCTAAATAGTAGAGTAGTTACAAATGCCGTCCTTCTATTTTTTTTTCTGGCCAAGTGATTGTGCCCATTATTCCACAATGTAGATATCTCCACAGTTATTCACGCCTTTGTCATCTCAAATCTAGACTACTCAAATGAACTCTACCCAGAAATACCACAGAAGGCCACTTTGCAAGCTTCAGCTAGAACAAAACAAAACCTCTAAGTAGATCAGACTAATGAAAGTATGTGCACACTATGCTGCATGGGCTGCCATCTGAAAATGAATGTGCTAATTATAAATCATTATTATTATCAAAACCAAGCAATGTATTTTTAGCAAATCATTAAGTTTCTTTATTTGCACATGGAATGTCCTTGGGCAGTTCACATGTTCTTTGAATTTATTTGAAATTATTTATCAATTTTTTTACAATTTTTTCCCCTATGAACTGGGAAAATTTTGCTATAAGAACTCGATACTTTATGTTCAAAATTGGTGTTGCATTGGCTTGTTGGGACTGGTCACATATGGCATGTGGTATTGTTTCTGTCCCCTGGTTGGATGAACATACACTCTTACAATCAGAAGGAAGGTTTGAAGAAGCCACTGGATCTCTGAATTTCTCAGGGAGCAGTCACTGTTTAGGGAGAGATGGCAGATAAACAGGATTACGGAATTTTAGAAAACTGTAAACCTTTTTCTTTCTGGACCACACACACCCCTGCCTCATGCATCATTCCTAGAAAATTAGACTATTGTAAGATGAATTGGTTGACTGTGTGCAAAGGTAAAATTTCATTAATCATATTCAGAGCAAGTAATTGTCTGTGCATATATTATTTGTGAAAGGTGTTGTCAGATCCTTATCTGGATTGTTTAATTTCCTCTGTGCCAGTACTTTGGTGAGAGCTTTGAAAATCCCTGTGTTCCTGCTTTATCAACTAGTGAGATTTTTAAAATGACACGACTCTGGCCCCATCCCAAAAAACATTTATTCTACTGCAAAGTGGACACAAGTTAAAATAAATAAAGTTAGTGGGAATCTATTATTTTGTGATCTAATCTAACAAACATTAGGGAGCGCAGGTTTTCAAACTGAGAATGAGATAGTATCAGAGTGGAGGTCTATGGTGGAAAGCAAGATGAAAGAAGTGGATTTTGAGGGATTTAAAGGAGGAAAGGGTAAGTCCCAGTTACCTCAAAAGGACAAAAGAAACACTTTGACTATCTGTCCCAAGGGTGAAGCTGATGGGAAACAATGACTGGGCTTCATGGATTCTCGTACTGGACTTTCTTTTCTGAGATTCTCTCCTGCTAGATCTAAATCCAAGCCCAAACTTTTGGAGCAAAATATAAGACACGTTTGCCTGGCTTTTCAGTAACTACAGGTCTTGAAATCTTCTAACACTTGGTCTACTGGCTGCTATTCAATTGCTGTGGAGGATTATTATTTTAGTTTCTGTAATATCCACCTTTATGTCACCACTATAGGTGCCTTATAAATAAATACATAAATATTATTGTTTTATTTTCAGTGAAACATAGCAGCCTATGCATGGGAAGCATCAAAAGAAGCCATGGATGGCTGCTATTTCCCTTCTACTATACATTACCATAGTCAAAAATATACAGTATCCCATCAAGTTCACATGAGATCAGTTCAAGGAAGCCACTCAGGATTGCAAATAAAGGAAGAAAATTAAGTCCATCTGCCAAACTGCAGGCTGCAGGCTCTTAAAAGTGATTTACTAGTTTATCTAGTGTTTTAAAAAGTCATTCTATTAAGCTGTAAATCATATCACTCAATATTACTATATCTGCAGGTAAAATTAATGATAGAGATAAACACATTAGAAAAAGTCATGGCATGTAACTATACCATGAAAAAATTGATGAATAGTGGCTTAGCAGTTGTGACATCGAGTTCAAACTTAATTTGAATGGTGAAGGGCATCATCGTATTGAGCAGACAGGATAACAATAAGTTCATAGTGGCACACAGTTTGACTCATCATGGGAGAAATAGTGCAGTAACATAGTAAATATGGTGACGTGACATTTTGAAGCCCTGAAAAATATAAGTCTGCAGTTAATCTTGGATGAAATGTGCATTTCTGAACTCAGATAAATATTAGTTTCCCTGAAATGATCATATAAGCCAAGTCTCCTTTCTCCATCAACTGTAGGTAGCCTGAAAGAAAGTTAGAAACAAAATCTTCGCTTTAATGGGTGGGAAAGTGGAAGGAATTATTTTCAGCACTTGGTACAATTTTTCACTGGATGGAAAGGAATTCCAGCATAACAGTCAATGATACTCTGCAGTCTCCGCATGTTAGAGCTCCATTTTCATCTTATAGCCAACTTACTAGTAGCAACATGGATCAGTAACTATCATAAAATTAAGAAGCATCCAAAAATGTTCAGCCAGTTGGATCACTTGGTTGGCTGGACATCCTGACACCTCTTTTTAGAAAGATAATGCAGGCAGTGGAAAATTTCAATTGATACATCCATTGTTACTATTGCAAGGGGGAAATGGCTTAAATTTTTTTAAAATGCAGATGACAAAGATGTAAAATATATTTGAAAAAATAGGACTAGTTTCATAAGATAACGAGAACTTCTCTCGACATCTCTTTTCAGATCAGAGTTACACTGCATTCTCAATTTGGGTGAGACAATCACTGCATGGCTTTGCCTCCTGGTTCCTTTGGACTCTGATATGAAAAGAAACGTTGTTGTGAGCAATTATTAATATATAATTAAATGTCAGAATACATCCATCTGACTATTTATTTTTTTCCTTCATCTCGAGCCTTAATTTGAATGATTCAGAAAAACAAGGAATAGGCTTGTGTTCTGTACAAAAGATGGAAATGTCATTATAAAGCTCTTTTGATGTGGTACTGGTGATGCTAGTTGAAAACTGAAATCTAATTTTTTTTCTGAAGTTTATTTAGGGAGGGAAGCTGGCAAATAGTTTACCCACGGAAGAAGAAGAAGAGTGTGGCAGAGAAAGGAATTAGGACATTTAAATCAACCAGAATAAACAACAACTTGAATTGATTATTATAACCAGCACCGATTCACAGCTGAAAACGCTGACAGTAAATGCTTCTTATGCCAGATTCTGATCTCAGTTACACCAGTGCAATCATTAATGAGATTAGATGATGACCCATTGTATTAATACCTAAAAATGAATAGATTTGGATCAGGCTTTGTTTTGTGTACCTGATTCAAGATGAAAACATACAAGTAGGGTGACCAGATGTCCTGATTTTATAGGGACAGTCCTGATTTTTGGGTCTTTTTCTTATACAGGCTCCTATTACACCTCCACTCCCGTCCCAATTTTTCACACTTGTTGTCTGGTCACCCTACATACAAGCCACACTGCATGGGACTACATACCAGTTTTTGAGTGCAGTTTAGGCAAGTGGATGTTTGTCCATGGAAAACAGATGTTGGCAGAATTCCGCTTCTGACCACAGAAGAATTATGCTCACAGTTTGAAATATTGCAGGTGTTCACCCAATACAGCAACAATTCACATCTTTCTCCTATGTTCCTACATCATGACTAAAGATAATTTTAATTTGGAGACACAAACTGCTTTCCATTTTTTGTTTGAACCAGGCGTGCAGTACAAATAAAAGGACAAATCCAGAGCCTACTACCCAGCCCTCATACCCAGGGCCAGCTCTAGGCACCAGCGTTCCAAGCATGTGCTTGGGGCAGCACTTTTCAAGGGGCGGCACTCCGGCCCCTTTTTTTTTTTTTGAGTGGGGCGGCAAAAAACCTGGAGCTGGCCCTGCTCATACCCCGGCTGGGTACTGAGCAGACACATGAGGAGATGGTGGGGATAGGGAAGAGAGGAAATAATCTTCCCTCTAGACCATGGATTATTGTGGAGTTGCTTCCACAGAGACCTAAAGTCTGGAATAAAATCCCAACAACAGAAACAGTCCTCCATCACAACTGGCATCTGGAGGGCATCCTCAGCAGAGGGCACATGGATTGAACTGGCATAGGGACCGAACAACTTTGAAATGGTTCCTTCTGATCAGGAAGGTCAGTGGAGCATTGTGCAGAAATGTGTGCCTCCTGTATTGTATATGTTTTGTAAGCTGAAGGTTTCCTTACTGCTGGTAAGGGGCTCTGTCTACACTTCTTTCTTTCCCCCCGTCCTCTTTACATCTCCCACATATGGGTTTTGAGTTTGTTTTTTAGATTATATTTTAGATCAGGAAAAAGAATCTGGAATATATACATATATTTACATATTAGATATCTATACCTTTATATCCATCTATATCACTATGTAAAATAACTGTGTATAAATATATATTTTATATATGTGTGCACGCAGGGTATAAATACATGTTGTACATAAATGATTTGTTATAGAAATATCAATGTTTCTAGATTACACTGCATGCTAGATGAGCTGTCATTAGCACAGAAAGGATGCATAGCTTTTCAACAAAAGAAAAGAATGAGGCTGCCAGAGTGTTGCAGTGGTTTGGGCGTTTTTGTGTGTCTTTTTTTTTTTCTCCAGCATCCATCCCTGCCAATCTTTGCACTGCCAGTAGGGAAAATCATATCCATGGCAACCAACTGCACCATTCCTACCCACATCAATGACGCCTCCAATCTAAACTGTCAAATATTCTATGCACATCATGTAAAATAGGGCTCTTTTCCTCATACCTCTGTGCATCTAGTTTCCGTGGCTACATGTTTATGCAAATGAGAATTGTCCTTTTTCTCTCAGGTTGATTGAACACTGAATTTGTTTTGCACCTTGGCAATGCAAAGCCATGCTGTCTTGCCACCTGGTCTACCACGTAATTGCAAAAACTACATTATAATGATAACTGTCCCAAAATTAGCCTGATAACACCATCTACCTGGCTTGTGACAGTTAGATCATACAATAAAAGGAGGACATTAACAAGATATGAAGATAATGTTTAATTGGCTCTCTAGGGCCTACTAATTTTTGATATTGAAAAGCTAGTATTTGATTTGTGCATTTTTAGTTAGTGAGGAGAAAACATCCTTCATCAATTCTGAATGACAAATTTACCCATCAGTTTTTTGCATGGGGATCTAGAATTCTAGGAATTCTAAATGTTTCCTACTTAGAAGAAAAAAAATCAAACATCCTAGGCCTGTGCTCTACATTTTAATTAATTCAGGATCAAATCCTCACTCCAAATTACTTCTCCATCCTCTCCCCCTTGAAAAAGTAAGCTCCGGGAGCAGAGTTGCTGGATATACAAATGATAAAAGGGTTAAAACAGAGAGAATTGGGATCCAGCAGGAGACTCACCCTCCCCAAACCCCATTGTTGATCCACCTTATGAGGCTATGCAGTGTATGATTCCCTGATGTGCAATACAGGAGATGTTCAGTTTCTGTCACAGGAAACCACAGTACATCATTTTATAGAAGAGAAATGTTATTTTTAGATGAAAAAGAGGAACTGGAGCTCAGAACCTTGTCAGTGTTATTTTGTAAAATAGAAAATCTCCTGTACAAAAGACATTGCACTAATAACAAAAAGCTTTTTTTGGTCCACCCACATTTTGGTGGTATTTATGTCTGGTTTGCAAAAATAATCCGTAGCCTAAGGCTTTGTAATAAACTGGATTGTGAGAAGGGTGAAGCGACTGCATAAAACAAATATGTAACTCAGCGCTACAGTTAGCAAAAATCAACAATTTCATTCTTGAGACCAGACAAACAAACAAGCAAACAAATACATCCAACAGTGAATATGCAACATAAAGTAATTCCATCTGACATTAGTGTTTCCATTCTAAGATTACCATCTGTGAAGAGGTAGCTTTACATCTACAACTCTTACCTACCAACACATGTTCTGCAAGAACAGGCATTATGTCTAAATCAGCTATCCCATCAAGCCTAGTTTCCTTAAAAAAACAGCATCAATATTGCATCATATCACAATAATAAGCCGGCCGCCACTTCCTGCAGCTCCCAATGGCCGGGAACAGAGAACCCAGGCCACTGGGAGGTGAGGGCGGCTGTGCCTGTGGATGGTCAATGTAACAAACTGTCTTGTGGCCGCAGGGTGCCCACCTCTGCTGTCAAAGCTATGGTTCCCCTCCCCCATGGAATTATATACAATCCCTGACCCACACTGATACATAAACTTAATACAGCAATATCTCCCAAAGACATTACAGGAAATTGTCATCTCTGCCACAGTTAGTTCCTGCTGTAAAAAAATGGCCCAGCCCATTAGAGTGAATGCTAAATGGTTCCTGGTTGTTCCTGTATATGACAGGGAAGTGCTAGCATGTTATCAGGAGGTTTTCCAATCCAACTCACAAGAAAGAGGAAGCCCAAAGAAGAAGTGGTTGGCTAATCAAAAAGGAAAAAGTGACTTCTTTCACAAAATTCATTCACACATGGTAAGGGGTTCACCAAATGCACTCATAGAAAGCAAACAATGTACCCCAATAGGGGGTTGTCTTTTCAAACCGTTCCAATTAAATCACAGAAAACAAAAGGGCTTCAAGAAATAAGCGTGACCATAAAGTAAAATGCAAATGTTCCTGTAAATAGCTATTTTCTCCCCTCTGGTACCACCTTGCCATTCATTAACTAAGGAAGCGTAAAGTACCACTTCACAAATGTGTAACTACATAAGAATATTATTAATTGTTAGGGGAAGGAATCAGCATTTGCTTGTAAGTCCAGGTAGAGGCTAGGCTAGGTCACCAAAGACCTTTCAATGAATGAACAATTATGAATTTTCCTCACAGTGAAACTCAGAGGGGGAATGGAGGGCTCAACCTGAGCTGCCAGCTTCGTTCTGCGGTCTCTAGTCCCTGTTGCTGACAAAGGGACCTGAGGACTCACATTCTGTCTTGATGACTTTGGGGAAAATGCCAGACCAAAGACCAACAGAGGTGAGAGCCTGATCAGGACAAACATATTGCCTGATCCTCAAAAAAACGTGGGTCCCTATCCTCAGCCAAGAAGAGGGAAACTATGAGTGGATCTAGATAATCTCCTACCACATTTTAGATCATGCTCCACAACCTCCCCCTTACACAGAGTGTCATTGCTTCCTGAGAGATCTCCACCCTATTGCTGCTTTGTCACGCTTTCTTCTAACCCATTACTGAAGCCCTTTATTCATGGCAATGGGCTCCACCAGCTACCCAACCTTTGTGCATTTAAGACTAAGAACTAAAAACTCACACAACATGTGTTTGGAGTTAGTCTTTATGTAAGGAGGAGTTATTCAGTGGGAGCTTGTTGATTAATAATGCTATTCAGGATGCACTGCCCACCTCCTGTTTTTTTTTTATGGTTCACGCACATGAAATCTGTTGGTGTCTTTGAGTTAAAGAATTGCTCCCACTATATAAGTGCATTAGCACTGGGCTTCCCTGTAAAGTTTCCTGGGAAGATGACAGGTTGTCCATTTTCTTTCCCCAGGTGGAGGCACCACCCACATTGTGTAAACTGGTGCTGGATTTGTACCCTTGGAGAATCTCCACAAAGCTTAAGTCTTCAGCTGATAGCTTGAGACTTCTGGCCAGAAGACAGTGGCCCTTCTCAGAGGCAAATGGGTGGACTCCCCTTGAGGCAGGGATTACATATTTATTATAAGTGGGGCAGGAAGCAATGCCTATCATTAAGGTTGCCTGACACTTTCCATGGTAAGGTCTTGTTTTCAGTTGCTTATACCTTTGCCAAACTTAATTTTTTTTATGCTCGAAATTTCTACTGGCTGTCTGCCTAAACTTGAACATTTAGGAAAATTTTTAGTTAAAACAGATCAGCCATTTCTGAGAATGATAATATATATAAATATGTTATTTTCCCCTTGGTAAACCAGTCTTACAACTATTTCCTTGAGAAGATCTAGCATCCCATGGTTTGGAATAGGGACTTGAAGTTTAACAGAGGTTCACTCTGTGGTTTTTGTTGTCCCTGAGAAATTTCACCCAAATTTGACCAAATTATAAGCCTTTGAAAACTCTCACTCCATATATGCTCAGTAGAGTATGTCACCTAAATTCTCTGAAGATTGTGTGCATTGGGCATGCTCCAGCCCCTCACAGTTCCAAGGCCAACCTGACTCTGCATGCACTATCCCCAGAGAGCAACTGAGCATGCTCCATCCCAGGACTGCAGAGGCTGAGCAGGACACTCTGAAATTGCTTCACATGGGGCCCACTGTGGCACTAAACACATAAACTAAGAGCAGGGAGACTACCCCGCCTGTGCTCTCAATGCTCCCACTGCTGGCACCCAGGTAGCAGAGAGAGGAAGGAGGAAGCAAGCTGACTTGAATGCAGAAGAGTGTGTGTGTGAGGAAAGGGTAGGGGCAAGTATAGGAGCAGGGTTAGAGGACAGAGGGGGTAGATGGCCAGGAGCTGGGGAGGATTGCAGCAGGTGAAGAGACAGGCTGGAGTGGACAGGGACAAAAGAGTCTGTATCCACTAGAGAACACTCTCCTACAGAACCAGGCATTGAACTAATTCTTCCTCAGTCTCAAAGTTCCTTTGCAGTCTAACAGCTGTGAAATCCATCGGTAATATGTGTGTCTCCATTCCCCTCTAGTGGCCAGTCCACAGAGGAAACAACAGCCTATCACTCCTTCCAGTTGCTGTTTTAGCTGAAGTGGTAAAGGATAGTGCTATACATCTAAAAATTCCAAATTGTTGATGAACCATGTGGGAGGCAGTGGGTTTCATTCTTTGATGGGATGGAATTTCTGTTTGAGGCCCACCCTCCTTGTTTAAGTTTCTTAATATTTTAAAACAACCTAGGAAATTACATTCAAAACATATATGCATCCTTGAAGTGGGCTGTAGCCCACGAAAGCTTATGCTCTAATAAATTTGTTAGTCTCTAAGGTGCCACAAGTACTCCTGTTCTTTTTGCGGATACAGACTAACACGGCTGCTACTCTGAAACCATTCAAAACACTGTCAGTGACAAGGACGTGGGCGATCATTCCCAGTGATGAGAGCAGGAGTCAGGAATCAGAGACCAGGATCATAGCCAGAGGTGGAGGCCCAGTGCCAGAAGCAATGGTCAGAGCAAAGGTCAGGAATTGGAAGAAAGGGTCAGGACCAGGTTACCTGAAGTGAGACAAGGCTTGGGACAAACAGGCACAGGAGCTATCACAGCCATGGACAAATGGTTTGCGCAGCTGGTGAACTGCTATTACTGAAATCAGGCACCCTACTACAGGCCAGCTGCACTCATTAGGTTGCCTGGAGACTGGCTCTGCTGAAGGACCTGATTCCTGACAAAAAAAATTACATTAAAAGAGCATTAAGGTTGAAAATTCAAGCTCTCCAAAATTTGGATATTCCAGAGTTAAGGTTGCCCCCTTGTGTGTACACATCATGATAGTCTAATTACACAATCACATACTACTTTTTTCAACATTCAGTTCATCTCAGTGCACAGGATTGATCTGCTCTGGGGGTTAATCAGGGTTGCATAGTGAAGGAAGCTATTGTCTGCAGAAGTTGGCAGGTACGTAGTAAATGTGATGGGGAAGTGCAGGAAGAGAAAAGACAGTCTCCTGGTTAAAGCAGCTCAACGTTACCCTGGTGAATTGGAGTCTGTCGCTGCCTCTGCTACAGAGTCTGATGCTGGGTAAGTTACATAAACCAGATTTTCACAGATGGCCACAGGGTATGTTCCTAATACCCAACTTGAGATGCTTGGGTTTGATTTGCAGAAGTGCTGAGTACTCACAACTGCAACTGAGATCAGTGGGAGCTCTGCTCCAAATATATAAAGTGTTATAAGAGTCAAAGTACTCTGAACAATATAACCCCAAGCATCTCAAGCTGGGCACCCAAAGTAGTTGATATTTTTCAAAATTTCAACTTTAATCTCTGGTATTAATACTGGTATTTTCTAATTTTGGAGGACTTGACTTTTCAACTTTAACATTCCTTTAACACAGTATTTTGGGATGTAATTGATTATTAATAGTCACAAATACCATGTCTTTTTGTGAATCTGACACTACCATATGTTGAAAATGCCAAACACAGAACAAAATCTTTGTCCCAAGAAGCATAAAGACTAAAGGTATTAATGGGTATATAAATACATGTAAACAGAAAGTGGGTTGTGGTCGCTGAAGTGGAATGCTTTTCAAAGCAGATGGGTTCTTCATTGGTTCATAAAGGAAGGAGTGTGAGGGGTATTAATCAATCAGTTTTTCCAGGTACACAGAGAAAAAGGATTTATGGTACTTGAGTTGATGGACATTATAACGCAATATTTTTTGCCATTAGTGTTTTATAGTGTCCTTTTGCAAAGTTTAATTGTGAAATGCACACCAAAGAGCAGCACTAATTCAAAAGATATATCAACACAAATCAAAAGAGTGAACACTGAACACAACTACAGTTACTCTTATGTTCATCACCTGACAATCCTCAAAGTAGCTCCAGCCAGACTTTCATTCTAATCACTAAAGCCAGGCTTTCACTCTTATCACTATATCTCACTACTAGATCCTTGATTTATTGGCTATTACTTCCTAACAACTTTCTTATGGTAGAAAAAGTGGTGTATTTGGCTAGGGTAAACAAAAGCCTATGATCAGGTAAATGGAGAGAAAGGCTCTTATAAATTTGTTATATTACATGTCTGTATAAAGGTGAGCATAAAATTGCAAATGCATGCCACTTAAAATGATCACATTTCACATTCATTTGGGACAGTGAATGTGAACTTTGTAAACTTTTAAATATTGGAAATTGGGAGAGGATACTAGATGAAAAAGGTATGTTGGCATATTTGTTCATACAGATGTTGCATAGATAAAGATGTGGCCGGCTACCCAATATATTTATATCTGTTATTGTGCATGCAGAAAAATGTAGAGAGTGTAATTCTGAAAAATGATAACTAAAATGGAGTGGGGAACAGTTTTCCCATCCTGGGAAAATATTTGAGAATTCGAAAAAAAATTCTGTTTTGAATCAGGACTCAAGGTGAAAATCTTGAAAATTTTCATGAACCAAGGAACCAAAAAAAAATAAATAAATGTCAGTTCGAGTCAAGCAAAATGCTTTGTTCTGATCATTTCTAAATGTTTCTATTTGATTTTGACAGTGTTTAATTTTTAAAATTTTTTACTATAATTAGATTACATTTTGAAACAAAAAGTAGTCACTTAGAATCAGGAAAATGAAAATTTTGATTAAAAAATGTCAAAATGTGACTTTTCAATTATTTCATTTTTTTTTCAACATAATTTTTGAGTCAAGAAATTGGTTAAAACTGACCCTTTCCCCTGAACAGTTTGTTTTGACAAATTGACATTTGTTGACTAGAAAAGACTTCACCAACTCTAATGATAAAAGCTGGGAATAATGACCCTGTTTTTGATATTACTGACACCAGTTTAAATGGAGAATAATTTAATGGAAATCAATGATGTTACACTGATGTAAAACCTGTGTGAGGGTAGACTCAGTACTATATTTCCGTTAAGGTGGATCTGATTAAACAAAGTAAAAAGCATGAGGTGGTTTTGTGTGAACAGGCACTGTAAAACCAGGACCATAATTATAAAAAGAAAATGTTATGGACCAAATTTTTCCTCACTGCATAAATACCCTCAATAGAGAATCGCATATATGCTACAAAAGTGGTGCTGACATGCAATCCATATTCTCACCAACAATAACACCCTAAAGAGACACCGCTCAAATTATCCTTGTTAGGAGCATGAATTCTGCATGAGAAGAGGTATATTTGCCATTGCCTGGAATGGGAGTGTGTGCTCATTAAGGTGCAGTCCACATCCTCTAGCACTTGTGCCCTGCCCTAGAATGCCTTTACGCATGGAAAAAACAACGAGGAGTCCTTGTGGTACCTTAGAGACTAACAAAGGTCCCAGAAGGACTCCTCATTGTTTTTGCTGATACAGACTAACACGGCTACCACTCTGAAACTTTACACATGGAGTGGCCTCCCCTCAAGTTTTATTTGGAGCCAAAATCAGGACAGAAAAGTTCCACCTACAGCTTCGCTTTGGTCTGTGGATTTTCTGGCATGCAGCTAAACACAATGTAAGCCCACAGCTGGCTCTAAATTAGGGTGAGTCTATGTTTTACAATAGCATGTAGCATATTGGAAATATATTTTCCTTCAAATGAAATTCAATGAATAATGATATATTTTTAAGGACATGTAATTTGGAGATGGTGAAAAGAAGGTGAAAATGGTGATACTTATATAAGTATCAATCAGTGGTCTAGAGTTATACCCTTTATAAATTAAGACATCACTTAGTGCCAGAGTTCTGGTTTTCAATGAACCTATGTGTGCATTATTATCAAAACCTGTTGCAATGTTATGCTCTACTATCATCATCATCATCAATCATCCTCCTCATCATCAAAGATTTCAATCATTTTTATCCCACTGTGGATCACTGTTCTTAATAATGTTCTGTTTACTGAAAACATGTTCACATTCTGGTGATGCAACAGGCAGAGTCAAGGCAATTGGCTTTAAAGTTCTAAGGTCTTAATGCTCTCAAGGAATTGAGTGAGTTTCATCTGATATATTTGAGCAAGATGTCATATCGGTCATTCTCCTACACAGTCTAAATTGAGCACCTGTGCTATCTGGGTCAATGTCAAATGTATCATATCGTTCAGCTAGTGAACAAATGTGTTGTTCACTAATAGGATGTGTTGTGTATGGAGGATGGAAATTGCCAAATTCCTTCATTATGCCTTGTTGGCCCTTAAATCATCTGTCAATACTTGAAATTGCATAGTCAGTTACAGTATAGAATAAAGTTATTCTGAGTTCCTTTTTACATGTAGCACAGTTATATTGTCAGCAATCCTAGATGATACCACTCATCTTCTTCATGGTTGTGGAAGTTTATTAACATGCAAAGCAATTCCTATGGCTACTGTTGAGACTTGATCTCAGTAGTCATTGGATATATTGTCAGTGTGCATTGTCAATATTTCTTCGCTTAGTATTGATATATGGTATGAAGTGCAGCAATCAGATCTGGATTAGGAAGCTAAAGAATTGTGGATACCAAATTAACAGACAACAAGATAGCATGAGCAATATGTAAACAAACACAAAATAAACTCAATCTATGGCACACCACAAATCCACTCAGTTTGGCAAGTGAGTTCCAATCACCAGTGATATTTTGAGTTGCTATTAATGGCTTTTATTGTTTGCTTAATTGAAGTTAGACGCTATCATTAGCAGCTCCATCTTGTGTCATTCAAACCTTTCAAATTAATTTGTCTTTCATGTGAATAATGATATTCCTGTTCTTTAGGAAGATTGAATAGCAATGAAATCAACGTTTTTAAACTGATGTAAATGCTTTCAAAATTCAACCCTCTCCCCTAACTTTCTTACCATCACTATTTCTGAGCAAGTACAGTATCAAAAACCCAATAATAAAGTCCTTAGTACTAGAACTGGCTGAAAATTATTGTCAATGAAATGTTGATGAAAGATGACAAATACTTTTTTTGCAAAAGTTTCACAGGAAATGTTTTCCAACCAGCTGTACTCAGTACTCAGTACAAGTGCCTTTAGTTATACGCAGAGCAAATTCATTCCAGTCTAGCTTGTACACTAACAAATGATCATTGTTGCATCATCTTCATCTTTCAGCATCGGCATAATCTTGGCTAACTACATTAATTCAGGCTCATACCTGCTGATAATAATAATCAATTTATTTCACACTATAGCTGCTGTTACACCAGAAACTGGAACTATAGACACAAAATCCCTGGAACTACGACACAGATAAAAATAATTCTTCAGTGTCCCATTTGGTATTTATACAAATCAAACACGTACAGTAACTCCTCACTTAATGTTGTAGTTATGTTCCTGAAAAATGTGACTTTAAGTGAAATTATGTTAAGCAAATCCAATTTCCCCATAAGAATGAATGTAAATGGGGGCATTAGGTTCCAGGGAATTTTTTTTTTTTTTGCCATACAGTACAGTACAGCACTATAGTTGGGAGGTGCCCCCGCCTTACCCCACACTGGCACAGCCCACTGGCAGTGGAGACAATGAGGCAGGTAAGGAGGCTAAAGCTGCTGTAGGCTAGGAGAATTGTGCAGCAGCAGCGGCAGCTTCCCCTACTCTGCAAGCACCAGGGGTGGGGGGCTCAACCCTTGGCCTGCCCACGCCACCCCTTCCCCCAACCCCCCCACCCTTAACCTGCCTATTCTTCCCCTCCCTCCCCCCTTACTCCGCACGCCACGTCCTCGCTCCTCCCCCTTCCCTCCCCTGCCTCCTGCCCGCAGCAGTCAGCTGGTTTGCAGCATTGGGGAGACAGGGGAGGGCGGGGGAGCCTGCCCACCGAGTCCTTGCTCCTCCCTCCTCCCTCCTGAACGCCGCAAGCCAGCTGATTGCCGTGGGCAGGAGGTGGGGGGAGGAGGGGGTAGGCGCTGATCCGTGGGGTCTGCCGGTGGGCGGGAGGCGCTGTGGGGGTGGGGCGTGTAGGGGAGCTGATGGGGGGCTGCCAGCTGTGGACAAAGCAGGCAGCCAAACAAAGTTATAGCGAAGCATTGCACAACTTTAAATGGAGCACATTCTTTAATTGAGCAGAGACATAAGATGGAAACAACGTTAAGTAAGAGGACGTTAAGTGGGAAGTTACTGTATTTGAGAGTAGCTCTTAGACTCATAGACTCATAGACTCATAGACTTTAAGGTCAGAAGGGACCATTATGATCATCTGGTCTGACCCCCTGCATGCTGCAGGCCACAAAGCCGTCCCTACCCTTCCCTTGACTCTGTTGATAAAGTCCCCAAATCCTGTGTCTTGGTGACTTCAATTGGCAGAGAACCCTCCTGCTAGCGATCCCTGCCCCATGCTGCGGAGGAAGGCGAAAAACCTCCAGGGCCTCTGCCAATCTACCCTGGAGGAAAATTCCTTCCCGACCCCAAATATGGCGATCAGTAAAACCCCGAGCATGTAGGCAAGAGTCTCCAGCCTGACCCTTGTTAGCCATTATACTATTTACCTGCCATGGCTCGGTATTCCTTGGCTAAAATCATGTTTTTCCATTAAACCATTCCCTCCATAAACTTATCTAACTTAATCTTAAAACCAGACAGGTCCTTCGCCCCCACCGTTTCCCTCGGAAGGCTGTTCCAATATTTCACCCCTCTGACGGTCAGAAACCTTCGTCTAATTTCAAGCCTAAACTTCCCCACGGCCAGTTTATATCCATTCGTTCTCGTGTCCACATTAGTACTAAGCTGGAATAATTCCTCTCCCTCCCTTGTATTTATCCCTCTGATATATTTAAAGAGAGCAATCATATCCCCCCTCAGCCTTCGTTTTGTCAGACTAAACAACCCGAGCTCCTCTTAATGAGTAAGGTCAGCAGTTTTCTCTCTCATGATTACAAAAGAGCCCTTTTCATTGTGACGGTAATCTGTCAGAAGTGTGTGACCAATAACTTATTTTACTTTGGGCTCTATATCCTAAATATTTTCAGTTCTTGTGTAACCCCCACACCTCCTGGTGTGGTGCTCTGTCCCCTCTAGTGCCACCAAGACCACTTAGAGATTAAAGCGTCTGCTACAGCCTTAGCTAAAGGCCATGTGGCTTTTTGCTCATGCAGTAAAGGCTCATACACTCCAGGAGATCCCAGGTTTGATCGTGCCTGCCAATGACCGGGGTCTGTCGGTGTTACACTTGATACTGACGTAGTATTGAACATGTTCACAAATCATACCTCTATTTCCTCTTTTCTTTATGCATGCTAAATCGTAAATTTAGTTTACCCAGAGTTCTCATCTAGCATAGTCTTCTGTTTCTTTTCTAACTCCTGCAATCTTAGTTCTCCGGCCAGAGTACAGACAATTCAACACTTGATGACTTATTAGGTAAAATATGCAGATTTGTTTATAATTTTTCTAGGTCTTCTTCTACCTGCTTTTTGTTAACAGTTTTATTTGCAAGTTTTCCTGCTCTTCACTACTTTTTAATTATCTATAACTCTTTTTTGTATTTTTCTAGGTTAAAACATTTTTATATAAACAGTTCATCTACTCAGCCACTTTGGAATCTGTCATTATTTTCCCATTCCACATCCTTTATTAATGGGTGTACTTCTATAGTGTTACTCTTCTGTATAGCTTTGATGTACTCTGATGTTTAGCTCTGCTCATCCTTCACCATGGAAATTGCCCCTGCTGCTCCATCATGCGCGGGCATAGACAATTCTTTTTATTTGGAGAGGCTGGAGTTAAAAATAATAATAGATGTTGAATGTCACTTTTAATGAGTAGTTTTGTATTATAACTAAATGTATCCACTTTTAATAAAGTGAGATAAATGAGCTTTTGTTTCAAACTCAGTGTTTCCTTTATATATTAAAGCAATCTAAATTTTTCAGAAGCGCTAAAGCCCTCCAAACCCCAATATTCTATGCCCATGCAATGTGCTGTGTTTCCAAGTTAAAAAGCAATTTTTCTAATTGCCAACCTTGCAAATGAAATGTGGGAAGCTGAGAACTGGTTTCTGTCTGCCCATGCTTCCCAGGCCAAATTATGGCCCTTGCAATATCACAGATGGATGTAACCAAGAGTATAAATTTGGTCTGCAGCATCTTTACTATGAGGCATGAGGAGAGAACCCCTTGTGACTTTCAGATCCCCAATTGGGTTTTAGTAGTTAGAAAACTATTATTTTACTTGTCTGGCAAACAAAATTAATATGGAATTAGTGAAACACAATAAACATGTTTCTTTTCAAAGTAATTTTTACAGCCACTTTTCAGAGAAAAGCTTGCATCTAGCAAGTATTAACTCATTATGCTTCCTCTCCTCACCTCCCCAAGTTTAACAACACTGTGAGCATGCATTTTTCTTTATCAATTTAAAGTAATTTAAACCAAACAAAAAAAAATCCCCCCGTTTCCTTGCAAGCATGGTTGCTGCAATCATGTGCTTAAAGTTATTGTGTGTGATAAGACCTAGAGCTACCTGATGAGACAGTGATCCTGCAGCAGGGTCAGTGTGGGCAGACCTGTGTTTACCAGAGCCTCACTGACTCCAATTCATTCTCCTCTCATTTACACCACTGGCTTCACTTGGCATGTAAATGAAGATTATTTGCCCCATTAACATTTATCACAGTATCATAAATCCTGATTCTGGTCTTGCTAGTAACTCCACTGTAGTCAGTAGAATTATGTTGATGTAAAACCAGGGTAAGTGGTAAAAGAATCAGGCACTAGAAATAGGGCCTCCGTAAGCTGGGGAATTACTGAAGCTACAGCAGTATTTTTGTATACTTCACAGAGCCAAATTCTGCCTTTAGTTACATCAGTGTAACCCTATCAACTTTAGTGGGGCTGCATGTGTGTTACTGAAGGTATGGCCCAATCAGTTTTGGGAAGAGCCAGCTTCCCCATATGTTTGGATGGGAAATGGATCATAAAATGTCTACAAACTGTTGTTCTTCTGTTGATGGACTGAAGCAATTAGCTGTGTGGATCCACATACAGTATGGTGTCCCTACTCAGTCCAAAATGCATTAGGTCAACAGGGTATTTTTTTTAAAAACGGAGTAAAAGGTGCTGTTTCCAGTTCAAAGCTAAACAGACTACAAAACTTATTGTAATGACACCTAGCATATGTAGTAAGATTTTTTGAATCACTAGAAGCATCTGTGGCAGAAAATAGACACTTAGGGAAGGAAGAAGGTTCAAGTTTAGGACTATGGGTTATTCCAGGCTATTAGGTGACTTTTAAGAGCAATGCCAAACTCATCGTTTTTATTTTGGCAAATTGAGTATGAGTAATCTCAGTTTTGTGCAATTTTACACACTACCACTGCATCCCAGATTTTTGCTTTTGTAAAAAAAAATGGCTATTTTTGCATTGAAAAATTAAAAACTACACATGCTTGCATATTTTTAATGTCAAACTAAGCACTGTTCAACATCTGGCATCTTTTTGCTGGAAAAGAGGGGCAATTTTCCTTAATTTTTTTTTAAAAGCTCAATGATTTTTCCACCATAATGGGCCCGTTTTCAATTTTGTAACCTACAGAAAGGGACCCTGGGGCAATCCTTGAATTCAAATAATTTTTCCCTTTTTTCAGACTGTATCTCACAGCTCTGGTTGCCAATCTTCCCTGCACAGTGGTATGTGCACTAGAGAAAAGGAAGTTAGTTTGAGGCAAACTGATTTCTATTTGGTTCACACTTAAATACTCTCTCCCTTGTGTACTACTACTACCACTAAAATAATAATAATATCTAGCAGAATTGTTTTCATTGGTAGATCTTATAGTGCTTTACAAAGGGAGAGCACCATCATTATTCCCATTTTACGAATGGTGAAACCGAGGCATAGAATGGTGAAAAATGACTGGCCCAAGGTCACCCAAGTCAGAAATAGAACTCAGCTATCCTGAATCCCAGTCCACTGCGCTGTCCGCTTGGCCACACTGCATCCCAAGTAGTAGAGGAACATCTGAGACAGATCAGAATGGACTCATGTTGTGTTGTTTTACTTTTGAAATGAAAAAAACAGTCAAAGTATAACTGACTACTCAATGTACTTACAGAAACAAAATTTTGGGAGTCATCTGCCAAAAAAATGAAGCTATGATCCTGCTCCTGTTAGAAACTAAGCAACTTGCAGGAACAGGACCTTAAATTATATCAATGACTTCTTGAAAGAAGGAAAGTAATAAAAATATAAATTAAAATGTGCATCTTTTTGTCTTTAGCTCCTAGGAAATGAACCAGTGTCACTTCTCTGAGAGATGATTTTAAGAGCTCTGTGCTGCATAATCTCTGGAGATTTGCTCTGATGCTCATCACATGAGATCAAAAAGGAACTGTAATCCAGAAGGGTTTACATAAGAAGCATGTAGAATTTGTAGATTGTTTTAATGTCACCCCTTTGCAGACTTCCTAACTAGCAGAATGAGAATGTACATTCTACACTCTTTTTCAAAGGGAGCCCTTCCCATGATCATTACAATTTAGGTGACTGGTATTCTGATTGACTAATATGTTGAACCTTTCTTTTTGTCTAAAGAACTACCCCAGCAACTTCATTTGGAGATACATTTTGCTCTCTCTTCTCTAGACTGAGAGCTAAAGTCTCAGTGGCAATCCTGCTCACTTAACCAGTCTAGGAACAATAGAAGAGGTAGAATTGCTTAGTCAGGCCTGGATTAACCAATATGCACTTGCACAGGACTCCCATCTCATGGGAGCCCTGGACCACTGGGGGAAAAAGTACAACCAGCACCACCAACAACCAAACCTGAGTGGCACTGCAACCCCACATGCCAGGTTGCAACGCCACTCACTCAAATTTGGTTGGGCTACCTGCCCCCATTATGATGGGGGGCGGAGGCAGGTGGGCCAGGCCAAACTGCATGAGTGGCACTGTGATTTGGTGCTTGCCCCCTCCTCACTTTGACTATAACTACCAATCTGTCACCTCCACACACACCAAAAGTCTGGTGTTCTGTGGGGGTGGAGGAGTGGCACACTGAATCTTTGTCTAGAGTGGTGATTGTCTTGTATATCACATGCTCTGTCTAGTTTCTAGTTTCCCAATTCCTTAGTGCACAGGACCCCAGTATTCTTTAATCTGTGCCTGTGCTTAGTGCTAAGAGTAAATTTAGAAAAATCTGACAGACTTGAGAAAACAAAAGTTCTAGTACTGTAGTTGAATTACACTCAAACAGGAATGGTGATCTCCATGAATGTTCAGTCAGGGAGAGTTTTGATCTGAAAGACTGTAAAAAAGTATGAATTGGTTGATAATTTCGTAGGTCTGTAAAAAAAAAAAATTGGAGAATATTTATACAAATGGCTTCATGAATTGGCTTTGGCCACTGAGGCCTACTTTTGTGTTTGCTTTTCCAAAACATTCATACGATCAAATTTTATTTGTATGAGAATTTGCAAAAAGTGGTTTTCACACTAACATGCACAAATATTTGGAGAAAATGAATGGCAGAGTCTTAGCTGTGAGTATTCATGCCACAAGAACTTGTGCACTAATCTAATCAGGGAACAAAAGCAACAAGATTATCTGACCTATCACCACTAACCTACACAATCTGAACATCAAATCTTGAATACACGCAGATAACTGTTTTTGAGCAAGCCATGGTGTGCAATTTTTTTTTTAAAACTGTGATTTTTTTTTTGCAAAATACTTTTAAATAACAAATATATCTGAGGAAATCAAACTAAATCAAATTTGAAGAAAAATTAAATTTAAGGGTATTCTTGAAGCAGCAGCAGAAGTTACATTAATTGAATAAAATATTCATTGTGAATTATTCACTGTGCATTAATATTTGGTTTGTAATTGATACTGAATAATTCAGTTTTGCAACCACATAGAAAAATAGAGTATCCATTAAATGCTTTATTAGTATTTTTAAATATGTCTTATGCCTTAGTTTATCACTGTTTCATTGTGGTTTGGAAGATCTAAATTATCTCCCTTTTCCAGACAATTTATCACAAAACTATCAGCAAGATGCCTCCATTGCATTTGGGAGACTCCCTCAGGAGAATATGATGAGTGTATGCTATTTAGTTTCCATCGGTCAGTCTCTTCTCAGCAGATTCAGAGAGGCACTGTATACCATCTTGCGATTCTCTTCTTTCTCTTTCTCTGCTATCTGACAATTATTTCCCCATGTTATTAGCTCCTCTTTTTTTTACACTACATTACCTGAGTTGTTTTTTTAAACAGTACCATCTTCTTCTGTACATTTCCACATCCTTACTTAAACTACGGTATTTATTCATTCATTTATCCAATTCTGTGATAGTGGTGCATTTATGTTGTAATTGCTTGCTAGAAAATATGTTCCCAGAAGGGCCAAAACCGACAGACAGTTTCAATTGAGTAAAATCAGCTCCCCACCCCCTTTTATGAAAGGATTATATGAACATTCCTGACTATCAAAGTATGTAGCATGATGGCCATCCTTTCATTGCTACTTATAAATCTTAATGTATTCCTCTCACCAAAGAAAAGCAATACTCTGTAACTGTAGCCCAATCAGACTGCTGAAATGTGTTACCTGTCATTTCCAGCCCACCCCTCTGAGAATTTGGCTGTTGTATCTTCCAGCCATAGGACATGTGCAGTCATTATCAGCATAATATATACATGATTACAATAAAATCCAATATATATATAAAAGAGCAAAATCACTAAACAAAATTATTGTTGTTCTTTGACCTCTCCAAATATCTGTCCTCTTTGCTGGAATTTTCCACATTCCTGAGTCATATATATTTCAATGTGTGCAACATACAAATGTGGTGTGTACACAATATAGTACATACAATAGAGATGTGTTTGGGCCTGGGGTTTATCTGCACTGCAGTGCTGTAGCTTTGTTGCTTTTGGATGTAAATCACAAATCTTGAGATTTTGTACTTTGTCTCACAATCTGGCATTTATTTCCACATGTACAATTCTTTCCTAATGGAGACAGCCAATTAAAATCCACAGGCACAAATTTTTATTCTCAGCGTCAGCCCATTGTGGATTGTCTCTTGTACAATTAAACATAACAAGTGCACAGAGTACTGTAAAAGATCTATACTTTGCTGACATCATCAGGTACCTTATGTATGTTTTTAAGGCAAACAAGTAGATATCCACAGATGAGGTGGAAAAATGACACAATGTGTGTGTATAATGATCCAAATCCTCAGATCCTTACTTAAACAAAGGAAGAAGGAAGAGTGTGGTTGAGGTACAAGAGTGGGAGTCAATGAATCTGGTTTCTTTTCGCAGCTCTGCACAGGCTTACTGTGCGAACGTGGAGAAATCATTGAATCATCTGTAACATGGGATAATGATACTTCCCTACTTCACAGGGGTGATGTGAAGCTAAATTCATTAATGTCGATGAGGTACTCAGATACTATAGTGATGAGCGCCATAAAACTGAAAATTCATGAATACTGGTTTTTACTTAGTCCATTTCCTGTTGATGTCAACAGGAGTTTGAGTGAAAACTGAATAAGGAATAGAGGATTGGACCTATTATCAATAATTTATTTAGTATCTACTGATTTATTATTCCACCTAGGTTTATTTACAACCTATATTGTAAGATCTCTGCGGCACAGACTGTCTTTTTTTCTTCTCGTTGTTTTTAGTACGCTGCCTGGAACAATGGAGTCCTGGGGCAACTAGGGTTACCATAATACAAATAAATAATCATTCCAGAGTAGCAACTAGGAGAAGGTGCTTGAAGTGGTTTGTTTAAAACATATATTTGGATTGGTTAGAATATATATTTGCAATATTTAAAAATGCTTCCATATTGAAGGACTCTAGTTAATACTCTCAATAGTAATACAGTTATGTATACATGAGGCTAATTTTACGGTAGAAATACATCAGTTACAATTTCTGCATATAATTTTGGAAAAAGAATGTGTGCAATTTAAGGAATGTGTTTGCTCTGTAAAGAAACTTGAAATGCAGCTCTAAAATGGATGCTACTAAATGTAATATCCCAGTAGTCCACCATCCATCCACTCCATTCACTCTAATACAAGCCTGAGCTTGACTAGGCTGAACGTGATGCAACACCATGTATATTAGAGATAAGCACATATTCCAGAGGCTCTCTCTGATTCACGGCCAACATCAGTCTCCCCTTTTCATAGACTAATGATCCTCCAAAGTACATAAAAAGCTCTTTTGTCTTTGTCACAGAATTGAAAAAGCCATATTTTAAGAGCCCCATTCTGATCTTTTCAGAGTTGTGATGGAATATTTCTGACTACTGTATGTGTAAAGTAAATATTGCTTATCTACAGGGTGCAAACCGAGTGGCCCCCCTCTGCAGAATGTGTATGAGACTGTGGCAGCTAAGGTCCCCTGTTCGGAAATGCAAGGCTACCCACTGATGTGGATTTGTCAAGTATAGTAAGTTGCATGATGTGTCTTAATGTGAGGGCTTGTCTAAACACAGTTTTGTATTGCTTTAACTATATCAGGTTGAAAGTAACAGAGGGTCCTGTGGCACCTTTTAAGACTTCTGTTAGTCTTAAAGGTGCCACAGGACCCTCTGTTACTTTTTACAGATTCAGACTAACACGGCTACCCCTCTGATACTATATCAGGTTGAAAGATGCTTATGTCAGTATAGCTTATTCCCATACATTTACAGGAATAAGCATTAGTCATCTTTATACTGATATATCTGCATCCACACTAGGGGTTATTCCGATTTAACTGGTTTGATGAAAAATCACATATTAAACTGAAATAGTTAAGACAGGTACAAAAACTGCATGTGGACCAGGCCTAAGTCCATGTGATACAAAGGGGCATTGGCTGTGGGCAAATTTTACTACTAACCCTCTAAAATATTATTACTATATCTATGAAGTAATTATTTTCACTTGTATATGATCAGAAACCAAATCTCACCATTTCTTTAACCTGTAAGCATCAATCCTCTGTGAAGACAGCATTGTTAAGGTGTGGTGGATTCACAAAGACTTGCATCACAGGAAGTCCCTTATTCTTTCCCTTCCTCTTTGCATCAAACATTTTCTTCCTGTTGGTTTCTTCTCTGCTGCAGGATGTTTCCCTTCTCCCAGGTCAATCCTCTCTCATTGCTATTTTGCCCTCTATTGCTTCACCTCCCTGCTCCCCTTATTCTCAAAGGGTACATCTACACTGCAATAAAAAACCTGGGGCACAGAGTATCAGAGTCTATGTCAATTGACTCGGCCTCATGGGGCTTGGGCTGCGAGGCTAAAAATTTCAGTGTGGACATTCAGACTAGGGCAAGAGCCTGGGCTCTGAGACTTGCCCCCCCGGTGGGGTTTCAGAGCACAGGCTACAGTCCAAGCCCGAATGTCTACGCTGCAATTTTTAGCCCAATAACCTGAACCTCACAAGCTCAAGCCAGCTGACCCAGGTCAACTGCAGCCATGCTGCAGGTCTTTTATCGCAGTGTAGACACATGCAAAGCTTATTGAGCAGGCTACCTAGTCCCCCTAACAGAGAAAATGGCAGGTCTTAACCATTCGATTTTTCTTTTAAAAGCTTCTTTTTACAGTCTTTTTCCAGAAAAAAAACAATTTGAAACAATTAAAAAATGTCACAATTGAAACCAACTAGCAAAATTCTAAAATTACTCTTTATCATGATAAAAATGTACATATTGGTTTATTTTTTCTGACATTTTCTAAACTTTTGAAAAGCAGGTAAGCAGTAAGAGAGATATTTTCAAAAAGAGGCCCCAGACATGCATGCAAAAATGTACCTGCAATACTCACCTGATGTACTGGATGTTAATGAATAAGTTTACTTAGGGCACGTTAAGGCCAAATCCAACACTATTGTAAATCAACAAAGCTCCACTGAAGACCAGTCCTACTCCCAATGACATCAATGGGAATTTTGACATCAATTTCATCATTAGCAGCACTGGGCGTTTTCTCATAGGTACAATCCGATGTGATTGTCACACACTGTATCCTCTTTGGGTATACACCCATGCCTCAGTTTCCCCTTTTTCTGCACTCCTTGAAGTACTCACCCCTCCCACAACTGCGGTTTCAACTAAAGACAAACTTTCTAGGGTCTGATTTGTTAATAGGTCAGAAGAAATCATCATGGTCATCTAGTCTGACCTTTTGCACTTTGCAGGCCATAGAACCTTGCCCACCCACTCCCGTAATAGACCCCTAACCTCTGACTGAGTTATTGAAGTCCTCAAATCATGGTTTAAAGACTTCAAGTTACAGAGAATTCACCACTTACACTAATTTAAACCTGCAAGTGACCCATGCCCCACGCTGCAGAGGAAAGTGAACTCCCCACCAGGATCTTTGCCAATTCGACCTAGAGGAAAATTCCTTCCCAACCCCAAATATGGCAGTCAGTTAGACCCTGAGCATGTGGGCAAGACCACCAGGCAGATAGCTGGGAAAGAATTCCCCATAGTAACTCAGAGCCTTCCCCATCTACTGTTCCATCTCTGGTCACTGGGGATTTTTGCTACGGGCCACACGCCACTGTAGGCAGTCCTATCATACCATTCCCTCCATAAACTTATCAAGCTCAATCTTTAAGCCAGTTAGGTTTTTGCCCCCACTGCTCCCCTTGGAAGGGTATCGCAGAACTTCACTCCTCTGACGGTTAGAAACCTGCACCTAATTTTGAGCCTAAACTTGTTGATGGCAGTTTATATTCATTTGTTTTTGTGTCCACATTGGTACTTAACTTAAATAGCTCCTCTCCATCCCTGGTATTTATCCCTCTGATGTATGTATAGAGAGCAATCATATCTCCCTTCAGCCTTCTTTCGGTTAGGCTAAACAAGCCAAGCTCTTTGAGTCTCCTCTCATAAGGTAGATTTTCCGTTCCTCAGAACATCCTCATAGCCCTTCTCTGCACCTTTTCCAGTTTGAATTCATTTTTCTTAAACACGGGAGACCAGAATTGCACACAGTATTTCAGATGAGGTCTCACCAGTGCCTTGTATAATCATACTAACACTTCTCTGTCTCTAGTGGAAATACCTCGCCTGATGAATGCTAGGACTGCATTAGCCTTTTTCACAGCCGCATCACATTGGCTGTTCATAGTCATCCTGTGATCAACCAATACACCCAGGTCTTTCTCCTCCTCTGTCACTTCCAACTGATAAATCCCCAGCTTATAGCAAAAATTCTTGGTTTTAGTCCTTACATTCATGACCTTGCACTCTGTACTATTAAATTTCATCCCATTTCTATTACTCCAGTTTACAAGGTCCTCCAGATCTTCTTGTATGATTTCCAGTCTTCCTCCGTATTGGTAATACTACTCACCTTTGTGTCACCCACAGATTTTATTAGCAACTATTACTTCTTGTGCCAAGGTCAGTAATAAAAACGTTAAATAAGATTGGTCCCAAGACCAATCCCTGAGGAACTCCACTAGTAACCTCCCTCCAGCCTGACATTTCACCTTTCAGTATGATCTTTTGTACTCTCCTCTTTAACCAGTTCCTTATCCGCCTTTCAATTCTCATATTAATCCCCATCTTTTCTAATTTAACAAATAATTTCCCATGTAGAACTGTATCAAATGTCTTCCTGAAATCCAGGTAAATTAGATCTACTGCATTTCCTTTGTCTAAAAAAAATCAGTTATCTTCTCGAAGAAGATCAGGTTGGTCTGGCACGATCTACCGTTTGTAAAACCATGTTGTATTTTATCCTAATTGCCTTTCACTTCCAGGTCCTTAACTACTTTCTCTTTCAAAATTTGTTCTAATACCTTGCATACAACTGAGGTCAAACTAACAGGCCTGTAGATTCCTGGATCATTTTTTCCCTTTCTTAAAAATAGGAACTATATTAGCAATTCTCCAGTCATAGAATACAACCCCCAAGTTTACAGATCATTAAAAATCTTTGCTGTTGGACTCGCAATTTCATGTGCCAGTTCCTTTAATATTCTTGAATGGAAATTATCCAGGCCCCACGATTTAGTCCCATTAAGCTGTTGAATATGACTTCCACTTTGGATGTGGTCATTTCTACCTCCATATCATCACTGCCATTAACATCCTCCCACTACTTCTAAATTCTTCATTAGCCTCATTAAAAACGGAGGCAAAGTAATTGTTTAGGTGTTGGGCCATGCCTAGATTATCTTTAATCTCCACTCTATCCTCAGTGTTTTAGCAGTCCCACTTCTTCTTTCCTTGTTTTCTTTTTCTTAATATCATTAATCCAAATGCATTTACCCTTTGGCTTTGTATCTGGGCTCCCCACATCCTTTCTGGCCCTTTTTCAGAGCTTCACAGTCTCCCTGGTATCCTGGTAATCTTACTTCTTGGTTTCTGCATCATCAGCTTCTTCCATACAAGGAGTTCTACCAGTCACACCTCAGTAGTCTTTCTGCAAGCTGCTGTGGCAAAGACCCGCACCAGTAATTTCCTAGCTACTCACCTCTCCAAGTGAGTTCAAGCTACTATGTAAATAATCCCCACAGGCAGCCACCTGATCCCTTAGTCGCATGACCCTTCCAGATCATGTAATCCTTCCGACCAGGTGCTTCATCTGAGAGCACCCAGTACCGCCTGCGTGAACTATGTTACCCACCTTCCATCTTTTAAAAGGTCAAGAACCAAAACAGGTGTGCTCAGCTGCATGCATGAGACCCAGGGACTAATGCCATATTATAGAGATTCTACAGCACAAAGCATCCTGGATGTTAACCAGCCATTTGTTTACCATGTAGAGATCATCTAGGTAATGTATGGGTCACCTTGATTTGTCATTATTTTTGCTACCATTGGTAATATTTCTAAGTGGTTATTCCCATCTTATTTCTTCTGCAATTTTTCTGATATCTAGAACAGTATAATATAATAATGTAAAAGTATCACCAATAGGATACGAAACTGTTAGCATATTGTACTCTCAATACCCTACTGAGTTCCTCCCTAGTAATATGAGATTAATAGGAGAAAGGTGTTAATGCAATACAATGGAGATCTTACAGTTAAAATACTAGACTATTACATAGTAATAATAGCTAACATTACTGATTTTGACTAGTATGGCATTTGTATAATATGATGCAATTCTTATGTCAAACAAAATAAATATCAACTCATTTTTTACATTGAAGTAAAGATATAGTACTGAGATTACTGACCAAGAGAGTGGGAAATATTACAAAATTAAAAATAAACAAAAAAACCCTTCACATATTAAGCACAGTATGGTGGAGGAATGCTAAATGAAGCCATTTTCTACAGTACAATTTTATTATTTCTGGAGATGAGTTATAACTGGAGAGACTATTATTATCACTTATATGATTGGGGCTTATGTAATGTTTCACTGTAAACAGTCAGCACTGTGAGTAGCAAAGAATCAGAGTTCATTACAAGAGGGTTTCTCTCCATTATGGAAATCCGTATTGACTTAGCTGCAGAGCTGGAACCAAAATGAAGCCAAACACTGCTTAAGTATGACTTCCATCCATAAGTAAGACAGGGGGTTACTGATACAAGTCACTTCTTACTTGCTCTGCTAGCTCTGGAAGGCAAGCAACTTAAGGTCACTGTTGCAACAATATGACTAAGGTTGTATTAACATATTCAATATAATGTTTATCGTTGGGGAAAATATTTGCAAGAGACAACGCAATGGTCAAACTCTGAGCTTTTTTTGGTATCCTATTGAAGTAAGTAACAGTGAACATAATTCGAGCCCATACAATATTTCATATATTGAAATATAAATAAATATGTGTTCTGGAGAAAATCCAGTCCCAACACTTAAATAAGAACTGTGCTCTAGGGAGATCTGATGGAGCTGTGGGAGGAAATCCTCTGACACCATGCTAAACAGCAATAGTATAGCCATTGTGGGACCACTACTGCAGCCTCAGCAACTGTTATGCCCCCTTTTCCCAGAGGGGAATAGATGATGGGCTGGCACTACTGCAAATCAATTGGCCCCTGCTGCAAGCTAGGGACATTACAGAACGGTGGTGTATGACATGCTGGGTTTGCCAGGGACATTACATCCACCCCTGCCTCTCCCCGTTTGGGCTTCCCAAAACCTTCTACCCTCACTTCACAGCAGAATGATATTGATTCTACTGCAGTCAGGGCTCTGTGCATATAGAATGGAGTGGCAGGATATACACTCAAATATCTATATACATATATATGTACATATCTATATACACACACAGAGAGAAAGAGAAAATATTGATTCGGTGTAAATTAATGACAAATTCAAAGGCCTCCTATATAATGATTTACGGTGTTCCAGGGCCCATTGAAATCTTGAATCAACAAATGTTAAACCCAACTGATTCTGATCAAATAGCAACTTTGTGGTGGATGTATTCTGTTCTTTGTTTGGGGCTTCATTTCCTACACACTGCCAGGTATACCATATTTTGTTCTTGCTATGCAAAATAACCCATACTTCACCTAAAACTACTATGCTAAAAACATGACATTTTTGTCAAAAAGAAGTAATGAACATGAACAGTAGCTACAATTCTAAATGAATTAAAATGGTTATTTTTTAATTCAAAATTATCCAGATACACTAGCTGACAATTTTTCCTTTGTTTTCAGAGATGGGCTTGGTATGTTGACATACCTGAAAGTGCTTCATTTGCACATCAGGTTTATAAGATGACTGACAGATGAAGAATTTCACGTGTTCTGGGAAGAATATCTTCCTTTTTCAAAGGAAAATACAGATGTGCAAGTGAGAGTTATGTGAGATCCCTAGGAATGGGACAAAGTGGCATAGCAGTTCAGGATTTTGGAAAATGCTGATGTTTTGTTACTTGCCCATAGATTGTTATTCAGAGGTATGCTTTTATCTCATTATTTTAAATTCCATGAAATCATTTATTCAAATTAAACAAACAAACCACTGCACCTAAGCACAACAAAGAAGGCCAAGAGAAGAGCATTAATAATGATTAGAGACATGATGATTCTTACTGCAATGAGAGACTACAAAGATGGCTTACTTAGCCTTGCTAAGAGAAAGAAAGAAAGAAAGGGCCATGACTGACTAAAGTAAAATCAGGAAGGGTATAGTAGAAAACTGATCAGCCACTTCTTTTTGCTCTCTCCCACAGTGCAAGTCCAAGAAGGTAATCTAAATGAAAAAGAAAGGTGGCAAATGTAAAACAAATAAAATGAAATCTTCTTTGTGCAATGTATTACAGTCAAACTGTGAATTCACAACGTATTACAGTCAAACTGTGAGAGGTCATCACGAAAATAATTCAACAGGATTTTTCAAAGGACTGGATAATTTTATAATCTTTTAACATTTGCTCTTATGCAGGTGAAGAGAATGATACAAGGGAAATCAGACCAAATGTGTCAGGCAATAAGCTGATTGCCTGCAGGCATTAGGCAGGATTTTTATCCCCATATCATTACTCAATTGGCAAGATGCATTATGGTGGGTGCGGTACAGCATTTCTCTGAGGCATCAGGTATTATGGCCACTGCTGGAGGCAGGATACTACACTTAACAGACCAAGAAACAATTAGCTTCATGATTTTAATGTTACTTTTAGTTTTGCGAAATGCTCTTTCTGAAGAGATAACATGATCACACCACAGCTCAGAACTTAATTGGACTGCTTGACATCCTCAAGCTCTTTCAGTGGCATGTTTAAATACAAAGGATGGAACACACTCTCTAAGATAGTCCTGACCAAAGTAAAGCCATAGTACAGCTACCAATTGAAGAATACATCACAGATTCCACTTTAAAACCTAATTTCATTGACTTGAGGACAACTGGGGTAAAATTAGTCAAACCCGATGAGGGAATCACTACAGAGATGTGTTTATCTTTCCAGTATGATACTGTCTGTATTTGAAATACCTCAGCTCTCAGAGCATCCCTACTGTCAGAGTCTATTGACAACACCCTTAATCACCAGGTTCCCTGCATTTCTGTGCTTCACTCCCTCTCTCTGGTATTTTTAATATATTTTGCTTCTGCTTTCAACTCACCCACAAAGCTGTCAATTTTCTGAAATGCTCCTCTCTCTCTCTCTGTATGTCTACATTTTGGATGATATCTAGATAACTCAAATGAAAGGAATAGCATCCTATTGTAAAATTGAGAATATTCAGCTTAGCCAGCCCATTTTTATACATTTTAAAGTAGTTTTTAAAAGTTAATTTATCTGTGTACTGTGCTACAATTAACTTCTCTGGATAGTGAATGACCGCACTGATGGCTTTGGGACGCAATCAACAGTCTTTATGGAGCACTGGTCTTCTAGTCTGGATCCTGATTTCTTGGTATTCCATTAAACAGGATTTTTAACTTCCTTTTCACTTCACCTACCCTATTTTTTTTAACATTTCCACTATCTGTCCCACAAATGTAGTCTCTTAACGTATTGCCAGAAATATAACCCATGATTTTTGGGATAAGTGTATATATAGGCTGTAGATGAATGACAGTGGATTAAAACTTTTCCCCTGGCAGGTTCTTTGCTGAAAGGATGTTGCAAGTCTATCCCACAGCCTGCAGCGAAGTTGAATGCCTGTAAAAGGCAGAGGGACTACCTGGGTTGTAGACAGTATGGTACAAAGACCATTAAAAAGATTAATTTTTTTTCTCCAGCCGGGCACACTATGTTTCACCTGCTTTTTCTATGAGGTGGGGTGATGCCTGCTGGTAGGCCTTCCCCATGGAGATTTCCATTAGTTAAACACAAGCCCCCAAGAGAATGTGCAGGTGTCAGCTCACTTCCAGTCCCTGAGGATTAGCATTCAAGCTTCAGTTTGTAAACCTCTTTGTTAAGCGAACACTGCAGTGAGCAGAGCCCCCATAGAGAGGCTGAGTAGTTCTCTCATTTATGACATTGTAAACCAGGCTGGGTGCACAAAACTTTCTGAAAATGAGGACCCTTCGACATGTGTCAAACTGGGCACCCAAAACTGAGGCATCCCAAATCAATAATCAATTCTGAAAATTTAGGCCCATATGTTTTCCCCTGTTTATTTCCCCCTCCATTTAGAGATATGTACACGGAAAGATCATATCAATTTTTAAGTGTTCACCAGCACCTATTTATTATTCTCCTCTTTGTCTCAATGCCTTTGTTTGGAAGATCACAATTGGCTACTGTTGAAATTATTGTAATGTCACAAAGGGCATATTATGATTTCAGGTGGGGAATACAGAGAGCGCATAGATTAACACTCGAGAATCAAAGATCGACTTTCCATACAGCTGGCTTTAGTAATTTAGAGTTGAATTCTGAAAGGTGCTGACTTCAGTTTCAGGTGGTCATTCACCACCTCTCAGAACTTAGTCCATAATGAGGAAATAAATATACCAAGTAAAGGCAGAAATACTTCTCAAAGTTACCCTGCTCTTTAAAGAATTACACTGGATGATTAAGAGTATCAAGGGAAGACAGATTTTTTTATTAAAACCATTGGAAATCTGAAGAAAATTTTGGCAAACTCTGCATCATATTGTGTAGCAATTTTTCGAATATCTGTAGGAAAATCTGCGGAAGTATTTTAAAGTGAATGCACTCAGACAGCTATGAAAACACTAGCAAATTATTTAGTACAGATTTGTATCCATACTTAATATCTTTACATAAAGTTGACTTGTCACGCTTTTATATATATAAAATCTCCTTCCACATCTCCATGAAATCTTTCATTTCCCCCCTAGAAATCTACCTTTATCTCCCCCACCCCCCAAAGATCTTCCAGGCAATTTAGAATCATCTTTTTTAGTTCTTCTCCCTACTGGATTATGTGGAAGAAGCAAACTCTAATCTTTCAGAGAACATTCAGTTACATGTATCTTTTTAACTTCCAATGCTAATGCATGGAATGACTTTTCAAATGGACACAATGAATAAAGCATTAGGGGTTTCTATTAGGGAGAGCAGCTGTGAAATAGTTAATGCTGACATTTAAAATTGTCATTTTTTCAGATTTCAGAGTTAGTGCCTCAGCAAGGTGAATAGCAGGAGGTTCATGCCTCTCTGAGAGTTATTGTTTCATTTTGTTTGTCTCTGTAGCTGGGAACAGAACACTGCATTCATTCACTGTCAGAGGCATAAAATCTCAATTTGTATCAGTAGATATTATAAATTTTCCTAATCAAACTTTAGATTATTCAAAACACACTGAAATCGACAGAGAACCTTAAATTCATGGTGAGATGGGAATTTTGGTAATATGTGTTTCCAGTGGCCCTATTTATCTGTTGCACACCGAAGAAAGAGATTGGCAGAAAGTGTACCATACCTCTTTTCAATTATGCAAAATATGTGTGTACCAGTAATGTGATACTATATACAAAGTGCCTGTGAAGGGTCTCTCATATTGACATATACCTCATTTTCTTAAAGAGGGTGCCATATAAGTACCAAGATAGACAGATTAGATAGATTTATATGGCTCCAAGAAGAATTGTTAATTATGTGATTTAAATGGCTCCACATTTATTCATTGCATGCCCCATCATGTCATATACTCTGTAATCATGTAAAGGCACATTAGACTACATTTTGAAAGTACTGTGGGGGTAATTACATGCACAAATCCTAGAAATAATGAAATTTATTAAAAGCTTGCCTCACGGCTTTGAAAATATACCACATTATGCCATACACATCAAGGGGCTACTGCTTTAATTTCTCAGTGACTTTATCCTCCTTCCCATGCAAAATCAGATTCCCTCTAGGGCACTTTTTTGTGAATAAATACAATGCTGTGTGGCACTTGTGGAGTTTGCTATGTGATCAGTAGATTTCTATCCTTTATGGAGCTTGAAATCTGGGTGTTCATGAGGGAGAGAAAGTCTCTAGGTTTTGGACTGTTTCATGCTCAGTGAGGATGGCTTAGTTTTACACACAAATATAGGCCCAGATTCAAACATGTTTGATGACATACTTACCATAGAGCTCTGCTGAGCTCAGTATATGTATCTGTATT
Source organism: Chrysemys picta bellii (assembly GCF_011386835.1). Taxonomy (NCBI): domain Eukaryota; kingdom Metazoa; phylum Chordata; order Testudines; family Emydidae; genus Chrysemys; species Chrysemys picta. The sequence goes on along the minus strand of NC_088796.1, from coordinate 55,013,370 downwards.
AGGGCCCAACCCTACTGCTATTGAAGTGAATTTTGTCAATTGAGTTTTGTCTGCACTTGAGTCTAGAATCAGGCCCTTCATAATGATCTATTAAGGGGTAAGTCACTGCTCTGTACTAGAGATGTTACCACATTGCACTAAACAAAAGATTATAGCACAACTGCAAAAAATGACTCATAAAATCCTATACTGAAATAATTATAATACTTACCATTTGTTTAACACTTCACATCTTCAAAGTGATGCACAAACATTAATTAATTAATTAATTAATTACTCACAACACCCAGTGAGGGTAGACTTCTGGTGCTGTGTAATAAACAATAAGGTGATTTCCTCCAACTGGGAAACCCATGAAAAGGTTTCTGGGTAGAGGAAATCTCAGTGAATATCCCCTCACAGAAATCCTCTTCCCTGAAAATCATCCTCACAGACTGATCCATCCCATTTGGGAAACACCACTGGCTTCCCCTCAAATCTGGTGGTTCCCTAGGGGTCTGCAGGACACCTGTTCATCCACACTATCTGTGGGTCCCCAGAAGCCCCAGCTACCTGGCAGCATGGCTTCATAGAAGCTGAACTACCATACCTCCCCACAGCTTCAGCTGCCCTTCAGAACCTCTGTAGTGGTCTACGTATGAAAGTTATACACAACCTGAAGCTGTATGATCTTAAATTTCCATAGGACTGGAGGGAAGATGATGTGCACCCTATCGTGCCACCCACTTTTCTTCCCAGTCCCCTCCCCCATCATGGGCTTCACACAATATGGGGAAGAATTTGCAGTGGCTGGGGGATAGGGAAAAGTGCTGTGAGGGCAGCTGAGCCCCTGTTCCACGAGGAATGAGGGGTGAATATTAGCACACAGAGAGCCCCCACTGTGTATGGATCTAGAGGATGCAATCTGGCCCAAATGTACGTAAGTATAATTTTCCGCATTGCACATCCAAGGAAAACAGATACAAGGAGTTGAAATGACATGTCCAAGACCTCACAACTAGCTCTTGGCCAAGCCAGGAATAAAACTCTGGACTTCCTAAATTCAAATTCTTCTAGATCACAGCCTCCCAGATTTACAAATGTAGGTCAATATCTGGCCACATGGAGAACTAAAAATATGATTCAAATAAATGTTTTAAATGCCCGTGAAAATTAAAAAACAATTTCCCTATTTTTTTAAAGCAGGTTTTGTAAATAACCAATAATTGTAAACCCTTTCTAGGTTTAAAGTGCTCTGCTCTCTCTTCTCTCTCTTTTTCCATGGCAGAAAACATGCTTATTCCACAAATGTAGCAATCTATATCTTTTGTTCTTGCAGAATCATGTCAATACACACTTCAAATATATTTGAATACGTCCTGCTCTCCTCCTGAGAAGAAAAGCTCTAAAAAAATGTGAGCTGTTGATATTTAGAGAAACAGTAATTCTATAGGGCTGATCAGCCATGCAATTCTGGATATGCTAACAACTCATTCATTATGTTAAAATGTTTCCCTCCATTATAGCTATTTTTCTATTGCTAATAATCTGTCAGCACTTTCATTCTATATCCTGATTATCAGCAGTTTGCTGCAAAATATCTTCAAAAGTACCAAGATTTTGGATGTTGTCAGAAGAAAACAGAAAATTTTGCACAAGATTAAATGGATACAAATGCATTAAAGCAGGCAGTATAAAGTAATGTGTAAGTGGTTGGAAAAAATGCTTGGTAGGTGTCAGTGGGTTGAATTTGTTTTGGAACTCATAAAGAGTAAAATACACCCAAGCTGCACATATTATAAGGCTATATGTTATCTCAAGGGCTCTAGGACATGTCCAAAGTAACTACATGATATTTGCTTTTTGTCACTAGAAGTGCTAGAAAAATGTAAGGGTTGATTACCCTCTCACTTTCACCAGTGTAAATCAGGAGTAATTCCACTGAGGTCAAAGGAATTAAACTGGTACAAAGTCAGTGTGAATGAGGGGAGAATCAGCTCCTATGTTTATATTTACTGCTTTATGCTGAGCCATTATTTTCTTTTTAGGGACCAATCCTAAAATCCTCAGACAGGCACAGTTGAACTCAATGGGAGCTGTGCCTGGTTAAAGGTTATCCCCAAAGGGGGGAAAATGGGGTTATGCCTTTTTTTGTTTCTTTAAAATTTGTAAATAAAGCCTTAAGCTTTGTTTGTTCCCTCCCTTGCTCAATCACACTTTTACTTTTTTTACATCAGAAGTCCAAACCTTATCGAGTCCTTTCCTCTTGTATGATTCCATGGTCAGTTGGAGAACTAGCAAGAGGAATAGGCCACCCCAGATACCAAGCTAGCAAAAGCTGAGATGGGAGCAGTTTCTATTCAGACAGTTTAAAACTCTTTTCTGTTTTTGTTAATACCTGTTTAACTAAAATGCTACCTAAACAGTAGGAAGAAAAAATGTTTGTTAATGAGCCAGCTCCCTGACAAATTAAGTACTGAGAGAGCTCACAATACACATTGAAACCTCCAACCATTACTGTTAAAGACATTTCTCAAGAATTCTTTTCATGAAAAAAAATATTCTATCAGAGGCATGAGGACTGGCATTCATTCATCTCTGTTCCCCAGTATAAAAGGACTGGGCCTAAAGAGAAAAGGCCTTATTCATGCCAGGAATACACTGTAAGTTTATCTCTCCCTCACCCTTTTTTCATTTCGGAATTTTGTGATTATATTTCAAAGCACCAAAGAAAACCCTTACACTGTTTGCAAGCATGTGGCAGACAGTTATATTTTAGATGATAAATTAACCCACATGGAAGGGTAAGGGCTACCCTTTGCTGCATTGGTGTTCAAGGTGGGGGAAGAGAGGTTAAAGAGACTCTTCCTCCAGAACAAGCATACCAAATCAAATAGCTCCATAAAGTAAAGATAAATACTGGATCTCAGGGCTGGCTAACTCACCAGCCAACCAAACATGCCCCCACTGGGGTATTTGTTATTTTGCAGGAAGGGATGTGTTTATCCCCCATGCTTAGCCAGCCAGTGTGAAAGCTGCCATCAGCAGCAACCATTAAGCAGCAAATTTTGGATGTGCACATTGGTTGTGCTCACAGATACATCAAAGTATGTCCCATAAGGCATTGCCAGACCTCCATGTGGGCACCTCCCTCCTCTCTTTTCCAGATTATGCACCAGATAATGTCTTTCATTCTTTGTGCTGTGTCAAGGGCAGGATCTGGCCCCTCTTTTGCCTCTATAAATATGAACATCAAGGGCCCAACCCTAGAGATTTACACAGTCAAAGCTCCTATTGAGGTCTACAAGAATTTTGCTTGACTAAGGACTGAAGGAGTTCATACAATAGGATGACTCATAGGAGAGAAATACTTCAATCAAAATGTTATTGAGTTATTTTTTCTCTTTTATTAATAAGGGCTGACATTTAACACATACTTCACACAAACACAAAATATACAAGTACATCCTGTATACAACATTTATTAATCTGGCTCTCCTTTATAGAGTTTCTTTTATCAATATTCCAGTTCTAGTACCACCATATTATTTTATTGAAATGTACTAAACCTACAATCTCTATTTAGTGCATTAAAGATTGGTGTTTATTACAGCTGTAAACATTTAATGGTTGATGATTAAATGCACAGTGAACTTATTAAATCCTGCAAGATTTAATTAAACATACTTGGCAAGAGATGGAAAATTAAAATTAGTTTTAATAATTCTGCATAATATGCAATATTTCTTGAATAGGTGCATCTAATCCTAAAAGAGATTTTCGATTTGCTCCTATTTTTACATTTCAAGATTTAATCCATTTCCCCTGTTTCTCCCAAATACACCTCACTCTCACCTAACACATCATGAGCTGATTTAAGGGAAAAAGGTGGAACAAACTGACAGATCAAATAATGAATCATGCTGTTGGTATGGAGTGCCCCCTGTCATATATCCTCAAAATATTTCTTTAATTTCTTTAAAGAAATAGCAACAGTATTTGAATTAAGAAATAACATTATCCCAAATAAGTACGTTAATAGCCAAACTACCGAAGTCATTTTTGCCTTTTTCTTTGCTCCCACAAGTTTTGTCTTGCATTGGATTCATAGGCATGGTTAGTACCAGAATAGAAACACTGTTCTTTATTCAGTTTCAATATCATATAATTTGAGATTATATGTGGAAGAAAACATATCAGCTTCACATCCTCTGCATCACATTACTGTATGTTACACTGAGTCAATGTAATGTGTACGTTTTGTAATTTAGTATCATTAAAATCATTCATTTAAAATTTAGAGGTTCTGTGTATAGCTTGAAGCCACATAATAATCCAGTATTTTCTCCTATACTATATGTTACATTTCATATAGTTTAATGTGAGATACATTGATTACACATACCATTTCACATGACTTTTATATCAGCTGTTATTATGCATTATGTTTCTGTTTTATTCTTTTTTTGGATTACAGCTTTTTAAAAGACTTAAATATGTTCAATTCTGCTATAAATTCTGACCATCCCCAGGTCCATCTGTAAGGTTTTTGGATCAGAACCATTTGTAACAAACACATGTTAGCTGTAATTCTCATATCCTGAAGTGACTAACAAAGGCTGTCCTAAAGGCATATAATTCACCTCAAATGAGGATAAAGAATAAGGAGAGATGCTATTTATTTGTACCAAATTAAATAAGCAAACTATCCTCTGCTCTCTAAATTCATTGTCCTGGTTAGTCCTTTATTAATTCTCTCCTGTCTCCTCTCCTTAGCGAATGAAAAAGTCTCTCCCCCGTCCCCTTTTAAATGTAATTTTAGGCAGAATAAAAAAATACTATAGATAACTTATTCAGTGAGTAATTCTTTTTTTTCCAGATCATATCACTACTGAAAGAGAAGATCGTGATGGTGAGAGATCTACAGTACTGCAGTGGAATTGTGCAGACTTCAGTAGCACATTCCATATATATGCAATGGTTTCTTATTTACATGTTGCTCGTGTTTATGCAAGTTAAAGACAAATACAGAGACTTCTGCTTTCTCCAGGAATCACAGATACTGGTCAAGGCTAAAAATGGCAGACACGATCAAGCTTGTAATTTATTTTTCATGAAAAGCTAGGTGTACTAATGGGTGTGTGTATGGGGGGGAAATCTCTTCAATTTGTTTTGAAAAGATAGCACACATTTTTCAAAAAACAAATACTGTATATTCAATTCAGCTTTAGTTGCTTTCATGCTATAGGAATTCTGCTGGTGATGAAAACACTGTACAGCCAATCAAGCTGCGGTGCTATAGAGCCATCTGAAGTAGAAGCCTAGTGTTTAAAATAACCCTTATGAATTATTCATTAAGAGTCGATGTTTATGCAAATTACAGAAGCATGTGCCCACCTGACCACCATGGGTTAATAATAATAATAATAATAATAAAAACACACACACAAAAAAACCAAAAGGAAAACTACCAAGCTTTAAGCATTCTCCAGAACCTATATAATCAAATGATAATGCTCTTTCATTAAATGCATCAAAGAATTACAATCCTTACCTGGTTAGCTTTGTAGGGCCCTCAGATTTTCTGGATGAAATAACTGACTGTGCGTGCAACCAATAAAACTGAACTGAAAAGCTGATTAAGGGCACTTACTTAATGCAAAGCCACTCACTGAATATTCATATGATGCCTGTGTTTATGCAAATTAAAGCAAAAGAAAGCCCAAGGGGATTGGTTGCCATAGCCCACAAACACGGTGTACAGCAGAAAAATAGAGAATAGTGACAAATAAATCGTGAAATTCATAGCTTGGAAACAGCAAAGAGGAGCATAGTAAAATATTAAAAGTCTTACGTGAATTACAGTTTTAAAAGCTTCATCTAATCATATCATTTTAGGCCTATCAGGTATTTTTTTACCATGTAGTAATCTGTAATTATCATCTTTCCAAGAGATATTGTCACTAGTGTTTGTCAGCTTTATTTATCCTGTAACTATTTATGTAAGCAGAGTCCCTCAGCATATCAAGTAGGAGAAAAAAAATAATTACAACAAAAATTATAGTGTAATACGTTAGGAACAAAACCCATAAGCTTGTGCTACACTGTATTAGGTCTTTCATGTGATTCTGTCTTCATGAGCAAAATGATGGTGAAGAGGAGAGTGAGTCAGTGAGAGTCTGCTAGAAATGGAATTTAGCTCTTTGGGGTTTCTTAATTTTGATACATAACTGCTTCATTTCAGATGCCTCCATGTTTATATATGACATAGCTAATCTTATTTGTTGTATAGACATATTTTATTTTCCAGATCTAAAATGGTTTTAAAAAGAATGAGCATTTATATTATTAAAAACCAAATGTATGTGAAATGTATATACAATATGCTGTCTCATAATCATGACAAAATGTACTCATGTGGGTTCTTAATACAGTCATTAGTACTATTAATAATGTTTTTACTGAGATATATTTTAAAACCAGAATGATTCAGTATATCAGCATTGTCATTTTTCTGATAAGCAAGAAATGTATGAAGATAGAAATCATTCCCCACTCATATTTAATTTCTTAGAGTTTAGCCTTATCCATCTATTTCAGTCCACAACAGATTACATTTTCAATAGTAGCTCCCCTTTGTAGATAACTAATTATTAATAATGTCATTGTTATTGAAGGTTTTAGATGTGTCTCAGAATTCAGCTTTGATTGTTTTTCATCAAGGACCTGGAACTGAGGTTCGATGAGTACACACAGCTTTTAAGTCTCATATAATTTCTATGGATATCTATTGGCTGATGCTAACACTTATCAGGTTTTTACATATTTTATTTTTTTATTGATTGATTCAGCAAAGATACAAATAAACACTGTTCACTGGTTTGTTTGTACCATCTGCTGGTCTTTTTTATTGTTTAGACTGGTTTGATGAAATGCATATGTTCACGTAGAGTGAAATCCTACAGGAGTTTTGCCATTGACTTCATGGGGGTCAGGATTTCACATTTTTTTTGTCTAAGAGCATAGTGTTAATTCCATGGGTTTCTACTTGCCTTAAATAAGGCATTTACATCTCTCCCCCGTTGCGCTATCCCATCGGAGAATATGTATACTGACAAACTCGAAAAGAACTTTACACAGAAACACTTGCTGGAAATCACAAGTCAGGAATTTAACACTTTTCTCAAACTCCAGATGCCTAGAGGAAGATTCTACCTCCATCACTTGAAATTATTCTATCTGCTTTTGGATTTTTTGTAGAAACACCGACAACTAAATAAAAATTTTTCAGTGAGGGTAATTAACCATTGGAAAAATTTTCAATTTTTCAGTGAGGGTAATTAACCATTGGAACAATTTAACAAGTGTCATGATTGAATTCTCCATCACCTGCAATTTTTAAATCAAGAGTGGGTATTTTTCTAAAAGATCTGCTCTAGGAATTATTTTGGAGAAGGTCTATGGCCCGTGTTATACAGGAGGTCAGACTAGATGATCACAGTGGTCCCTTCTGACCTTAGAATCTATGAATCTATAAGGAATTCTTTTGCCTGTATAGTTAAACCATTTCCCTGAAAAACATAAGGACTCTTTTGCTGGTATGGGGCGAGGGGAAGGGGGGTTGCCGACATAGCTATGTTAGCTCTATGGTATGATTTTTTGCCAGCTACGCTGGCAAAACTTGTAGTGTAGTCCTGGCCTTAAATTGAATGCTGGATTTTTTTCCCCTGAGGGAATTTAAGTTTAAATACATGTGTAGGCTGGCAAAGTCTTACCTTTTCAACCCCAGCTTTAGCAGAGATGTCTGTGCATGACCTGATTCTGTGAAATGATATTTCTGCACTGCAATCCCGTCAATCCCTCAACTTTCAAGAACACTAAACCAATAACGTAAATTATTTTAAAGAATAAAGAAACAGAGAAAATCGGATCCATAAATTGAATTCTTTGTTCTGCCAATTGACTAAATGACACTTAAGTCATCTCTAAGTGCCTGGAAAAAGTAAAAGGCATTTCTTTTGTGACGCTGATGAACAATTAGGCAATTGTAAAGCATGCAATGGCAAAGTGGAAAATGCATAGTAATAATGTTTTCCACTTTCTTCTTCTCCCGTCTATTTTTATTTTTGCAACAAAATACTACAAGTGGAATGACATGGAATTTCACTCCTCCTCTAGCCTCTGGATTAATAGCAATGCTAAGCATTTACTTTGTGTGGGTTTGCATCCCCCTGACTCTCCATGGCCAATATTCCAATGCTTCTTCATCATTCCACTGAAAAGGGATAGTTATGTTGGCTTACTCAAGTAAGTAAAGTCAGCACCATTTATTCATGTCTGAAAACTGTCCACATCAAAGCAGAACTTTCAGCAGCCTTCTCAATCTATTGTTAACTTCACACACTCAGCAGCTGATCTCCCAGTGATCTGCTGCACACCATCTTCTTGCTGGTCATCACCTACTAGAGTGATTCACCACTATTCCTTTCGTAATAACTTTTGTGGCTATTTATATCTCAATGCATGATGACCAAAGTACGTAAGTTTGTCCCTGTTGATTTTCAAGAGAAGAGTCCACTTCTCTCCAATACTGTTTCTATCATAAGCATCCACCTTCTTTAGCGTCCAGGAGATATGCAAGAGTCTTTGCCAGCACCCCCTCTCAAAGGCTTTGATTTTTCCTCTTGTCATCAGCATTAGTTTCCTAGGATTCACATCTATAAATTGCAATTGAAAAAAAATAAGATTTTCACCAGTCAAATATTTGTACACTTTTTCCAGTTTTGTAACTGAGCCCATGCTGAGTGAGCCATCCCTAGTCTTCTTCTGATTTCTTTGGAGCAGCCTCCTTTGTTGGATATGTATGATCCCAGATAATTAAACTAATCTACTATCTCTACAGTTTGACTGTTAATTGTGATGTCCACTTGCATCCTGTTATTATCATGTCATAGTACGTGAGTTTTATTTTTGCCATATTCAGGGATAGTCCATATTCCTCACTAACTGTTGTTACAGACTCCAACATTCATTGCATTGTATTGATGGTTGCAGCACAGAGTGTTGTATCATCAGTATATCTGAAAGGCAATCCCAGCATTTTCCACTTTATCAAAACCTTCTGGGGCTTGTCTGGCTCTGTGTTGACAGAATGCACGCTTGTTTCGAACCCTGCCCAGTGGAAAACCATTCACTGTCAGCTGCTGCTGTTCGCATCATGGTCTGTAGTTGACAATAGAGACTTGATGAGTCCAAGGAGAGGCTTTGGAATCCTCATGTCTGCCAGTAACTTCCAGAGATGGCCATGATGGACAGTATCAAACACTTTGGAGTAGTCAATGAAACACATAATCAATGGGTGATTATACTCCCTGAATTTTTTAATTATATGACGGATATTCACAATTTGATCTTGGGTGCTTTGTATGGGTCTGAAACCAGCTTGTTGTGGGGGTAGTTCTGCATGTGTCATTTGCTTCGTGTGATCCTGAATTATATAGAGCAGCATTTAATCATGGGAGATATCAGGGGGATGGTATGATAGTTACTGCACTCTGTTATATCCCCTTTTTTTGGTAAGGAAAGAAAGATTCCCTTCATCCAGTCATTCGGCCAATTTCTAGTCATTCATACATCATAGCAAATTTTCCACATGAGATCAATACTGCACTCACCAATTGCTTTAGCAATTCCACTGGTACATTATCTACTCAGTGCTTTCCCAGGCTTCATTTTCATAATAGCAAACACCACTTGGATGGCTCCCACTCCATACTCTCTTTTCTGTTGTCCTCTATTGTAAGTGGTTTTCATGAGGCACACAGATTGGCAGAGTAATTTCTCCACCTATGTTTGATCATTATCTTGAATAAAACTCTGTCATCATGATCTTTTATTATGCTCAGTCATGGTGGGAAATTTTTTAGTAAGAAGTCTGACCACTGTGAACATACCTTTTATATTATTACTTTCTTCATAATTCTTAAGTTCCTTGTATTTTGTCCTGATGTATTTGTTTCTGTCTCATCTAGTATGCCTTTGAATCTGTCTGCTCAGTTCCTTCTATTCTCACCTACATTCTTCAGTCTCCAAGCCACACTTTTTCACTCTGCTCCATTTTTCTCCAGCTCAAATACCTTCTCCATGGTGCAATCCAATGCCAACTTTTCAGAATGTGTGTTTTTGCAGCTTCAAGCATGATTATTTTCATTTTATTCCAAAGTTCATTCAGGTTGTTCTCCTCTTTCAACTCTGACAATGCCTCATACCTGTTCTGGACAGAAGTCATGTAGTTTTTGTTGATTCTGGACAAGTCCAGACTCAGTGGACCTGAAGAGTGTCTTATCTTTAAAGTTTTAATTTTATGTTTGAGGCTAAACAGTTGATGTCCTGACCCACAGTCAGAACTTGGGAAGGTCTTTGTCCATTAGACACTCAGTCTCCAGCATCCCTGTATCATTATTTAGTCAACATAGTTCTTTGTCATCCTGTCAGCATCTAGAATGTTGGGTGAAGATCATGTTTGTAATGATCAGATGACTAGAGCAACAGAATTAGACTAAACGCTTTCCTCTCGCATTTTGTAAACCCAAACCATTGTTTCTCATTACTTCTTTATGAGAACATAGAGCTCCAACTTTCACATTCAGATCTCCAATTACAAGGGTGATGTCTTTGCTCGGTGTTTTAATGAGTGGCTCTTCAGACCGTTCATAGGAATCATCAATCACAGCGGCATCAGCTGCTGTTGTAGGGGCATAAACCTATATGATCACCCTGTTAGCTGGTTTCACTCAAAGGTGAATTGTAATGATTCTGTTGCTGACTGGATTATATCCAAGCACACACTTTGATGTCTTCTTAGATAAGATAAATGCAACCCCATATTCTCTCACTTTATCAGACCTGAGTAGTATACTGTATATCCACCCATCCTCATGAAATGATCCCTACTATTCCATTGCAGCTCTGAGATTCCACATACATCTATCATGCATCTTCCCAATTCTTTGATCACAATGTTGAGTTTCCCTTCATACATGCGCCTCATATTCTGTGATGATTCTTTTATGACACTTCAGGTCGTACTTTTCCTTGATGCAAACATCAGGAACTGTACTTCCCTGAGGATTTGGTATAGTATCATCACATCTGCAACTAGTACTCTATGCTGGAACCTCCTCCCCAGTGTAATTTGTCACCCCCTTCTGAGATGGGGGTCTCACCACCCAGCGCCACACAAGGATCACATTGCCTTTGTTCTGCCATGATAGTTCTTGCCTTCCCTCCTTTAATGACCAGGTGCATCAGCTTGATGGCAAGCTCATATCAAGCAAGGAGTCCTGATATCATTTCCAAAAACAAATGACAAAAAACTGTACCAGTGCTATATGAGTGCATGTGCTTACAACAATAGGTTATATCTCTCAGTTTTCAAAAAATCAATACAAATAGGAAACCCCTATCCTCTACTATCATCCCCTCCAAAAATCCCTATGAAAGCATGACAAAACTGTTTAAGATTTCCTTTCTAAGGATTTCTCATATTTTGTAAAAGACAATGGTGAATACGTAACAATAGCATTTTTTTCTCTATTTATTACCAATAAAATTTTTTTCTTTATATGATAGTAAGTGAATCATCATTCCCTCCCTTGGTCAGCCATCCCTCATAATTTTTTCCTCCCTCCAATCCTCTTTTCAGCAAACAAAAATACCTCTTCATACATTGATCCCATGCTCTTCTATCTTTTCTCCTTCCTCCTCTCAACCATTGTCCCTATGTTAGAGCAATAACCAATATTCAGTTGGTAAATTCCCTGTTGCTTTCACCATCACCTAAGCCTTCATAAAAATAGCTCTGCTTAGATTCTCTCTCTCTCTTTTGGTCACAATCCTATCTCTAATCTTCAAATTCTTAGAGAAACCGAATATGAAGTGATGGTATCTGAAACGCCCAGATAGACAACACCAGAATTGTCTATCACACACAAAATGAGTGGGGAGCTCTGCATCATTCCATGTGACCTTAAAGGGCTATTGAACACTGAAGAACAGAGGGGTTTCCAAATTATTTTTGTATGACCAATCAATCTACACAACTTTTTGTCACATGCAAACGCAGGGCCAATAAGGATCACTGGGACATCATTACTCAAAAAATACAGTGCTACTACAAAGTACATTTTAAAAATAGCCAAATCAAGATGGACTTTCCCTAAAATTTCCTAAGATTCATTTATGACCAAGACACTTTCTGCAGGCCAAATTTCAAGTTTTTATCCCCCTCAAGATGAGAATCTAGATGGTTTTTTTTTTAAGTGTTATGATTAAAAGTTGCTAGGGAAAATACTGGCTTATAAGAGGAGAAAAAATAATGCCTCCAGATAGGGGTCTCATGAAAAAATAAACTTTTCGAAAATTTACTCTATTATCGTGGATGATACAAAAATAATTTTGCAAGGTAAACCTGCTACACTGGGGAAAAGTGAGAAATTGAAGCTGGAATCAAAGATTTTTGATTTATGTAAACTGGTGCAAGATGGTGCACAAATGAAAAAGAAAACATCTATTTTTATGTCTTAACTGGATTGTGAAATTAAGCACAGCAGGTGAAAGGATCTTGCACAGTTTCAAAAATCATTGCATGTCTGTACATGAAAGTCTGCTTTCTTTTCAAAACATTCTGCTGTTACCTAGGATATGGGAAATCAAAGATTTGGGATATTGATATACCCATATCCGTTTCCACTGGCCATCTATTTATAGTCAGGTTTGTTTGGAGTCAGGCCTGGAACAAAAATCTGGACTAGAGAGAATCTCCTACTTTGCAAAAATCACCTCTGGCTTCCAACTTCTTGATATGCTAGTTCTCCAGGAGGTCTGCTAACTCCAGCTTTGAAAAGTATTTGGTCTTGGGAGCTATTTTTTTCTGATCCATACACCTGTAGGTCGTAGGGTTGCCAGGTGTCCGGTTTTCAACCAGAACACCTGGTTGAAAAGGGACCCTCCCCAGCCCGGTAAAAATGAGCGAGTGAGTGAGGGTGGGGGAGAGCAAGTGATGGCGGGAGTGGGGGATGGAGTGAGCAGGGTGGGGCCTTGGAGAAGGGGCGGGGCAAGGGTGTTTGGTTTTGTGCAATTAGAAAGTTGGCAACAAAAATGTCTTTCTATTGAGCAACATAAAAGACACGGTACCATTGCTAAAACAGTTCAGAAAAATATAAATATATAAAAATAAGAAAGAAAGAATAGGTTTTCAGATTCTAGTACTGAAACAGTTCTGTAATATGAAGGTAGGTACAGATTATGTGCTGTGAACAAAGTCCTACAAGGTCTGGAAACTAGGTAGCTGCTCAGGTCCCCAATGGAAGAGTTAATTTTCATAGGAACCAAAAAAAAAGTCATTACCAGAGTCATACCAGATATGAAAAGAATCAAGGCTAGCAGTGAGTGTTAATCTGATATATATTTTATACCATTCCTTCTTTGGATAGTGTGTGGAAAAGATATCCCATAGCAGGGATACAAAATTAAAGAAGTTCAGCATTTTTTCTATTACTCTTCTAATAGCAGGTAGTATTCAGCTCTGTTGCCTAAGGATGACTGACCTAGTCAGTTAGGGCCTGGGGAATTGGTAAAGAATTTCCCAAGGATTTGTATTGTTCCTGCAGATAAGGAGCAAAGGATTGTTTCTGTTGTGATGTTCATTCACAGAGTGCCTGACACAATGCCAAAAAAAAGTTCTTGCTTAAGATTAATAACCCCTGAAGACTCTTCACTCTGAGCCCATCAAATGACTATAAGTCTTATATAGCAATGGGGGTCAAAAGCTTGCTGCCTACCTGTCTTCCACATCTGAAAAGTTAGGCTTCTGAACTCAAAATCAAATACAAAGAAACCAGTGAACACTGACAATATAAAATTGGCAGGATGTGCAGATACTGGAAAATTTCATCCATCTTTTTTTCTTTGTAGGGATGCCAACAAAGTTTACAGATTCATAGAAGAGCAGGCAAGGTATGTAAAAGAAGCAAGTACCAAATGGAAAGTTTGGGTTGTGGCATGAGTATTTGCACACTCTGATCTGTTCATACCACTAGAGATGATCTTTTCTATAAAATAACACAGTGGTGACACATAGCATGTTCTTTCCTACTAAGACATGACATGCAAAAAACAAATGTGATATAATGTGCTTGGTAGTAGTAAGCATAAGCCATTCTTTTCAGCAGAAATAAGAGCACCTCTGGGAACAGTCAGTCTTATGCCGTCATGTTTTTCATTGCTTTGTGATAATGTGAACCCAACAATGTATCTGCTATACACCATACTCAAGGGCTTCCTTTATACTAAGTAAAAGAAAGATAGATTGGTTGGTTGTTCATCAGCTCATGGACACAAAAGTCACTTTGAAATACGGTAACAAACAATGAACCAGAGCAACTAATTCCTAATATTTCAGATTTGCTAATTTGTGTTTTTATTCTTTGATGTACGCAAGAAATATTCTCATAAGCTTATTTAATGTAATACATTTTAATAAGAAAAATGAAATGATATTTTAGAGTTATTTAGAATACTTTAGAATAAAGTAGGAAAAAGCAGCCAGTGGCCATAGTGGGAAGGAGGCTGTCCAAGAAGCAGAATTTAGAAGCTCAGATGGCAAAGGTCCCTGTTTGTACCCTGCAAGGGAAGAACTTTATTTGGGGACCTAGAGGAGCTATGGAGGTGCAGCATGTGGGCCGGCACAAGCCCACACTGTGACACACCCTAATATTTTGATTTTGCACCACAGCATAGATAATGGTGTAGTTAATGCATCATGCTACACTATTTCAATATGAATACATTTTAATAAATATGGATAATAATGTACCATATTCAAAGGCTAGCAATTATTACTTAAAAAGGTCTTACAAAACAGAAATAGGCTGTCTAATGCTTAGCAATTAACATGCTTTTGATGACAGTACAATGGAATTTCAGGCATGTGAGACAGTAGAAAAACCATAAAAGAAATTTGTATGTCTCAAATGGCTGAGAAAAAGTAATATCTCAAAAGAGATCTAACATGGTATTTGTAAACAGAGGTCATCTTTTCCACACCTCACTGTATAACAAGTGCTGTTCAGTAGTATGTTGTTTAAATAGACTATCCTTGACCAGTGTTTGAAAATCTTGTTGCTAATAGAAACCATAACCCAACTAGGTGGCTGTGAAGGTCTCTTAAACTCTGGTTCCCAGTAACCAGGCACTTGGCAACCCAGGAGGTTATAGGCTGCATTTAATAAGTATCTTGTTTTTATTGCCTTAGTGTAAAGAACAAAAGTGTGACTTTCCCATGAACACACAGTGGCAAAATTTTCAATAAGCAAACAAAGGTTCAACAGAAGAATAGGCACCAACATCCAAAGAACATGATGACCTGAGTTTGCAGATGTGCTAAGCAATTGCAATTCCCATTGACATCTGCAGGTATGTGTTCAGCCTTTCTGAGAAAATTCAGGCTAAATATAATTACCATATCTCAGAACTCAATCATAAAATTATAAGTTCTTCAGCATCTTTCTTAGAGATGAGTGAATTTATTATCCTTAATTTTGAACATTGTGAGTTTGAAATTTGTATTTGAATGTTATTTTTTTCTCACTTTGCTTAAGAAAAACTAAGAGAAAAGCGCAGAGTATTAAACAAACAAAGGGTGTCTTTTAATACAAAAAAAAAGAGCATATGCCACAATTTACCAACGTGGGACCAATTCCTTCAAATTATTCTGTGCGGGTAGACCTCTGTGTCTTTGCAGAACTTCTGTGCTTGTCCAGAATAACTTGCAGGATCAGATTTTAGGATGCTTAAAGCAAGACATCTAAATCAACATATAAGCATCTAATAAGAGGCCAGATTTGTAGGGCTGCTGAGTACTCATAGCTCCTGTTAAAGTTTAGCCACCCAGGTTTGAAAATGTTGGCCATAGAATTCAAATGAATCTGACTTGTTGGGTGGAGTCAAAAAACATGAGCCTTATTCTGGTGTTGCACTACAGCAAATAAGAAGTAACTCCATTGTAGCAGGGACCATGTGTTTGTATAGTGTCTAGAGCCAGGGGCCCCCAGTCGTAAATAAGGCCACTGGGTACTTCTACTATATAAATAGTAAATAACAATATAAAAGAAAAAGATTATTAAGAAAACAATTTTTAAACATAGTGTAGCAAGAAATTTTGTGCATGCTGATCAGCCTTTGCTATCATGCTATCTTGCTATCATGACTCAGTGTTGCTATCATGACTCAGCTTACAAAAATAATTTTTATCATTTTTTTTTAAACGCTGCTTGATAAAATGGCAAAAGTATTCTTTTTACTGGCCCAGTCTCATTCATCTCTGCAAAGACAAATTTTTGCTGTGACATTAGAGCCAATTGAAAATTTTCTGATGGAATAGTTTGATGCCAGAAAATGCTGATTTGAAGAAATCAAAATGTTTCGTGGCACCATATAGATTTAATTGAAATTTGCAATGAAAAATTATTAAAATGTCTCATTTTGATAAGGTGGAAGCACTTCATTTTGATTTTGTCATTATATATTATTATATAATAGTTATAGGATAGAGTAGAATAGATAAGTCAAAGAAAAGTGTTTTGACCTTATTGAAATAAAATACTTTGATATTTCTGAAATTCAACTTGTGGGAAATTTTGAAATTTCAATTTTTCAGTCTGATTTGGGACCAAAGGAAATTTCAAAATGGTGGAATTTCCATGAAATGGAATGTTAACCAGTTCTAGAAATAACTTAGTGTGAAATCCTGAGAGCCAGAAAAGTTCCATGGAAGGGTCAGAATGCAGCAGGGATTGAAGGGGAAAGGGTTGAGATGGGAGAGGGCAAGGTGCATGGCCAGTGGTTTCTGGAAGCTATCCAGATCCAGTGAAGTACAAAGATATATATGGAGGGAGAAGCAGCCTATAGCCTTTCCTTCTGCCCAGACTTTGCAGTACTATTTATGGGCTCAGTCCTGTAAGGTGCTGTGCAGCCTCAACTCCCATTCACTTCACTGGGAGCTAAGGTTGCTCAGCACTTTGCATCAGGAAATAAGAACCCAACCTTCAGAGTTAATGAGACTGCTAATTTGAGTATAGCTTCACAGGATCTGATCCTAAGAGGCTGCCAGCTGGGGGGGAAGAGATCTTTGCACTAAAACATTTATCCCTGTGATCCCCTATAAACGGGGCTTTACCCTCCCCACAGAACTGATTCTGCACTAATTCCACACATACACACAAAAAGGGGACATTTTTGAATGTTCCCAAGAGGGAACAAGATTGGGAAAGATAACATATATTCTTTTTTATATGTATATTTATATGTAAGCATGTCCAATATCAAACAGGAGATGCTTACCTCTGTATATGCTCAATGCACAAGACTAATATGCACATAAAATTCCAGGGCCCCAAGCAAGTTCCTCAGACCAGCATGGGGTGGGATGCTGGGAGGCCCTGACTCAACCCATGTTTCCTAAGCTACAGCTGATGATGGCTGTTTTGGAGAAGATAGAGACGTCCCTTATCGCCTGCACTCAATCCACCAGCCCCAAAGAAGTTGCCAGGAGCCCAGCTGGAGAACAACCATAACAACTGGGAGGAGCTTGTAGGGGTCATACTATGAAAGTTTCCAGACCTTTGGTATTTCTTCCTCAAAACAGTAAGCACCAGCTCCAGCTGAAGGCACAGGGGTAAATTTGGGCCTTCCAGCCTCCCTGCTCCAATAGACCCAGATTATATTATTAATTATTGTGTATTTATTTATTATTAATTTGCATTACTTCAGTGCCTAGAAGCCCCAGTCACAGACCAGGATCCCATTGTGCTAGGTGCTGTACAAATACAGAACAAAGAAAGACAGTTCCTGGCCCAAAAAGCTTACAATCTAAGTATAAGATGAAAGACAACAGGAGAATAGAGACAGACAGACAGACAGACAGACTGGGAACACAAGGAAACACGGGCAGTGGTCACAGCACACCAGCTGCTTAACCAAGTTTTTTGTAAGCCTCACTGCAGACCCAGAAGGATCTAGCCAGGGCACTGAGCCCAGCAGCCTCTCCTCACCACTCCTCATGGAGAACGGCAACCACATCAGGCAAGAGAAGCTTCAGATCAATCATCAGCTCTGAAACTTGGTCTTGCTGTCTTGCTGTTTTCCCATTGGTTATTGGTCCCCATCATCCCACCTCTCTTCTATCACCACAACCCTTCAGCTGCCCAACCTTACTCTCCATGCCCATTGTGTTTTCACCATCTTTTACCATCTCTTTCCCTCTTTCCTTTCCCTTTTTTATCTCCCTCTGCGTCTTCCTCGGTTCAAGATAAGATTCTTATCACATTACCTTCAAGCAAGATAACTGACCATGGTAGAGGGGGTTGGCCTGGGCAAACCCTGAGATAATTCCCCCCCCCCCACTCCTTATTGAGGCATGCCCCAGGCACAGTGAGTGCTCCCAGCAACTAACGTCTGAGTCTGCCTCCATGTTTCAGAGGAGCGTTACCGAATTCCCCCACTGTGGGCACTGGTGTTTTCAAAAGCAACAGAGAACTTCATAGATGCCAATATGGCCCATGGCCTGGATATTCTGGTACAACCAAAGACTGTCCCTGATGTAGTGGAAACTATAAATAGCTCACACCTATCATCGGGGGTCAGTGGGGACCACCACCAGAGTTGATTTCAGCACTGCTGCCACAGTACAGCGACTACCACTATGTCTTCACGAAGAAGAATGCTGATACCCTACCACCACCCCGGGACTATGACTGCCTGATTGAGCTGCAACCAGAGACCAAGGTGTCATTTGGCTGCATTTACTCGATGTCGGCTGCCCTGTATTCCTATCTCTCAGAGAATCTGTCCAAGGGTTTCATACGGACATCTCTCTCTCCTTGCTGGGGCCCTGGTTTTTGTAGTTAAAAAGAAAGCCTGCCCCTATGCATGGATTACTGAGCCCTCAGTCAAGTTACCATCAGGAATCAATACCACTTTCCACTTATCCTAGAATTACTGGATCAAGTGCAATCAGGCCAGGTATTCACTAAACTCAACCTGCGAGGGGCTTACAACATGCTTCATATCCATGCTGGGGATGATGGAAGACAGCTTTTCTAATTCAGTACAGCCACTATGAATATCTGTTTGGCCTCAGAAATGCCCTTGCAACATTCCAGCACTTTGTGAACAAGGTCTTCCTTGACATCCTAGATCAGTACATCATGATCCACCAAGGTATCCTCATTGGAAAGCTTCCATTACAGCTGCTATGCCTTTCACAGCAGAACAAGTCCTCTGTTCCCATTTCCTGTGGGTCACTGCTCTGCCTCCCCAGGTTTATGGGTAAATCTATCAGGAATTGCAATATTGAATGAATGATTGTCTTCAGGAGCGGGGAAGAATCAGCAAGTATCTGTCTGGCCTCTTCATTATTTTTCACAACACTTCTTGAAGTTAACAGTTACAGAAACCAGAGGATCAAGAAATCATCTCTCCCCACTGCTTTCTTGCATGGGAATCTCAAGAATTCTGAGATTTTGAGATTCATCTATGGTGTGCCCCAATAGGGAAAGAGAATATCTCTAGAATTAACATAGTTTGTCTCTATGTACTTTTGCTCCTCAACAAGGAATCAGCTTTCACATTCTCTGTCATAAAATTAAATTGGTGGTCATCAGACTGATCATTTATTCTGATCTCGCTCCTCCCAGTTGGCTCAATATCTCTGCATTTAAGGCACCTATCACCATAGATTTTAAGGTCAGAAGGGAAAACTATGATCATTTAGTCTGATCACCTCCACAGAATGTGGCATTAAACATGTAAGCACCATTTGTCAGTCCTTGTACCTGGGTATTGATTGCTTAGGGGTCTCCAGCCTGCAAGAACTCTAGTTTCCTTATACCAAGAATGATGACAAGCTCCATCAGAGCCCTTTGGACAAAGGCAATGACACATCTAATTTTGGGGCATCTGTGTCTAGGATTTCTCAAGTGGGTGAATCTAGATAGGAGTCAGAGTGGTAGTCGTGTTAGTCTGTATCAGTAAAAAGAACGAGGAGTACTTGTGGCACTTTAGAGACTAACAAATTTATTTGGGCATAAGCTTTCATGGGCTAAAACCCACTTCATCGGATGCATGCAGTGGAAAATACAGTAGGAAGATATATATACACAGAGAACATAAAAAAATGGATGTTGCCATACCAACTCTAACGAGACTAATCAATTAAGGTGGGCTATTATCAGCAGGGAAAAAAATTGTTTAGTGATAATCAGGATGGCCCATTTCAAACAGTTGACAAGAAGGTGTGAGTAACAGTAGGGGAAAAATTAGCACGGGGAAATAGTTTTTACTTTGTGTAATGACCCATCCACTCCCAGTCTTTATTCAAGCCTAATTTAATGGTGTCCAATTTCCAAATTAATTCCAGTTCTGTAGTTTCTCGTGGGAGTCTGTTTTAGATGGGAGTGAGGCTGTAAGATGAGATTTTTCTCTGCACTCTGCTAGGCTTAGCTAAGCATCCTGGAACAGGTGCATGTTCTGCGTCCTAAATGGGATTCTTATCCCTTTCATCTAGCAAGCATTTCTGTGTGCCTCAAAGCTCGATTTAGTCTTAGTAAGTACTTCTAAATGACAGAGGGAGTCAGTGTCAGTTCCTGACATATGTGATGAACTCCTAGTTGGACCAGAGAGTGATAGAGTTAGAATCCAAGAATCCCCTCACAAATGATGGATTAGTATGGTTTATTTTCTATAAGCTTGAAAGCCTGATTCTACAGCACTTTGTACTCATATTCTCTTTAGCTTCCATGGGCATTGTGCACGAAGCAGCTGGAGAGTTGGCTCCTTTAGGTAGAGAGGCCTCAAATCCATGGGAGTTAGGTACCTAACTGGCTTAAGCACTTTTGAAAATCCCTATCTGCATCTGTAGGCACCTAAAGGCCTCCAAAAATGTGGCCCTGAGTTCACCTAACCCTACTGGAGAGGTTGGAACTACATACCTACTTCTGCTGCTGACAGGGTGAAGACTGAATTAATTATTCTCATGCAGTAATTTATTCTTTTTTAACAGGAGATTTTGCATCAGAGAGCAGTACTCCTTCCACTGTCCCTTTTTCCTCTAGTTTTGGTTTATTACCTGCTACTGTAAAGTCCAATAAGTAGGCAGACTGTGCAGGACAAATGGGAATGTTAAACTGTAGCAGAAGTGTCAAAAGGGGGGCAAATAAAATTTCAAGGATCATTGCTTTGAATTATTTTAACCCACTTTAAAGGGTAATAAATAGGCCTATTCATCCATATCCCCTAGGGACAGTATTCTTCTATAATGATCAAAGGTAGAATATAGGCCAGAGCTGCTAATGTTTTTATGATAATCCTATGTACTTCAGTGGTTGTTTGCACTTAATTGTGGCATAGAATAAAATACTTTTTAGTGATCAAGCACCCAGAGATCACTGTGATAATATGCTTTGTCTCAAGATTTTTATTTTACAAAGAAGCTAAGCATTTTCTATAGAGCTACAGAAAAGGACCTTCAAATAACCATTTCCCCCCAAAATCTGTTTCATGCCACAAGCTTAATCTACACTGTGTATCTCTTACATAAGCAAGTTGTCATATTAATTCAGGGTTTGTTTTTTAGAATCTATTTGCTCTTTAAATGTTCCCCATTAAAAGAAAAGGCTTTGTAGCCAAAATTACAGTTCACCTTGGTCCACTTTGCAAATGCTTGACATATGACAGCATTGTTCTCAGGCAACTAATCTACAAACAGTCTAATGGAGTACATTTATGGAGCTGTTTCTAAAGAACTGACAGTACTCTAGTACTGCCAACTGTTAAAATGATGGATAAGATACTTTATTTTAAGGCTCCAGTATACTCATCACAGTGGGGCAATGCATGTGAATGCACTTACGTTGCGCTGGCTGTGTTCAGAGGCGGCATCACTTGATGCAGCACAGCAGCAAGATGAGGATAGATACATGGATGGATTTTAAGTGGCTGGCTGCAATTTTATTACATTTAAATACAGAAGAGGGGCACTACCTGCCCATCACCCATACTCTCCTATACCGGGCATTTAATTAGTTCCAATGTGGGGGTTACAGGGTTCTTACCATATAACCTATAACTTAGTGTAGGGTCTCCTCAGCCTACCTCCCAGGACTCAGTTCATTTTCAGTCCTGTTATCTAGGATTTTCTGAACCCAAAACTGATCCCAGCATTTCAGGGCATAAATCAATGGGGACACAGCTCCTCCATCTGATAAATGATTGGCACACACAAGAGTGCTTACAATCAAAAATCCTCATTTTTATTGAGTCTAAAGCACACATCTAAAATAACAATTGTTTGTAGCACTCCGGATATAGTTACCCAAAGTCTGAGATGGTGTTGAGTGGTCAGCAAGAGGTTTCTGTGGCCAACCTGCCACCTAGCTGAGTTGTATATCAAATTCCTAGCTTGTCAAATGCCTCTTCTAACTTCTCCAAATCTTACTAATCTCTTTTATAGGTTGCGCAAAACAAAGCACATAACTCATAGTAACCCCAATGGGCTGACAATTTCCCTAGCAACAGCAGAGAACTCATAATTTCTACTTATCAGCAAAGGAATTCCCAGCAAAAAACAAAATTTATAATCACAGACACCCAGATCCAAGGTCAGCTCTTCACACTCTCTCCCATTCTCATGAATCTGTCACTTTATCTATCCTTATTAGCAACACTGATGCTGTGCAGCTGTTTTGCCTGCTTAAGCAAAGGCCAAATTATCCCTGACTACATGGTGTCTTTGCTTCCAATTAATGGTGGGTGCTTCTTCTTCAATGCTTAGCTGAACAGTTGGCCATAGCGATCATTTGCCATTTGGTCTGTTCCTGTGAGACTGCAAGGGTTTGACAGCCTGAGAGTGCAAAATTGGAACAGACTTGATGAACCCATGTGATAGGGGGGTCTGCCTCTGGGCTGCCTCTGCCCCTCGGTTGGTGGAATTTTATCCTGGATTTTACAAGCCACCCAGAGAATACCGTTCACTGGAACGTCTTGTGGCATTCTCGAGACATGTCCGAAAAGCATAGGATGCTGTCTGCAGACAATGGCCCTGGTAGTCTGTAGACTGTACTGACTGTAAACATCTGCATTACAAATGAAGTCATTCCACTTTATGCCAATTTATACAACATTGGCATTTTGTGCTATGTTTTGCAGTAGTAGAACAGTACAGGGAGAATACAGCTCGAATAGAACCTGAACTTGGTTGTCATGTTGAGATGATGTTGATTCCATATTCATTGTAAACGACCCAGGGTAGATGCTGTGATGCCAATCCAATGAAAAACCTCTGTGTGAGAGTTGGAGGAACTGGTGAATATAGAACCCAAATAGCAAAAGCTGGAGACTGCTCTGACAGTTTCATTATTTCATTATTCAAAGAGATTGGAGTCACTAGGACCATCAGTGTCTCCACCAGATTTTGCAGCTTTGTCTTTGACCATGAAACCTGGAGGCCAACCTTAGCCGACTCCTCCTCCATTTGCTGGAGTGCCTCACGAAACTTGTCAGGGATCTGTACTAGAAGAACAGCATCATCAGCATACTCAAGGTCTGAGAGCCTATGGACCTGACGGAATGCTGCATTATGAAATCCATTGCCCGACAAAAGAGTGCAGGGGCCCTGCCTGATATCAGATACTGATTAAAACGGTGCCAACCTCCGATTCCCCAGACATACACGGGCAGTGGTTCCATTATTCAGCTCTCTAATAAAGTCCAGCAGAGTGGTAGGGACATCTGTGCCCATTAAGGCCTCCCATAGCCTTAATGGTGGCTGAGTACACAAAAATGGCTGCAGTTATGTCAAGTCCAGTTTTCTCATAATCCTCCCCTCCTTGAAGGTGTCATAACATTAAGACCTTCACTTATAACAAATTCAGTGGGTTACTAGTGAAGCCCAGCATAGGCTCAAGGCTCTCGACTGAGACTGAGCAAAGACCTTCTCACTGCCGCCCTCAGCTTTCGCCCCTCATCTTGCCTCATTAACAGCCAGACCTTATATAATCTCTGTTGGGAAAGGCCCATGGTCTTTAAAAGCACACGCCTTGCAATCGGTTGATTTTCTTTACTACCCAGCACATTAGGGCCAGGACTAAAACAACTACCATCACCTGGAACATCCGAATCACCACAATTGGATGTAAGGCCAAATTTAAGATCCCCATTGCTGTGGGGGACCATCCCAGCAAAGACTCAAATCATTTGTGTTCCAAATCTTTGTAACCCCCTCAATTACTTGTTTAATCTCATGAGTAGAGTGCTGGACAGTGACCAGGACTCTGTGTGCTTCTTGTTTAGTTGCATATAAATAATTCCTGTGGTTATGTCAAGTCTAGTTCTCTCATAACACGGCCACTCCCCAAACCTCCACCTCCAGTGAGGCTAGACAATGGGTGCAGAAGTGTGGTGACTTTGGCCTGGGATGGCCATAAAATCTGACCTTGGTCCATGAGAACCCACACTGGCTCACCCTATCTCATGAGCATAAGGCCCCTCAGCAAAATCCCAGGTCTCTTACCTCTGGGAACTGTTCATTTTATCCTTTTAACTGCACTGGAACTGTGGCTCGAAGGTACTGCAAGGAAGGCAAAAAAACTCCCCAGTTCTCTGCCAATTGACCCAGGGGAGAAAAAATTCCTTCCTGACTCCCAAATGGGTGATCAGCTAGACCTAGACCTGTCAGGCCCGATTCCCCTTATTAGTTCAGGGTGGGTATGGTGGGACTGCTGGAACAGAGCCCGAAGAGGCCCCAAATGGCTCCTGCTCCAGGTTAAGTCCTAGAAGCCAGAGAATGCTGGCCAATCTGTACTCCTCCCCCACAACTGGCCATCAGGCATCAGAGACCCCGAAGGTGAGAGAGGAACAGACTGATGTCCCTCAGCAAGTGTCTCCTTCTGTTGCTCCTGAGGCTATACCCCTTTCACCACTGTCCCCATCAAGTTTCCCCCACCCATTGAGGAAGGTGAATGGCATTTGATGTGGACTCAGCAGCAAAATGAGGACAAGACACATGGATGGATTTTAAGCATCAGGTTGCAACTTTTATTACATTTAAATACAGGGGAGGGGCACTACCTCCCAATCACCAATACACTCATATATCAGGCATTTAATTGGTTCCAGTGCTGGGATTGCAGGGCTCCTGCCATATAACCTGTAGCTCAGGGTAGGCTCTGCTTGGCCTACTCCCCAGGACTCAGCTTGTTCTGAGACCTATCCCCCATGAGGGGGACAGAGGGTGCAGAAGGGTGAAGACCTCATCCCCTGAGAGCCACAAGGTCTAACCCTATCTCATGAGTGCAAGGACACTCAGCAAAATCCCAGGTTTTTTACCTCTGGAAACCATTCATTTTAACCTTTTAACTATATTGGAAACCGGCCACAGGGTGTGCCAGTGGTTAACTTGGTCACACATCCCCAGATAGCCTCCTGGTATCACAGCTCCTGCCCATTCCATTTCAATACATGCCATCACCATAGGTCAGCACCTCCACCCAACAAATGCACTCCACCATCCCTGAAATAATTTAGGCTGGTTGCACTGGGAGGGACTAGGAAGAGAGTTCCTCTGTTCAGCTAAAATCTGTCTTTAGCTTCACCCTGAAAACAAGGCTAATGTTATTCATTAGCAACTTGAAATGTAAAGAGAGGGAAGAGAGACTGCTATGTATGCTGTATATCGCTATTTATTGGAGGATGAGAAATCAAAGTTTTTAGCTAGAGGAACAAAACTGGCCAAAGGCAGAGGAAGAGATGCATCTGCACTGCAGCTGAAAGCATTAATATGCTTTGAGCTTGATCTGTGACAAATCAGCATTATTCACATTTCAAAGTCAAACCTAATATTTTTTTCTGGACTAGATCATAGTGGTCCTGAGGATAATTAAATTAGTTGTAGAGATTGTGGTCTCAACATGTAATTTCAAGTGTCTCTCTGTGAAAATTACCTGCAGGTCATGATTTTAGCTATCTCTGAGGACCCTTTGGGTACAGTGGTGTTGCCTATGTTTAATGATCCTGTAGTTATGTTCATGTAATTTTTGGTTCGCCTACTCTGTGACAGAGCTGACAGGATTTTATCGTGCATCAGCACTGAAGCATGACACCATTAATCTCACAGATGTGCCAGCATCACTCAGCCCACTTTGCTAACAAATACTGTAAAAAAATCTCCATGTGAGTATTTTAACCCACTCATGAGCTCCAAAAATTTTGGCCAGTTGTCTGTTTGGTTACATATTATCCATATTAAAGCTTATCAGGTGTTGTATGATATCATCTGCTGTGGCATGATTAGATTAAGATATCCATACCAGCTACTGCACTACCACAGTGGGTAACAAATACACCAGCACTGAGTTTTTCAAAACACTCTAGGCAATTCTGTATGGTTAGATTCCCTAAAAATGTTTGGAAAATTTCAGCTTACGTATTTTGGGTCTGGGACAGGAGGGAAGGGCTGAGTGAGGTTGTAGATACCATACATTCAAATAATAAACAGAAATGCATGTGTTCCCCATGTTCAAATGTCTGTGAGTCAACACGTTTCAGTGGCTGGTTGGCTTGAAAGAGTGGCTAAGCAAGTGCACCACAAAGAGTGAGAGCACTGGATCATGGCATAAAGGCACAAAGGGCTGTCTATGCCCAGGAATGAAAATGGCAGAAGAAAGCCAGGACAAAGTATATAAGAGGTGCATTAAATTATTGTCATAATTATACTGTTAATAATGATGTATAGAGACAATGGGCTAATGCCAGTCTAAATTTAGCCTGGGGCCAGCGATGTCCTCTCACCCACTACACATATGTAGACTAATTAACTGTAGGACCTGCTTCTGACCTCACATATACAGATATAAATCAAGAGTTACTCCCTATAAGTAAACTGACTCACATGAATGTACACTGATGAAAGGTCAGAATCAGGACTTAGAAAATAAAAATTACTTTTTAATGTTTCTCTCTTTTTATCTCAATAATTTACAAATAAACAAGAAAGAACATGAAAATTAATTCCACCCTTCCTCCCTCCAAACATACATAAAAGCAAAATGTTTGAAATGCAAAAGCATACATTGGTCCTTTAAAGTGGTGCAAAGGGGCCAGAGAACTGTAAAAGGATATAAAGCTGGCAGAGCTGGCTCCTCCACCAACTGCCTTCCCAGTTCCAGCATAGGGGTTACATTGCATGGGAGGAGGTATGGTAGAGGAGGCAGGGGTGGGGATGACTAAAGCTTTGATCTGCAAATTCCCAGCTGGCATAAGGTCCTTCTCAGGACCTCAGTGAGCTGGCATAAGTTAGAGCAGCCTAGCTGGATGCTCTGATTTATACTGGGGCCAAAATTGCTGGATTTGAGAACTGAGTCATGGTTTCCTGTTCCCGCTCTCCTTCACCCAATAAATCTCAGCAAAGTAGAGAATGTAGCCCATAATCTACAATCCTACTCCCAGTGAAGTCAACGGGATTTTCGCAGTTAACTTAAATGGGGTCAGGTCCATATACAACTAAAAACATAATAGGCTGTTAGAACTATGAAAACATAATAAAAAAACAACAATATACCTCAGAAAATATTATAAAACAATGCACATGACTATGTTCATATTTTTCTTCATATATTTAAAGTGTATGCTCATCTCTACAAAAGCACCGCTAGTTTTTCCCGATTTCATAGAATTTGCCATATGAAGGTTAGAAAGGGGTCTCATAGCATGTTAAAATCATACAGCTCCATGTTGGAAAGTGGGGATTTTATAATTTCACTCTGCTGTTTGCACAAGCCAATAAAGTTATTTATTCCCCAGATCTTCTTACTGGGCATCCTTTTGCTTTTCCAGCTTGGCAGAATTGGTCTAAAATTGAAAAGAAGCTATATAGACTATCTAAACTCTAAAGAGTTGTTAATTTCATAGATCAGGATTTGCTAGGGATCTAATTGCAATCCTTGTCATATTGAATAATACATGTTAAGCCAGTCACTCAAAGGGAAAATTGTATCAGTGTAGAAGACATCACAAAGCTCCCTCCATTTCAGTGTATTCAAATATGACACCTAGCTGCAATGCTCAAAGTAAAACTAACCTTATACTTATAGTTACACACACTGAGGCTTGTGTCTTGTCTAGTAGCATTACCAAGGGCTTTATTTCACAAACTTATCATTCACAAATTTCTGTCATTGGGATACTTGAGAGGGAAAGGATTAAACAATGTATTAATATTTACTAATTGTTTCACCCATTTTTACTGTTCAACCACACAGGGTTCTGTGCTCAATTGCTGTTGTATTTATATGAACTACACTTGTTCCCTCAGATACTGAAACAAAACATTTACACTGATTTCATGGTTCCTATTGCAAGATCTCAACTCACAAAATGTAGATCATTATTCACTGTACATTTTGTAACTACAAAATGGTTCTCCTTCTATGGACCCAGCTGTATTTCTTGAATTGTTTGATTGCTGTTGGAATGCACATGGGAGTTATATATATGCATCTTGCTGTCAGAAAAGACCCCCCAAAAGCTTGGAAAATAATGCTGCTTTTAATATCTTATGACACAAAAATATCTGAACCTCTACAGTTCACTTTTTTGCCTCACTCTAGTCATAAACAACATTTACATCAAGTTGTGTACATCAAATTTATTTTAAAATAATGTTGGCTTGTTAACAAGTTTCAATCTGAAGAGGACATTAACAGTCCAGTGAGATCTGTCAAAAGGGGTGTGGTGAGGGGAGGGGAGGAAATCTATAATAAAACGATGACATACCTGCAACAACAAGGCACTGTTTTGGGCATACCAGAATAAATGTACTGTGACTGTTCCACAGAACATGCCAGTGTACACCAAGAAGTTCTCTTTACAAAAATAATAATAGATGTATTAAGAAAGAAAGAAAGAAAGAAAGAAAGAAAGAAAGAAAGAAAGAAAGAAAGAAAGAAAGAAAGGTCTTGAATACATCATAGTTTCAAGTCAAGCAAGCAAAAAAGCTCAAAAATTATTAAACTAGTCAGCTTCCTGGGAGTTCTTCTGATGTTTCATTTCTGATGCCTCAGGCACCCAGCTGATCCC
This sequence comes from Chrysemys picta bellii, assembly GCF_011386835.1. Classification (NCBI taxonomy): domain Eukaryota; kingdom Metazoa; phylum Chordata; order Testudines; family Emydidae; genus Chrysemys; species Chrysemys picta. The sequence goes on along the minus strand of NC_088796.1, from coordinate 54,984,204 downwards.
TACAAAGACAGACAAATGCCCACCCATACAATACCCTTTACAGTAGCAAGTCCTTTAAAATATCTTTCTTTAAAAAAAGAATCCTAAGAAAGTATGACAAAGAAATGCAGGAAATAAGAACTACTAACTGATCACATTTTTGATGCTACTGTGCTGAGAATTTTGTGAGAGACCTGTTGAGAATGGGTCAGACTTTGACTGACTCAATTGGTCATGCATGCTGCTCTTTCCCTTGTCTGGTGGCTACTGTTTCTTTGTCATTGTGTTTTTCTGCCCCTTCTGTTGCCATATCCAACACATTAAATCTCTTTTTAAAGAAACTCTGTTTTAGATTCCTTTGAAAAGAATTAGCCTTTTCCACCAGCCAACTGACTAGAGATAGGAAAAGAATTGGACAACTTCATTCTTTTTGCTTTCCGGTTGGTTGAATTTGGTGTTTGACAGACAGCATTGGCTAGAGCTGGGAATAGTACAGGCACTTGCTGCACAGTGTGTAAGCTTTCCCCCAACTCTGCCAACTGTGCATCAATTTTCACGTATACAAACAACTGCAATTCCAGTCTCATATGTCGCAAGCACAAACATTACCAGTGAGGTCAAATTGTACCAGTTTACAGTTTATAGGGATATAGGGCTGGATTCTGTAATCAGTTTCTGGCCCCTTTGTGCACTTTAGAAGGCACAAAGAGGCTGGAAAAACTGGCATCAACTGGTCAGCAAAGAATTCCTCTGCAGGAGGGGATCTCCCTACCGGCACAGATGTGCTAGATCAGGACCATGAGCCTCTATGTCCACACATCTCTCTGCAAAGGGTGAATGCCAGAGCTCTGCTCTGCCACAACCATCCTAGACTAGCTTAGGTTCTTTTAAAGACCACAGCAGCATACAGAGCCATCGCCCAGTGGAGAGTCCCTCCAATATTTTTAGACTGTTTCTTTATTTCCTTTGAGAGCACAATATTCTGAGGATTTTACTACCCACTACCACCAATTGCATTCCGCTACATTGCCAGGTATTTGGTGTAAAAACTCTGAAACACCTTGGAGGGGTTTGGCTTAAGTAAGTTGGCACCAGATTTGTTTAGGCTAGCAGTGTGAGGGTTTACGTGGTAAGAATAATTTGTATAAACCAGGACATGTAGTTGAAAAATGTAACTGAGCTCAGTAGCTGATCTTTCATTTGTGTAAATCTGGAGTAACATCACTGGATTCAACGGAACTACTTCCAATTTTCCTTGGTGTACTTGAGAGCAGAACTGGGTGCAAACCATTTAGCAATATTGGTGCCCCGTTTAAGAGACTACAAATAAACTTCCGGCCTGTTTTTATATGGATTTACCACCACAAGAAATGTAATGTTATATATTTTACACAACGAAATTTTCTTCCTGATAAGCCAAAAGTTGACATAATAGTCTCTATAACCTGACTGGAATATGGCTTGCTGCACTTCATTTGACTTTTACCAATACAGAAAGATATACATAACAAAAAAGAAGAAACAAGGAAAGTTACAATTTTTATTATTTATTGAGAGCCCCAACATGGAATAAAACAAAGGAAAAATTAGTCTCCGTCTCAGAGTTTACAATCTAAATCAGGCTGACACTATATTCCAGATACATGGTTCATTTGGAAAGCCATTCACAGGTGTTTTAAAAACTGTTTGCTTTAAATACACACTTCTTAAATGTATTGATTCTTATAGAAAGAACTGCTTGGTACAGTGCGTTTTAAGAAGGAATCTGACTATTTTTTTCAAAGCACAAAGAGTGGGAAGGAATACCCTGCATGAGTATGGTGAGGAAGAAAGTCCAGAGTTGAGAAATGGGAGCTAAGAAAAATAGATTATTTTCTTTTTTGATGTTATGAAGCATTTATTTAAAGTACTATAAATGTATATATTTTTATGTACACGGTCCTGAAGATCTCACAATCTACTAACAGAGACAACACAGGATTTCTGCCTCTTTGGGCTTGGTTCAGAAAGGTATTTAAGCACATGACTAACTCTACACACATATGAGTACCTCACTGAAGTTCATCTGAACCTTCAGGAACCTCTCACCCATGAAGGATCAGCTGCAGAGAAGCCCTGTTCTATCCCATCATGTCCTCTTCCCCAACCTGATCCCTAGAATACCCTTTCCTCCCCTCCCTTTACACCAGAAGTCATGGGAGCAACTGCTAGAGGAGGTGGCTATATCAACTCTGCCAGTTATATGTCAACTGAGAGTTTGTCTGGCCATCTCTAGCTACCTGCTCTGCTTACAATTCTGCAGCAAAAAAGCAGACTTAGTGAATCCAGGCCATTGATTTCAGTGGGACTATGGATTTAAAGTTAGGCATGTGCTAAATCGAGGCTTTACTTATGGCAATCTTATTTTCAGATTGCTTAGCACATCTCTTGTTCAAGTTATCTCCTCAGCATTGTCTGCGATGGAATCAATGTGGAAAAGGGTTTGTAGCATCATCAGCCTTTCAAACTCAATTTGCATAAGAATCGTTATCAAAGTTTTCTAGCATTTCAACAATAAGTCCTGGCAATACTAGGACAAGATCTTGCTTCTCTTTTCTTCATCTCATGCTTCAGCAAAAGCATAGTGCTTTCAATCATCCAGGAAATATTAGTTAGCACAGAACACAATACAGTAATACACACATTGTAAACAATTCTGTATGGGAAGACAAAGGTCAAGATTTTCAAATGTCTAATGATTTTGAGTGCTTAAAATGTGCACTGGCAAAACAAATCTCTCTCTTCATAAGATCTCTGACTAGTGTTTGCTGAGTTTCAGTAATCTCCAATACTTTTTCATTGGTTACATGACCTATCCATGATATTTTCAGAATTCTTCTAACACCATAAATCAAAGGATTGTAGTTTCTTTATTATCAATTGTTTTAATGTCAATGTTTCACAGCCATAATTAACACAGACCAAAAGTTAGTTTTTAAGCCTCAGGTCCTTGAAAAAGGACTGCAATTATTTTTACTGTTTTTCAATGCCTTTCCCAAAATTAAACCAAGAAAATAGTTCCTATTGAAACACTAGCTGATAATAGTTTCTATCCAATGGGCATTATTAATTATAATTACAGTTAAAATAAAGACAGAGGATAATAAATAATTATATAATCCATAATTTATTCATCCCCAAATGCAACTGTGCTGTTACTGGAACAGTTTGGTAAGGCATGGATAGAAGAAACAAACTCCATAGAATGTAATTAAATAGTTTGCACACACACACAAGTTAGTAAAACTTCATTGCAAGTATACTCAGTTAAGGTGATTGATAACAAATACCCATTTTGATGAGAAAGAATCACTATGGTCATATTTCACAGTTAATTGCATTCTTTTAAAAAATTAAATGGAAGTACCTGAATATGTAAATCCACACAATAAATGATAGTTTGTCATTGCAGTCTCCATTCTTGAAAATTCCCCCTAAGCTGTTTTGCACCTGACTAGTTGCATGAGTTTAGCCCCACTGAAATAGGGCTGACACTTCAGCACAAAACAAATTGTGCCTGAAATTGGAACTATTAAAATTCTATAGTGCCATCAGGAAATCAACAGTGATACTGCAGAAGACCTGTAAAGAACAAAAAATAAAAACACATGAAATGTGATGCTCCATTCATTGTGGCATAGCTAACATTTTTAAGCTCCAGGAATCTGGTTTGTCAGGTTATAACTTATAAGGCAAGGTTGGAGCAAACTTGTTTCACAGCACTCATAAAGAGTTCTTAGGAAGTGGAATTTTCCAGTGACAAATATAACCCTATTCTTTTCAACTTTGGGGCATTACCAAACAATTCAGTCAGATGAAAGATAAAACATTCCTTGTCTCTAAAAGATATAATCAGTTTGCTAAAAGTGATCTACAATTGATAAGTATGTTTCAACAGGCATATTTCATGTGAATCACTGATTTGAAACAGAGGGAATACTACTATCCTTTTCCTCTGGTACCCAAAGAAAGTGAAATGTCAGGCCAGTGCAGATTCTCAGAGAAAGGTAAAGAAGGTTAGAATTCTGTGCCCTTCTATACCATCCTTGTCTCACTGCAATAGTGTGTGCACTCTCATTAATAATGCTTCATAATAGGAATAAAGCAGTCCCTAAAAATTTCATATGATTCATAGTCCATTGGAAAACCAGGGCCCATTTGTGGATACTGAGCTGTTTTGAAAAATCTGACCCTTATGGGCTTCCTAGGGCAGCCAAAGAAAAAAGGTTTGTTGCATTTGATAGGTTTCCACCCATCACATCCTGGATAGAATGTACCATATGGCAAGTGGTAATCTGAATGTAACAATATCTATATTAAGCCAATAATATTTTTGAAAGCCTTTTCCCCTATAGTGAAATTCCATCCTAAAGATTTCCATAAGGGAACCAGTGTTGCCTAATGGCTAGTGCTCTGAAGTAGGACTCAGAAGACCTGGTTCCAGTCCTGTCTTCGTCACTGGCCTGCACATGACTTTGGGCAAGCCACTTCTTAGCTCTGTGCCTCCATTTCCACGTCTGTAAAAAATAAGCATAATGATACTGACCTCCATTGTAAAGCACTTTGATATTTATTGGTGCCACATATGAGCTAGGTATTATTATTATTATTATTATTATTATTATTAACTGTTTAAGGACACACAAAAAACAGATCAAAGCAGAATACACAGGTAGACTACTTTTCTCTATCACAGTCATATATTTGGATCTGGTTCCTCTGCTTATAAGAAGATTCAGCTCAGTTGTGGCTCAAGCAGAATTCCATTTCATAATCAAGGGTAAAATCTGTAATAACTTTAATGGCCCAGAACTGAGCCCATAATCAATGGGTCCAGTTTCCTTTTGAGTCAGAGAGTAGGAGTGCAAGTGTGGCAGCATTTCAGAGCTAAGTTTTGTAGACTTGGGAATTGCTCTCCTTGGCAGAACAAAACAGTTATCCTGGGGCAATAAGACCAGATTCTATAGCAGCACATCATGCTGAGTCAGATATAAGAACTGGCAGGCAGAGTTGTTTGGGAAGCATATAATTGCTCATCCTTGTCAGCAGGTACTGCTGCATGATACCCCTGAGATCTACATTCCAGGCTGTTGGTGAAGGTAGGGGGGGAAAGTGCACAAACAGTACATATTTGAAAAGCTGCATCTTTTTGTATTACAAAAACTAGTTCTTTTACTATCATAAACTAGAAAAAGAAATCCTTGTGCTCGAAAGATACTACAACAGCAGGCATCTTTTAGGCATCAGAACTTTTGGCTTTACTTAAACTGGGAAACATTTTCTGCATTCAAACAAAATCCAATTCAAGATGACATAGCTGTGCTTGCAAACTGCATGGTGATTCCTTATGTTTTACAAGTCTACTAGATCTATGCATATTATATATGCATCTCCTGTACTTTAAAGTAGCTTTTGTCTACACATTATGCAGCGCTTATGCGATTGCTTATACCATGCTATAATATCCTCAAGAGGCTATTTGTTGCAATGTATTTCTGAATTAATATGTTATAAAATATTCCTTTCTACTTTGCAGAGCTCATTATTGCCATGTCCAACAACCTCCACAATTCTGGATATCTGCAGAAATAAGCCGCTGATTAATTGAGTCATATAGATTTTCAAACCTGTCCTGTAGTAAACTGATTGCAAATACAACACACAATAGTCCAGTTAGAAGTTTTCTAAACTGCATAATTAAATGTAATTACCAGGAACGCCCATCCATTTTACAACACAGACTTCTGAATGTACGTACATCAGAAACACAAAAAACTGAGTCAAAACAATATTCTCTTCAGTGATATAAAAATAGTAAATATAAGGCACAGCAACAACTTCAGGGTTCAGAGAACAGAATTGTTCTGCAGATTATTTGTCATCATACTATATCGTTAATTCAACAGAAATGCCAACAAAAGCAGATTACTTTCATATTTAATGGGATTTAATGTTTCTAAATGATAGTGATTGCAAAGCCCCTGCTATTCTTAATTCATCATTTCAAACAAAACAAAGCCTAAGTAGTTTCATTTTATGACATCAAAAAAAACAGGGTCAACTGATTCATAGATTTTAAGCCCAGAAGGACATTGTGATAATCTAATCTGACCTCCTGCATAACACAGGCCAGACAAACTTACCCAGTAATTTCTTCATTAAGCTATAACTTCAGGTGAAGCTATAGCGTATCTGTTAGAAAGATAACCAGTTTTGATTTAAAGATTTCAAGCAATGGAGAATTCACCACATCCTTAGGTTTTTCCACCGGTTAATTATGCTCATTGTTAAATATTTGTGCCTTATTTCTAATTTGTATTTGTCTAGCTTCAGCTTCCAACCGTTGGTTCTCATTATGGCTTTTTTTCTGCTAAATGAAAGATCAGAGAGCAGTTTGATGTAGCTCTGTCTCTAGTAATTGTTTATCTTTCTGTCTTTCCTGAATTACACTGAACATAAATTTGTGATTAAATAAACAAACATCCTATATTGTAAAGTGATTAATTGGTGTGCAATTAATAATTACAGCTACTTCTAGGAGTGATTGCCAAGTTGTACTTAAAAAGCTCCAATAAATAAACTGCTTTCAAGTACAGTACACAGCATTTATTGTTTTTTAATGCTTCTGAATTCTGCCATTTCTATCTACCTTCCAATTACAAACACAGGAGAGTAATAAGGATTCCAGAAGGCTTCTAACTGTTGGGAAGATTAAGGAGTGACATGATGGTCTCCAAAGGGAATACCATCTGATTCTTCACAACCAAAAACCTTATAGATCCACAGGGGATTTCTGCATTGCAATTGATGGTGATTGCAGCACGGGTTGGCATACCCGCACTAGCTTTAATTTAGCTAGTTTGGCTAAACGTAGCAGGGAAAACCCGACATGCTTTCCTTGCCCACGCCTGGGTCTGTGTCGCTGTGTCTTCACTGCTATTTTTAGCCAGGGTAGCTAGATTAGGCATGCCTATATGAGTTGCACTCACACCTCCTGTTGCAGCGCAGAAATACACACAGAGTAGTAAGACAGACTCAGAGCCTCAATTTTTCAGTAGATGCCATTCTCTCCTCTGACAAGGTGTTGAATCAATGTCCTGGTATGTAATTAAATGGTACTTCCACCAGCACAGTAATCATTTCAGATAAGATGTAAAACTAAGTCCTGATTACTTTGATCATTAAAGTTCTTATAGATCCTTTCACATAAACAGAAGTGTTAACCTCAGTACCTTGCGTAGGTTCAAACTTGGGTAAGTTGGGTTTCCTACCTCAGAATTCCCCTTATAGTTTCAGTTGGATATACAGTAGTATTTTCCCCACTTCCACTCGTAAATATGTGTAGTGTCATTGTGCACTGTTAAACAGCTGATGTATTTCACCAAATAGGTAAGTACATTTCTGTGGTAGGTAAAGCCATGCTTTTGCTTTAATCTTTCAGAATAAGCACTGAGAACAAATTTCTTCAGACGGTTAAATAAATTTGTCATTTCTGTTATTTCCAACAATAATTGACACTGCATCAGGTGTTCTGTAACTTACACACACATTTTTTAGTGGAGAATTCTATAACTTACATGAACCTTTCAGTTCTTCACATAGTTTATATTTAACATATCTGGAGTCAAATTAAGAGCTGGTGTCAGCAGATAGAACTCCAGTGAAGTAAATGGACCAAACTCATCCCTGATGTACCTTCACTGTATTCATTATCGGCACATGTAGGAACCTTTCAGTTCTTCACATAGTTTATATTTAACATATCTGGAGTCAAATTAAGAGCTGGTGTCAGCAGATAGAACTCCAGTGAAGTAAATGGACCAAACTCATCCCTGATGTACCTTCACTGTATTCATTATCGGCACATGTAGGATGAGTTCCTCAAAAGTGTTGCACCTGCTTACATAGCTCTGAACTATTTTCTTTTACAGATTCAGTAAACGTTTCTTTTTGGTTTTGGCAATAGCATTTAGTCCTGCTTGATTGCAAAGTTTTCCTCCATAGCCTTTCTAAATTGTATGTAATACCCAGCTCATGCAGACATACTCACACTATCTCTGATTGAAGTGTAGCTGTGGTGTCAGAAGGGGTTAGCCACCTGAGTATATATACCTAGGATTTTGGATGGGATCAAACTTGGAGCGAATAGTCCATCCTGCCACTTGTTCCATCTCAGCTACATTATTTTTAGTGCACTGTCTTCATCAGAGCTAGTGCAGGCAAATCTCCTTGAACTGGAAATTACACCTTCCAGCTCCAGTGTAGATATACCCTAAATTCTGTGTGCCAGGCAATTCTAAGCATCTTTGCTGAATTGACAGTTCATCTATATTATTAAATTATTAAAATGCTAATTTTGCATGATATCAAGTCTATGGTGTGTGTGTATATATATATTTATATACACACACAAACCCCAATTTTGCATTATATCAAGTCTATGGTAATTAACATTTTAATAATTTCTGGTTGTTCAGATAGGCTAGGCATATTTAAACCCACAATTTGATCAAACAGATTTCTTAGTTATAGATATTTCCATGGTTGATTTATCTCTTTATTATATACCACTTGCAGCTGTCCAAATGCCAGGAAAACAATATTAATTTATAAAGTGTCTGAATTCCAAAATACCTGTCTGGATCTAATCATCCTTTCTACCATCCATTTAAATCTCAGGATTAATTCATATGGACAATTTGCAGCATTTATATGCAGCACATTTAGAAGTTCAATTTGGAGATTCAAAGTTTCCTTGTGCACAGAAAAGACTGCCAGTGAGGGTATTCACTGTCATTGAAGACTGAACTGAAAGCAAAGTTGATGGGTAGTAGCTGGAGACATTTGGATCAAACATTTCAGACTTGGGGGCTTAAGACTGGGCACATAAATAAATATGGCCAGTTTTTCAGAGCTGATGAGTAGTACCCACAACTTCCACTGATGTCTAAAGGGAATTGCAAGTGTCAGCACTTCAGAAAAATCAGGCCACATTTATTTAGGTGCCTTTAAATCTAAATATGGCCTTTAGGTTTCTAACTTTAAGCCCCTCCTCCCATTGTAAGTGTTGGTCTGGTTCTACAGCTAGAAGTTTTACAGTTTGGTCTGAATGTGCACACTATTTAGTACTAGGTCATAATATTATCACTCCATATTTGGCTCGCTTCATCAATTGTGTTTCAAGAGTTTGCTTTTGGGATACTAAAAGGCCTAGTCTTTTCTTTTGATCCCACATAAAGTTCTGAAATGATGTATTTAATGTTGTAAAATATATTTATGACTATTGAGTAATGAATTTAGAATATAGCAGACTTTAGGATATTAATTCCTTTTTGCAATATAAATTTTGCCTGCAATGCTGACAACAAGATTGTCCAATTTTCCAACTTTTTCACTTAAAATAGAATTATGAGATTTTCCGCAAAGCTAAGGTTGCAGCCAGTTTTCTTATGTTTTGTTCATTCTTTTTTCTCCCCCACCCTCTCTTAAATAATACTGCCTAGCAATATAGGTTTGGGCTGAAAGTTTTCACATTAACTCTGAAGGCTAAAGAGATAGCTATAGATATATTTGTGAAGTTTAAAGAATGTTAATCAAACTGTGTTGGGATTACAGGTCATTAAAAATTGTATTTGTATCTAAAGTTTTTGTGTCTGAGCCCACACTGTCCCCATATTCAAATAGCACATCAGACACTTAAATAGTTCACTTATATCTATAGTAAATGTGTTAATGTTGCTGAGGTCAGAGTTAAGTATTTCTGTTACAGTGATCTCAGATGCATCTTTATATGTTAGAATTGCAAGCAAGAGATCTTGTCTTCACTAGAAAATCAGGTCATGTTAGAACATGAACTTCAGAAGTCACATTAACTAACATGATGCTAAACACAACTTTGGCATCAATATAGACAAGGACTGCAGTGTTCAAAATCAGGTCAGGTCATGGGTAAACCCTACTGGAAACACTACCTACAAAGTCATGTTTAATATTCTAGCTAGCATGATTCTTCAACGTCATGTTCCAACCTTGCCTAATTTTCCAGAGGAGACAAGTCCTGAACACAGTCAATGTGAAGTACTGATTAAGGAAGATAATCCTTTAACTCAATATTTTCTTGGTTTCTAGGATTTGCATGGGTGGATTTGGAACTTAAGCAACATTAAATGGTTTTTAACTCTAACTATCCCAGCAACAAAAATACATAGTAGCAAACTTTAAAGTGAAGATGATGGTGATGATGTTTCATTCTTTCTGTCTTTCTTTTTCTTTTCACTTGTGATGGTGTTTAAATTTATTCTCACTATGGAGCATATCACAATATCATAAGATAAAACCTGAGGTGAACTTTGTGGAGTTTCCAACAAGTTCTCCCTTCAAGAAGATGGGATTGGAAGGGGGAAAGATTGCAGAGGAGATAGGACAAATAGCCTTCAGACCCCATATAGCTTTGGGGGAGAGAAGCTCCAATGGTGATTTGCCAGTCTTTCTGCAATGCTGCCCAACCCTGCTTCCAGGTTTCTCAGCTCCCTTTAGAGCCAGGGTGTCATTGATTTCTCTGCTCCGACTTGCCCAATATTTTCCATTCTAAAGATGGTGATGGCATACAGAAAATGTTAATGATGATAGCATTAATATACACTTCAGTATGAATATCTATTTGGTGCTGAGGGAAGCATACCACTGAGAGTAGCTGCTTTCCTGTCCTGTCTGCAACACACACCCTGAAGCTTCACGGAGCCCTGACTTTATTCCTATGAACAGGTTTCTGCTGGCTTGGGGATAGGAGGGAAGACATTCCAGTTCGGCTTTGCTTCCTCCTTTGTTTGATTCTTGGGCTTTTACACAAAATCATACTTTTATTTACTCTTCCCACATCAGAGGTGTGCATAGGGCCCTACTCCTAACCTAATCTAGATACTTCTACCCTTCTAGGACCCATTTGAAAAATGGCAGCTTGTGAAATGGTCTCCAAAGCAACCTCTGGTAATAAGTAGTACCTCGCTCTCACCAAGCGATCACATAATTAAAAAGTTAACCAATTGGTTAAGTCATGGAAAGAACTTTGGGAATGGCCTATCCATGCATTCAGCTATGTGGGCCTGATTTTCCTCTCACTTCCACTTGTGTGAATTGGAGTAGTTCCTTTGAAGTCAATGGAGTCATGCAGGTGTAAATGAGAGGAGAATCAGGCCCAGCATATTTACTTTTAAGTCACAGGTTTATGCACATTCCAAAGCACAGAGACTCAGTCATTCTGCATGACAGCAATAGTTTTAATGACTTTGGAGTTAAGCCATCTATTCAGAAACTGATTGAGAACTTATATAAATTGTTTTCCCCAACTACTTTTACCCCTCCATTCCTAGATAAACATCTTATTGTAAAAAGAACAGGAGTACTTGTGGCACCTTAGAGACTAACAAATTTATTAGTCCTGTTCTTTTTGCGGATACAGACTAACACGGCTGCTACTCTGAAACCATCTTATTGTAAAACACAGTTCTTAATATTATGGCGCTGACATGTGTAGGTCTCCATTTTTAATCACAGTGAATAGGTCTGTGTACTAGCTTCAAAAAGTGTGAAATGGATCAGACCAAGCATTTATATAATAAAGTTAGAATCATTTTAATGGGAAATCATGCATTCCTCTGAGCAAATTAAGGTATTCTCACTCTGGACTTTGAAGTTGGAGCTTCAAAAATAAGTTCTGTTTTACAACACAGTGGGCACTCTGTAGTATAGTAATCATTGTCAACCTGCACACAAGTAAGGTTCAAACACAGGTGCAAAACATCCCTGGGAATGTATAAAACTCAAATATACTTTAAAAAAATGAACAGAGGTTTCACAACACTTCATACAAAACTTTTACAATAACTTAGTAAACTGTGCTCAAATAAATTTGTGCACTTGAACAAACATGCATTGCACCTCCCAAGTACCCAGTATTTTATTGTTCCATATTAACAAATTTATAAGTTTCACTGCTGGAATTCCAAATATTAGGCTACTTTACTCTTAATTTACTTTGGAGGGTTTTAGGTCTGATCCAAAGCCTCTTGAAATACTTTAGTTAATTAAAAAAAAATTGGGATCTGATCCTGCAAATGCACTGGGTCTATTCCCATGAATAAGTTACGCATGTGTGTTAGCATTGTAAGATGATGATTTTCGCTTAGAAAGTTACAAACACTTGGATATTTCATCACCAAATTTGAACACAGTTAAACTTGTTTTTTCTTTGCAACTCAAAAAACCCAACAACACAATTACAGTTAGATATACATTAACTGGAATGTTATAGACAACAAATAATATAATTTCTGTCATAAAATATCATTTAACAAATTAATTTGGAGTAAGACCCCAAGAGCTCATTTGCATAACAGGAAGGTTCAGGCATGAATGAAAACTCTCCTCAAATTTCCCTTGGTATATATACAGACAAATCTGGTCTTAAACATGCAGTTCCCCCTTTTTCCTTCCCCAGGTAGAAACAAGCAGTTTGGATGCCTGCAATACAATCTGTTTTGGGGATAAAGATAATAAATAGAATTGGTTCCTTAAACAAGGGAGGGCATTTAAAAAGTTTAAATTTTATTTTGCAGTTTGACATTTCAAAATTTGAAATTAAAAAATTCAACCAGCTCTGGAAGTGGTTGAAAAAATGGGGCAAATTTTTAATGAAAATTTTATCACAAAATTTCCAATTTTGCTAATGTCAAAATTCACTTTTTAAAAACTAGCTTTAATGGTTAACATTTGGGGGGGGGAGGGGGTTAGGCTTACACCTTTAATAGTAAACAATTAAATCACTTTCCTAAGGGTTAGAAGCAGAGAAAACGAAGGTCTAATTTCATTCCTGATGTGACTCCATGGAGTTACGCCAGAAATAAATCTGGATCATTATGTTTATTTTTCATTGCATGTCTTATATCTCAAGTTATGGAACACCTCCTGAGGAAAAATACATGAAATGCAACTTAGGGACAAACCTGTTTTAGTTATCCTGAACCAAGTTCAATTTGGAATTCACATTCAGAAAGTTGAATAGTATCAGATTCATGTTATCCATACGAGAGTATTCAAGTTATACAGCTTTGTGAGCTGAGCAAAATATTTATCAAAAATATGAACACACAAAATGCATCCTTTTGAATTCATGATGCTTCTGAAAAAAAATGCAAAGTTTTGTGGGAGGAAAATTTCAGGCAAGCAAAGTTATTGTTGAACTTGAAAGTTATTGTTGAATTATTACCACTATCTGTATACTTGCAGAAATGTTGTGGCAGCTTTTCAGGTACTATTGAGCTTGTTTGGTTGTGACTGATCACATCATTACTGTCATGTGGCATGGCTCTGATTGTCTGAGCATGTGCTCAAGAGGGATGGCAGAAGATATTTTGACTCTCTCTCTGATGGAAAGATAGCAGTTGAGATGCTTATTGTGAGCTAGTCAGAAAAAACATCATGCCTGTGCTCTTTTCCCTAGTCACACTAATACATGCTAGAAAATGTTATTAGTAGGAGTATGCCTGGGAAATTATTCAAGTTGGAGAAGCCAGAAAACTCCCACTGATATTGATTATTTACAGTTTGACAAAGGGAACACAGGCAGTCAAGCCACAGAGGAACATCAGAGACCTGCACTTCTCAAGGCTATTTTGCATTTTTAAACCCCTCCTGTCTATATACCCAGAGCATTGTTGCATTTTCCTCTGCTTAATATTATTTGAGATTTTATATTTGTTTATCCTATAATAGCAGACTGTCATGTTGTACAGGCAGCCGGCCTCTGAAAATCAGTTCTGTTACATCTGTGCCACTATAATAGGCTTAGGGGCTTGATTCTCATCCCATTCCTGCTGGTATGAATCAGAAGTAACTCTTTGAAATGAATGGAACTGGTGTAAAAGCAGAATCAAGCCCTAGTTTCTATGTTGCATATAGAGTCGTGTGAAGAAGTACATAGCTTTTTAATGACTTTCTATGTAGTCATTCATACAAACAGGTGAATAAAAAGTTTTCAACATGAAATTTTACCAAAGTTGGATATCACATTTTCTTCTCTCTGGATGACTGGCATAGCAGATATTCAAACTGAGCTGGTTTGGCTGGCTGTGGTTGGTCACATTATTCATATGAAATTGATCCTTGTTCCTTGACTGCCTCAGCTGATCTCCTTTTTAGCTAGATTCTGCCTTGTCTTTATGTGTGTTCACTAAGGGGTGGGATGGAGGTGGGATGGAGGATTCCTCACTTTGATGATCTGTGGAAAAGTCAAATTGCTGTCACTGTGTTCAAAGGGCACACGGACTGCTCCCTAATTACTTGCCAGGAATCCAAAGGGAGAGAGGAGAACATGCGAGTAGTTGGTGCCCTTGTCCACCACTCTGCCACACACTTTTTAAACACCAACCAGCAGAGCTGGTAAGCTGCACTGAGGGAAACATGTTTAAAGAGGTATTGCAGAGAGCTATAGGAGGCACAGGCAGGGTTGTGCCTACAAAACACAATCTAGCTCATAGCGAGCAGGATTATATAACCCATTGTAACTGGCTTTCTCTGAGGGAGATACTGTAGTTCATGGGCCCTCTGTGAAATAGACAGGAAAGTGATTTTCGGTGCTCTTTCTTTGCTCTCTTTCTGAAAGCAGAAGTAGTATCAGATTTTTATTTTGTTTCATTCTGAGGCCACATATAGACTACGGAGACTGTAACGACATAACTGTAGAGTAGACGCAGCCTCCAGCAATGGAAGGAATTTTTTTGTTGCTGTAGGAACACCACCTCCAAGCAATAGTAGCTAGGTTGACTGAAGCATTCTTCCATTGATCTAGCTGCATCTACACTAGGGGTTAGGTCAGCATAACTAAAGTGCTCGTGATGAAGTTTTTTCACCACTGAACACTGTAGCTATGTCCTATTCAACTTATTCATAAATGGTCTGGAGAAAGGGGTAAAAAGTGAGGTGGCAAAGTTTGCAGACGATACTAAACTGCTCAAGATAGTTAAGACCAAAGCAGACTGTGAAGAACTTCAAAAAGATCTCACAAAACTAAGTGATTGGGCAACAAAATGGCAAATGAAATTTAATGTGGATAAATATAAAGTAATGCACATTGGAAAAAATAACCCCCATTATACATACAATATGATGGGGGCTAATTTAGCTACAACAAATCAGGAAAAAGATCTTGGCGTCATCGTGGATAGTTCTCTGAAGACGTCCACGCAGTGTGCAGAGGCGGTCAAAAAAGCAAACAGGATGTTAGGAATCATTAAAAAAGGGGTAGAGAATAAGAAGGAGAATATATTATTGCCCTTATATAAATCGATGGTACGCCCACATCTCGAATACTGCGTACAGATGTGGTCTCATCTCAAAAAAGATATACTGGCACTAGAAAAGGTTCAGAGAAGGGCAACTAAAATAATTAGGGGTTTGGAACAGGTCCCATATGAGGAGAGATTAAAGAGGCTAGGATTTTTCAGCTTGGAAAAGAGGAGACTAAGGGGGGATATGATAGAGGTATATAAAATCATGAGTGATGTGGAGAAAATAGAAAAGGAAAAGTTATTTACTTATTCCCATAATACAAGAACTAGGGGTTACCAAATGAAATTAATAGGCAGCAGGTTTAAAACAAATAAAAGGAAGTTCTTCTTCACACAGCGCACAGGCAACTTGTGGAACTCCTTACCTGAGGAGGTTGTGAAGGTTAGGACTATAACAGCGTTTAAAAGAGAACAGGATAAATTCATGGAGGTTAAGTCCATTAATGGCTATTAGCCAGGATGGGTAAGGAATGGTGTCCCTAGACTCTGTTTGTCAGAGGGTGGAGATGGATGGCAAGAGAGAGATCACTTGATCATTACCTGTTAGGTTCACTCCCTCTGGGGCACCTGGCATTGACCACTGTCGGTAGACAGGATACTGGGCTAGATGGACCTTTGGTCTGACCCAGTCTTATGTTCTTATGTTCTTAAACTAAAATTTTAAGTGAAGACCAGGCCTGAGGCACAATGCCTCCTGGTTCAGTGTGTCTATGCACTGCCCTTACTATGGGTAGCATACAAATAGAATGAACTCATCTGACCCTATATATCAATGGTAAGCTCATTTTGAATAGTGTCTTAATTTCTGCTCATTTCCCTCAAGAAAAGAATGGCAGAAATAAAAGGGGTTCAAAGATGGTTAACAAAAATGTTTAGTGGCAGAAGGAGAGATTGCTTAGTTTAGAGAGAAGATATGATACAGGGACATACAATAATGAATGGTATATTGAAAGTAAATGGGAGCACTCCTATGTACTCTCTCATTACACAATAACAATGAGACATTGGGTGAAGTTGAAAGACAATAAATTTAAATGTGATAAAGGGAAATATAATTTTACACATTGCATAATTAGCTGGTGAATTTATTGCCGCAAGACATAATTAAAGCCAAAAACTTAGTAGGCTTCAAAGGCAGATTAAACAATTATATGGATATTGAGAATATCCATACCCATAAAGCTTTATAAGGGATATAAACCCTCAGGTTTCATGGCATCGGCAAATAACTATCTCCTGAGGTTTGGAAGAAACTTCCTATGTGGAAGTAATTACATAATTGTCTATAATGGTATTCCTTGTACATTCCCTCAAAGCATCTGTTACTGGCTATTATTCAAACACTGCTCCATCATTCTAGGTAGCATTGTAGGAGGCCCATGTAGACCTTCTTTTAAAAGGTTCTTGGGATGTAAATCATGGGCCTGTGGTCTAACCTAAACACAAGACTACCTTGCTCTACTGTCCAAGGGCCACCTTCCCACACAACCTTTTCCCAGGCAGCCCTTCCCTGGCTTCCTCTCTGCAGGGTGTAGCAGCATGCATGGAACTTGGAGTGAAGAGTATAAGTTGCAGGAGGGAAGAGTTCAGAATAGGCACCAGGAAGTCAGTCTGTATGTACATGGCTAGAATACTAATTGCAGCATTTTTGTAAATGGTTCTCTTAATAAAGAGTCCATTTAGTTTTACAAGCACGGAGCCCTTTCATCTTAATACCCAACATGAGGTACATTAAACATGGTGGCAGTAGTCAATCTAGTGAGACCCACAGCAAGGAAGAAAGTGTGACTAAATGGCAAACAAAGCAGCACCTTAATAAAAAAAAGAGCAAGCAGGAAGTATAGAGGAATATGTTCCACCAGGAATGCTGGATTTGCAGACAAAATACCTTGCACAAACATGGAACCAGTGGGGGCAAAAATTGATTCTGAATATGAAAATGACCATGAGGGATAAAGATAAAAATATGAAGTTAAAGCTTTTATACCAGGGGTTCTCAAACTGGGGGTCGGGACCCCTCAGGGGGTCGTGAGGTTATTATGGAGGGAGTCGTGAGCTGTCAGTCTCCACCCCAAACCCTGCTTTGCCTCCAGCATTTATAATGGTGTTAAATATATAAAAAAGTGTTTTTAATTTATAAGGGGGGGTCACACTCAGTGGCTTGCTATGTGAAAGGGGTCTCCAGAACAAAAGTTTGAGAATCACTGTTTTATACTATCTCATTGGGGGGTAAGGATGAGAAGCAAGTGAGACACTCTTCCAAGGAATAATGCCCAATACTTTTATCAGCTGTTCAAGTGTATTTGAAGAGTACTGTGACCCCAAACAAAATGAGACTGTAGAGAAATACTGTTTTATTTTACTTGAAACAAAGAAGCAGAATAGGGAATAGATACCAACATCACAGAGCTGAGAATTCTGGTAGCCATATATAACTTTGGGGATATTAAAATTCTCTAATTCAGACAGGAGTGTTTGTGGGCCATATGAATCTATTTTATGGGGGAGATTGTTGAGCGAAACAGATCTAATCCTAAGGAACTGCCTCTAAATAGCAAGGACAGCTGAATTGTCTAGGAGAAGGTCAAAACAATGCCAGAAACTAGTGCAAAACAAGAGTACAGAAAGAGCTAAAGGAACACAGGAAGCAGGACAGAGACAGACTGTAAACACAGGCATATATACTGTGGAAAGCAACATGAAGGACAGAAAGAAAGAAAAATACAGCCTATGGGCAACAATATAAGGCTGTGAAAAACAGAACCATTTTATCTCCCAATGTCACTGCTACCCAGGAAGAAAAAAGCAGCAGTACATGCAGTGACTGAGGATTTAACCTCTTCTTCATTGAAAGTCTCTATCTGCACTGTGATTTTAGCAGATCCAAAAAATCTTAATATAAACACATTGTAGAAGGCTGCCAGCCATTCGACTGCCATATTTGCAACTATGCTTTTAGATCAATGACCAATTCAATTCCAGCTGCATTGTAGAGCCACCTGCAATGTAATCCCAGCAACGCTGATAAATAGCTCCATTAGACTGGAGAAAGGTGACCAAGTGCTAGTGATGTACAATGAAACCATTCTGAGGCCAGAGGACACATGCAGGCTGTTGATAAGAAACCCACAAAACAAGAGACATTACTGCTTGGAGTTTCTAGCAGTTGACACAGCAGTACCATCCATTGCTAGGCAGCAGGGCAGTGCAAGCCATGGATTTGGTTGCAGTACACACCAGAATGCCTCAGCATGAGAGATGAGGCAGAACAGTCACTGTCCAGTATTCTAAACGAATATAAGGGCATTTTCTAGGAGATGGATATCTAGAGGGCAAACTGAAGTTAGAAATAGACCCCTACACGCACCCCATATGCCGCCCAGGAGATGACTGAAATGCAGAGTATTATTAGCCCTGGTGGAACCACTGAAGAAGGAACTGGGAAACCCCGCAAAAAAAGAGATATCACTACACCTGTTGAAACTAGCAAAGAGTAGACCAGAAGCCTACTGAGGTGAGAAACTTAGGATCTGCATTGATCCAAAGCCCTTAAGAGGGCATTGAAAAGAAGTCACTACCCATTACCAATGACTGATGACATACTGCCTGATTTATCCAGGGAAAAAGTGTTCACTGTTAACGATGTCAAGGATGGGTTCTAGCATATTGTGTTAGATGAGCCATCCAGCCACCTGACCACTTTTGCAACACTTTTTGGCATGTTCCATGGGTACCAATGCTTCTGGGCATCAGCCTGGCCCTAGAGGTGTTCAGTGTAAACTGAATCCGGTACTAGAGGAACTCCCAGGTATCAAAACTGTAGATGATGACATTTTTATTGTAGAAGACGGAGAGGTCAGGGAAGAGGCAATCCAGGACTATGATACCAAACTATGACAACTCCTCAACAAGTGCTGGGAGTGGAATATTAGGTTGAATACAGAAAAGCTGAAGCTGAGGAGAGCTGTTGACTTCTGAAGGACTCTGGCTAGATCTGGCTGGATCCTGAGAAACTGAGAGCCATTAGAGAAATCCTCAGACCACTAGGATGTGAAGGGAATCACGTGATTTAAAGATATTGCCAACTATCCTTCCAGATTCTGCACACTATTGGAAGCCTGTTACGGTTCTGTCAGTTAACAGATGATAATGCAGTCTGGTCAGAGACCCAAGAACAAACATTTGAAAAAAAAAAAAGAAAAAAAAATCACAAGCAAGGCACCAGTCCTAAAGTACTACAATCCTGCAGAGCAGCTAGAGCTACAGTGTGATGCCTCAGAAGGAAGTCTGTGAGTAGCAGGACCAAGCAGTATTCCCAGCAGATCTAATAGCTTATATCCTGAGATGGATAAATGCTTCACACTTGTGCATATAGGCATGCCTGAGATGAACCAGAGAGTGTACCTACTGACCAGCTGAGGAAGCGCATCCTTAGCTTCAAAGACTTCCCAGTTGAAATCCCAGATGAGCCCCCATTTGTAACACCAACAGACCCCAGTCGTTGGCAGGCGGGATCGAACTTGGGGCTTAAAGCACGAGCTGTAGAACAGATTCATTTAACTCTCTCTTTTTCTCTAAGTGGTCTCAGTGCCACTAGATGGGACAGAACACCACACCCAGAAGGTGTGTGAGTTACACTCAGACAAAGGGACAGTATACTGCAGCAGAATCCAAACAATTAGTGCGGAATGGGAATTTAAGCACCACATATCTTCCCCTCGATACCCACAAAGCAGTAAAGCAGAGCTCACCATAATGTCAGCCAAGAGATAGATAACAAAGACAAAATAGACTGGAAGGAATTTTCTACCTGGCAATATTGGACCATTGCAATACACCCTCCCAGAACCTAGATAGTAGCCCAGCATAGAGCCTGGTGGGTCAGAGAACCAAGATTCTGCTTCCCATGAGGGCTAGTCTACTGAAGCCCAACAAAGGAATAATGGACAGAGTGCAGAAGCAGTTGAGAGAACACAAACCTACCAGGCAGCTCGCTACAACAAAGGAGCCTTAAGACTAGAGGCCACTACTCCCAAGCGAACAGGTCTGGGTCCAACCATCAAATAGCCATAAAAAGCAATGGCAAAAGGCAACAGTCCAGGTTGCAGTGGGACACAGGTTTATGAGGTAGCTACAGGCTCAGGACAGTGGGAGAAGATGAAACTGAAGAACTGTGGAGTAGTGACAGACAGACAGCACACATGAGAGAGGGCCAAGGCCAGGACTTAGAAAGAGCCTCAGCCATCAGCTGGCCTGACATTAAAGAGTTGGAAGAAACAAGGTGTATGAGCAATACAGAGGACTGACAAGATGTTATCCAACAGAATGATGGCAGCAACAGGGTGGAAGCAAATCCACCACCAAAAATGATAACATAACCATGGAGTGGGAAGCTGGTTCAAAGACCAGCACACTTGAAGGACTATGAGGCCAACAGGCCACAATGGGCTGCTGATAAAGGCCATGTCCATAGGATTAATGCACTAGGAGGGTGCTGAAGGGTTGGGCCAGAACTTCTCAATAAGGCCCAAGTCACCCCATTAAAACTCCTTTCCTGAAGACTGCTCTTGGTGAGAGAATTGGAGACTGTGTAAGGAAGAGAGCAAGGTCTGAGGTGGGCAAAAGCAGGGTGCACAAGGTAATGTATGAGCAAACCCTAAAAGTTTGAATCCAACCCCACATATTTAGGATCTAAGTTAGATCCAAAACCTAGAAGATGCATCTGAATCTAGAGATCTGGATCAAAACACTTTCCAAATTTGGGATGTTCAGATTTTAAATTTAGAGCCTTTTTCTAGTGCTGATAGCAAATAGCCTTTACAATACTGGACCAAAATCTACTCTCAGAATTGGACCTCAGTGATAATACATAGGTAGGAGACAGTTTAGTTCGTGGTCTACTAGTTCAAAGCTGAAAATGTGCCCCTGTCAACAGATGCTGATGACAGGGTTTTCAGTAGAAGAAAAATCAATGGACCTTTGCTGTTGTTATTTATAATTTAAGTGGTTTTCTGATTGTCTCTCAGATAACTTTAAAAATGGTGTTTGTAATTCTCTTATCTCACCCTTCCCCTAGACCTGTATAATTTAGGGCCTAAAGGACTGGGTTCCCGCCATTATTCATTCAAATTATTTTAACATCTTCCCAGTCAGGCACAATGGTTAATGTTTTTCAGGCAACCACTGAAAAGTTTCTACAGATAATTAGATACTATATTATTCACCTAACATATTAGTTTATTTACTTGAATGGAGACAGATCCCTATAGTGCCTTCATGTTGAACCTGGCCAAATTGAGAACATTTTTCTTTGTGGCAACTTACAACTGATGAAAATTTCAAAGGCATTATATGGCTTGATCAAAAGCCCATTGAAGGCAACAGGAAGACAATCAATGACATCCATGTGCTCTGGATCAGGCCTATGTACAACATGAAAAACTTATTGCATAGAAATAGGACACTGGGTATATTTTATCTTAATTTTATTAAAAGAAGATTTGCTTAAAAGGATTGCTTATTTTTCCCTCTATTTCAACAGGTAATTTATTTAATCATGAGTCTTGAAATAGTAAACAATAGTAAGCTTTTGGAACATTTCCCTAGATTAACTGAACTCTTCTGGATTTTTAACAGCATGGGAACTCTCAGTTATCGAATAAAAGCAACAAGATACAAAGTAGATAAATGCTACGGGGCTAGCAAAAGCACAATAACGTGGACTGAAATAAGATTTTAATAAGCATGGGTGAAATGTACTGTAGCTTCTGGGCAGGAGGTTTTATTCTTATACTGTTAATCAGAAATCCTGAAACCAAGAAAAGCAATAGTTTTCCTTTAAAGTCCATTACACAAAGTTTGAAATGGAATTTGTTGCATTTATTGCAATTGTAAATATACAGGGCCTGATTCTCTACTGCCCTGCATCCTGTGTAATCTTTTCCAGTGTATAAAATACTAACAAATCAGAATGACAGAGTTTTACATGCACTTTGCACAGCTGGAAATAATTACATAAAGTGCCAGAAGAATTAAACCTCTTTTCTTTCTCCTACTTTATTTCCCACTCATTATTTTGGTGTTCATGATTATTGCAGCATGGACAGTATTATCTACCACACAGCTTGAGCTTGTATGGTACTGAGCAGCATTAATTCCCACTGCCCTTGATGGGAGCTGAGGGCGTGCAGTACCTCACCCAGGAGTGCTCAGCACTTTGAATGTCTGAGACCCTACTGAACAATACGTAATGTTAGGTATCTTCAATAAAGAGCTGGCAAATCGTAAACTCTTAGGGTCAGATTCAAAAATTTTTGCTCAATTTTTACTCAGGCAAATTCCCATTGACAAAAACTGACTAAAGACCTCAAGGCATGGCCCACGTAAATGAGAGGTGTAGCTCTCTCACAATGCAGAAATCACCAACAGTATATTTTGTAGTGTTCTGTCCAGACTTATTGTAAAGAACTTAAGTAATGTCTCAAGATTACTCCACAGCCTAATAAATTTCACTGTCAAAAATTTCTCTCCCTATATTTTCTCTTACATACTTTCATTCCATTCAAAAATACCACCCTAAACAATTCCCTGCTGTCCTTGGTGTTTGCATCCTTCTAACAGCTATCAACTTCTCTCTAGCCAAGCTATTCATATTTAGTTCTTTTTGTCTTTACTCAGGCCTGGTCTACACTTTAATGTTTTGTTTGTCATTGCTATGTTGGTTAGGAGTTTTAAAAAAAAAATCATATTCTAACCAACGTAGCCATAGAATAGATGCAGTTATACCAGCAAAAAAAGTTCTTCTATTTTTTTCAGAAACTGATACAAGCTAAACCAGTGAAAGAACGCTTGTGCTAGTATAAGCTGCATGTCCCTAGGAGGGCTTGCCAGTATAGCTATACAGGTAGAACTGTACCGGCAAGCCCTTTCTCGAGTAGACAAGGCCTCTGAAATCAATCCCACCAGCCTTCCAAGCAAGTTTGTTTCTTCCTTCCTCTCTCTGTCTCTGAAATCTTATTCTACTTTTGCCCACAACTGAAAGCAATAGCATAGGTTCACTTGCATTTCTGTGAGAGACCATGGACACTTACACAATGGAAGTAGTGTTTAGGATGGTGGAGCCAGCAACCAACCTATTTACATCTATTGATAGAGCATCTGGTGCTCTCAGACAATAGAGCTATCTTTCTCATCTAGGTACTTATGCCTGTTACATATATACTATTGCGCAAGTTTCACCTGTTCACACCCAAAATCCTAACCTTTATAGTCTCAGAGTAAATCTTTGATAATACAGAATGAGCAGAATCCACCAGTGAATCTTGGTGTGTCATCCAGAAATGGAGGAGAGCTTAAAAGTATATTTGTTTCACTCCAAATCGTCTTCCTTCTAATTTATCTCGACTTTATGAATGGGGAGAGGTAAAAGCAAAGAAAAAAGGGACATTACCATGGAGAGAGGGGGAAAATCACCTTTCATACAGTGAAAGATGGAGGCTACATTAGTGAGCAGGATCCTGAGATTTAAGGGGAAGTAATGGCTTTTGAATAAAAACTTAAAAGTATGACTCCTCTAGGACAGGCCTTAGTGAGGGGAGAGCTCATTGGTCTTGCATGGTGAACAGGAAGAGCAGTTATTCGATGTGTAGAACACCTGCTAAGAAAAGATAAAATGAAAAGAAAACATATTCCCCTTCCCATTCCTATACAAAGCGTGGGAAAATAAGATACAAATATTGGAAAGTGCAGTACAGGCCAATACAGATTTAACATATAATCTTTTGGTTTTCTGCTTGGATGATGCTATTAAAGGCCTTCATAATCAACAAATTTCACTTTTGCTGAGGAAAAAGAGGGAGCCTGAACACATCAGCAGTTTCTTAAGAAACTGCAACCGGCAAACAAATTAATGATTCATTAACTAGATGGTTCTGACATTTTCTAGGGGCTCTTTCTAAAGTTTGCCACCTTCTGCTTAGGAAAGCAGGACTGCAGTAGTGCTCATGATGAGAGTCTCTGTTTTGCATTTTTTAACAGGATCCGACGTAGTTTGTTTATAGCCCAAAGTTCTGGTATTATATTGGACATAACCTGCAGCAACACAGCAGGAGACAAGCTTTGCACATCTTAATCCCACTTCATGCTCTTTGCTAATCTCTGGCTGGAGACTCTGAACTGTCAGATTTATCTGCTGAGATTTCCAGTGGCCCAGAGCAACTGTAAAACTTTCATTCCAAACTCTTTTTACCTTTTGCTGCAGATTAGTTGCTGTTTTTTTTTTTAAATATGTAAAATCTGCAGTCACTTCTTTGTAACCAGGCTCCTTTTCCCACAGCACTTCCAGCCAACAAGGGCACTGTCTGAAAACTAATAGGCTAAATAATAACCAAAGTGGCTGCAGCTTTCAGTTTATCATATGAATAGAAGCAGCACTGGTCACAGAAGGCGGAGCCTCAAAAAGGGGGACAATGAGAATATCAATTCACACACTGCATTGTGTCAGTGTGCTACAAGCCATGCAGAAACAGAATGTGAATAATTATATCTGCCTTGGCCAAAACAAGAGCTAGCAGGTAATGATGAGGATTACTCAAAGGTTCCCAGCCACGGCTGCAGGGGAAATGTAGAGGGGATACATAAACATCCATGTTTGTAAGGAAATGTTCTTTCAGAGATGCATAGATTTTAAAGCAGAAGGGCCTTTTATGATCATTTCTTCTTTGTGGTAGGCAATTTTTAGACATAGATATAGCGGTTACATATAACAGCACAACCTCACCCTAAAATACACCATCATCTTCAATGGGGAACACTCCTATGGCTACCTAAATAAAAATCCTTAGGACTCATAACATGCTTCGCATCTTCAGTGTGTTTTCAGAATATCAGCAAAGGGCCAAATTATGGCCTCTCCTGTGCACCCACACAGAGGAGTAAGGTGCTCAGTGAGCCAGTGACGGGAACATTCTGCCCAGAGCTGCCCCCTCCTGTGTAGGTGGGTTGGGCTGGGAAACAGTAAGAGCCATAGCCCTGCCCCCCAATGTGATGGACAGCGCAGCTGCACTGGTGTGCTGAGGGACATGTTGCACCGGTTACAGGGCTGACAAAGCGTATGTTCCCCTATAGCAGGGAGACTCAAGAAGATAGATTGTGACTCTCTCAGTCACAGTCTGCTTCCTGGCCTGGTCCTGGAGTACTGCAACAATGTGCTGCTCTATGCATAGTGCTTGTGGCAATTAAGAAAACATGTAAATAACCTGGAGGCCACTACAAACTCCATACATACCCAGGAAAGAAGCACAATTTAATTTTTAATGCAAAAGGGTTTATAGGCTGGGGAGCTGTTTTGATTTTAAATGGTGTCTGTCAGTAGTGTTTGTCACCCATTGCCCCTAGATAAACTACAACAACAATTTCAGAGTAGCAGCCCTGTTAGTCTGTATCCGCAAAAAGAACAGGAGTACTTGTGGCACCTTAGAGACTAACAAATGTATTAGAGCATAAGCTTTCATAGACTACAGCCCACTTCTTCAGATGTATAAGCTTTCGTGGACTACAGCCCACTTCTTCGGATGCATATGCGAATGCTGTAGTCCACGAAAGCTTATGCTCTAATAAATTTGTTAGTCTCTAAGGTGCCACAAGTACTCCTGTTCTTTTTACAACAACAATATTAACGTTTAGACTTATAGACTTTACGACCAGAAGGTACCATCATGATCATCTAGTTTGACCTCCTGCATATCACAGGCCACAGAAGCTCAGCCACTCCTCCTGTAATAGGCCCACAAACTCTGAGTTACTGAAGTCCTCAAATCTTTATTTAAAACTTCAAGTTACAGAGAATCTGCCATTTACTCTAGTACAAACCAGCAAGTAACCCATGCACCACACTGCAGAGGAAGGTGAAAAACCCCTAGGATCTCTGCCAAACTGACTGGGGGAAAATTCCTTCTCTATCCCAAATATGGCAATCAGTTAGACCCTGAGCTATGGCATATTTAGAGTCTGTTTTCTTCATACATATTTTTATTTGAATTAAACACAGCTAAAAACATAAAGACATTTTGCATTTACTGAATATAAAATCATGTTAGTATATTAAAAACATTTAAACGTTTTTTAAAAAATTAACTAAAATAACTAAACTAAGTGAAATCATAAGAGAAAAAACAAGGAGAGAAAAAGGTCCCAGGAAGGAAATGAAAATGGATTGCCTAATGTGAGTAACCTGGATTTCTTTATATGTGGTTACAAAATGACCGATAGACGTGTGCAAAAGTAATAGGAAGGATCTTCTTATTTTGAATCAGGTCTTAAGTAGCCCTTCCCTTTTGCAATGAAAATTTTGTGGCCACAAATAAATACAGCCCCAGTTTTGCACCTTGTGTTATGGTTATATCCAGATGCCTGATGTACAGATGCAATTTAATACTTAGGCATCCTACATGGCATTACCATTCCTACAAATAATTGAGGGGACAAAATTGCACTTCCAAATTGTGGGGTTCACCCCACATTGGCAAGGGAGGGGGTTAAAAGCAGCCTGGGGAAGCTGTGCAGGGGGCAGCCATTTGGAGAGAGGCTGCACAGAACAACCAGTCAGAGCCCAGCAGGCTCACTTAAAAGGGAGCTGCAGGGCAGAACAGGGTCAGTTGCTGCAGGGAGCCCAAGGAGAGAAGACAGTGTTCCTAATGGGCTGTAGGAAGGTAGCACTTTGGACACAGAAGTTGCTGACTGGGGGTGAAAGAGAGAGTTCATGGCTGGCTGCTGGGACTTGCTGGCTGGAGGCTCTAAGAGGTGGATGAAGAAGGTGCTGGGGTTGCGGGTGCGGGGAAGTGAGCCAGGGCACTTAAACAGCACTGGTGGAGAAGTTAAGGAGAGGCAGCAAGCGGCCGCTATCTACAGGGTCACTGGACTGAGACCCAGAGTAGTAGGTGGGCCCAGGTTCCCCCCTCCGCCATGCACTTGCCACTGGGGAAGTGGCTGGACTGTAGAATGGGGAGATAGTCCCCCTGGGAAGGAGGAAAACACAGATGGTGGCACAGCTAGAAGGCTGAATCATAAAGAGGATGCTGCAGGACTCAGACTGAGGTGGGTCTGCAGGTAGAGATGCCAATGGGAGAGGCACCACCAGGAGAGGGTGTACTGGCTGAGAAAGCTAATGCCTGAGATGGCCAGCAGGAGGTGCTGCTCTGATGAGTGAACCCCATCACAGTACAAAAAGGCAGGTCATATTTTAAAAGTTTAGCCTTATATTTCTTGAATGGCACAAGTTTTGGCCCATTTTGTGGATCTGAACACTAATCAGAAAAATGAGCTGAGAATATTTAGGTTGCACATCCCTGACACCTTCTCCTTCGACTCTGGGACACCCCTGTATATTTCATGTCTCCTGGGAATGGGGTTCTTAAACCTTCACTCCCTTCCCATGCAGTCTATTCTGCTAGGTGGCCTCCTCCTGGACCCTTGAGGGGTTTTGTTACTTTCTTCAGCGAGCGGCTTGTCAAGGCCATGTATACTCCCTTAAATCTTAAGGAAAGTCTTCAGGGACATGGGGAGTTCATCCACACTACCATTCCGCAGCATCTGGGGCAGGAAACAGTATAACTTCTGGAATGACCTCACTGGTTCTTGGACTGAAAGCTAACTCATGATCCATCACTAGTGCTACATATCACAGTGATGATGTAGATAGGAAAATACTGGGCCTTTGTTGGGATGATAAAAGGATTCATGAGGTATGTCTTATCCCCAGAGCCAATGAGGTAGTATTAGCAACATAAGCAAGACTCTTATTTGCTCTCCCTGCTGCAGGATATTGGGCAATTCCCCAGAAAGTTATCAAATGGACAATGGAGGGAGTCCAAGGGCTTATGGGAGAGGAAGCTGCTGTGGTCCAGAGAGGCAGTTCCTAAGAGGACTTGGGTATAAACAGAGTAATATTTGCACTTGTATTTGGATCTTGAACAGAGTAGCCCTTAAGAATAAAGCATCTTCTGGAGGCAAATATAGCTTTGTATGAAGTAAGAGTTTAGTCAGCTGAAACATACCTATGTATTTCACCTAAAACTATAACCTGTGCAAGCCGTCATAAACCATATACAACAATATGTTTGTCCACAGTTTGTCTAGTATGAAAAACTCAAGCACCTGTTTTCAAGACTCCTTTTCAGTTACCTATGTTCTTTGGGGAGTTTTCTCGTCTGATGTTAGGCCTCATTTGTCTGCAGGAATCACCAAAGCAGAACTTTAGGATACCCCCTCTTTCCAACAGAATGCTTCAGTATATCAGCAGAAATATTTTCTACCCTCCTGATACATTTAGGGCTAAATACTTAGCTGGTGGAAGACAGTGTAGCTCCATAGAAGTCACACCAGAAGAGGATGTGACCCAAGAGTTTGAAATGAAATAATGAGGTTCTCCAACATTTCAGTAAAATACAATACACAGAGTAATCAATAAGTATATAAAAACTGAGTCTTTCCCTATAGTGTAAGAATACAGCTATCCTACTCCATTTTGAAAATTATTATGATAACTATTCCTGCAATCCCTAATCTGGCAAATCGCCACATGACTTCGATGAGCATTTTTGACTCACTAAGGATTGAGTAAGGACTTAGGGACTTATCCCTGGAAGACTAGTGATAGGAATTATTTTCAAAACATGAAAGATTTGCTTCACTTCTAGTAAAGAAAGGAACTGATAAAGATTATAATAAGCAAGAGGTCAGCACTTTCAAAGTTGCAAGAGTGGGAAAGACTGAGATGGCTGGAGTGGCTACTGCTCTGTACATAAAGCCGTGCTCCCCTTAAACCTTAATTCAGAAATAAAAACAGAGAAGAAGAGGAGGTGGGGAGATAAATTAAGAGAACATCAATGTAGCCAAATAGTTTGATTTACTCAGACATCTCAGAATCTTTCATTAAGATTTACATTGTGATGCTGACCCAAGCGGCAAAGCAATTTTTTCATAGCAGAAGAAAGAAGCTAATGCTCTCCAGTTGGATCAGGTAACCTTTCTCTTGCTCACAGCAAGTAATGGAGTCTTCCTCATGTGAATAAGACTGACCAACTGACATGTATTCTTGTGTTGCTCTGGAGTGTTTTTCCATGTAATGAATGTGTCTGCTTATTAAGGTAAATAAACATTTTCTCAATGCTCCTTAAGAGCAAAACAAGAACTAAAATACTAATAACAACAAAGTTTAAAAGCTGGGTTCATGATGAAATTAATGCTTTCAGTGTGAACTTCAAAGACCTCTAGAAAAATGATAGCACAACGCCTCAGTAGCTGAGCTCCTACTTAAAATAAAATATTTATTTTAAAACAATAAATATTCAACAGAGGCTGATCCATGACATCAAACTATGGTTTCTAATTACTGGCCTGAGAGAACTGGCCCATACTCATATACAGTTTGATTCTAAAGGTGTGAATGGACATATGTGTGCGTGTATTATAATGTGATCAGCATCAGTATTGTTGAAACTGGAATTTTTAATGAACACTGGATGTAGCAATGAACCATATTAATGAGAGATTGGACTGAAGCAAAACCTGGATCTGAAGAACTCCAAACTTTGGGCACAGGTGTGGGTTTACAAATTTTAACCTGCATCAAAATTTGAAATTGTCTTCTGTCTGTAGAATGGGTTGAATTATCTCATCCATCTATCTAAATTAGGGTTTTATACTGCTATCTATCACCATAGTATCTTAGTACCTTCCATGTAAAATCGATAGCAATAGCAAAGTCCCTAGTGGACTTGCTAGAGTCTCTGGCACTTCTCTCTCTTCCGGGTAAAAACTCTACTGGAGGTAGGGTTTTGGGTTTTAACCTTTTTGGATTCTGCTACCTTCCTTTTTTGTTGTTGGTAGGGGCTTATTGGGTAAAAGGGGGTGACAGTCTAATGGTGGAAAGGCCTTTTCAAAGAGGAAGGTTTTGCAGCATTTCCTAAAGATGATCAGACTCTGTATTTGCCTGATCCTTTGTCCCCAGCTCTAATACACTTCATCCACACCCCTGACTCCAAATACTATGGAAACTGGAGATGCTCAGAATTCAGATCTGATCCAAATCCAAGTTTTGTGACCCTGGCCCAGTTTTAAAGCTAATGATGCCACAACACCTTTGACATCAGAGCAATACACCATCGATGGAAATA
Source organism: Chrysemys picta bellii (assembly GCF_011386835.1). Lineage (NCBI taxonomy): Eukaryota > Metazoa > Chordata > Testudines > Emydidae > Chrysemys > Chrysemys picta. The sequence continues at coordinate 54,953,669 of NC_088796.1, read as the reverse complement.
ACTGCACATCTGCTAAACATCTGGAGGGAAATTGGCCTCAGGATGGAGTATTTTTTATTATTATAAAAAAGTGTATTTTAGGTATCAGACATCAAAATGAAATATTTTCTGTTTCCATTGAGTAACTGATTTAATCTTGAATGGATGAAACACAGACACAACAGATCACTATCATATATCGTGTAACTGAATGTGATTGTGATGTAATTAAGACCTGATTCTAAGAAAAGCTGTTCCTTGTTTCCAAGGTGCTGAGCACCATGTAAATCAACGGGAATTGAAAGCAGTCAGCACTTACTGATGCTTTGGACCTCCCAAGATTGGTCTCTTCACAAGAAAATCTGCCTAACTAGGTTGTTTGCAGATACTACGGTGATTGGTACATTTAAAATACCTAGACAGATTAGATAGATTTAAATTCAGTACTTACTATCAATGATCACTTCTCAGTAGTGACAATTCCTCTTATTGGGAACACCTTCTTTGGCATGTAGGACCTTTTTGTGTTTCAATGCCATGATGGTTCTCTCTATTTGCTCTCATTCCTTCCCTGGTTTTGATACTTGCAGAAATAGTATGAAATCCATTCCTGGATTTTAGTTGTTCCTTCCATGCCATTTCACACCATAGAGAAATAAGGCAGGTGAGGTAATATCTTTTATTGGACCAATTTCTGTTGGTGGGAGAGACAAGATTTTGAGCCACACTGAGCTCTTCAAGCTTTTCTCTCTCACTAACAGAAGTTGGTCCAATAAAAGATATTACCTTACCCACATTTTCCTTCTAATATCCTGGGACTGCTACAACTACACTGCATACAGCTCACACCGAAGTCTGTTATGACGGGTGTTTCACAACTACCCTTGCTGCATTTGGTAGCAAATTCCAGTGCAGAGAATTCTTCTCCCCAAATTCATGGCTTAGCTACTCCTCTGGTGTAAATCTAGGCAATTCTACTGGCTTCAGTGCAGCTATTCCAACTTACACTAGCTGAGGAACTGGTACCATGATTCATGATGCCCACCGTATCTTCCTGAAGAACATTATTAGTATTATTCAAGCAGTGTTTTAGTTGATCAAATATTCCTCTTAATGGAGATAAAAAGCCATCTGCCACGGCATCCTGATTAGGAGGTTCCACTTGATTACATTTATAGTAGTTGTGTTAAGATTAAAGCTGAGCAAAATGCTGCACATGCATTCCCACCCATAAATGAAAGCTATTAAAATTCAACCAAACTTTCCACATTTCACCTAGTTTAATAGCAAAACCATACAAAAAAGCAAAGTTATCAGTTTCTCTGGAAAACTATATTTTGTTCCAGGTTCACAAGGAAGTGGGCCCATGTTTGTGAATCTTAGAGAATATGGTCTGAATTTTGAGTTTATAATGAACCATGCAACCTGGCATCTTTCACAGCACTTAGGGTTTCATTCCAGACATTTGCACTGCTCTGTCAAAATGTTTCTGTTTTATGATGATTTGCAATCTGAAAAGTATTTGTATTTTGGTGCCTGGGCAAATCATATTAAACCAATTATCATGAACAGTGGTGCTTGTTTGTGAAAGAACTGTTGCTTATTTTGGACAATTTGGACACAATGTGAGAGGGGTTAGATTTTATTATGTGGAATTCAAGTGAATGCCTCAAGGGATGAATGGCAACCTATATGAAATACTGAGGAGCTGAGGAGGAAATGGAAAAGAAGAATGTAATTAAAGGATACAATAAAAATAAAGATTAAAGTTCAAATATTGTAACCAAATACATTTTTGAACTTTAAAATAATATATTTTAAATAGGGCTGTCGAGCAACTAAAAAAATTAATCGCGAATAATTGCACGATTAATTGCACCGTTAAACAATAATAGAATACCATTTATTTAAATATTTTTGGATGTTTTCTACATTTTCAAATATATTGATTTCAATTATAATGCAGAATATGAAGTGTACAGTGCTCAGTTTATATTTATTTTTATTACAAATATTTGCACTGTAAAAAAACAAAAGAAATAGTCTTTTTCAATTCCCCTATTGCAAGTACCATAGTGCAATCTCTTTATCGTGAAGGTTGAATTTACAAATGTAGAATTATGTAAAAAAACCTGCACTCAAAAACAAAACAATGGAAAACTTTAGAGCCTACAAGTCCACTCAGTCCTACTTCTTGTTCAGCCAATTGCTCAAACAAGTTTGTTTACATTTGCAGGAGATAATGCTGCCCACTTCTTGTTTACAATATCACCTGAAAGTGAGACCAGAGGTTCACATGGCACTGTTGTAGCCGGCGTCACAAGATATTTACATGCCAAATGCCATAAAGAGTCATATGTCACTTCATACTTCAACCACCATTCCAGGGGACATGCGTCCATGCTGATGATGGGTTCTGCTCGATAACAATCCAAACCAGTGTGGACTGTTGCATGTTCATTTTCATCATCTCAGTCAGATGCCACCAGCAGAAGGTTGATTTTCTTTTTTGGTGGTTTGAGTTTTGTTGTTGGTAGAGGCTTATTGGGTAGAAGGGGGTGACAGTGTAATGGTGGAAAGGCCTTTTCAAAGATGAAGGTTTTGCAGCATTTCCTAAAGATGATCAGACTCTGTGGGTGAGAAAGGCCATCTTCAACAAAGCCATCAACCAAAACTTGCTAGATTAAGTTTTAGACTCTTAGATGTGTTTTTCCCTTTTATTTGTTTATAACCATTTCCAACTTATCTCTTATACTTTAATTCACTTAAAATCCTACCTTCTTTTGTTTTGTTTTATTTTTAATCTAAACCAATCCAGTGCTGTGTTTAAACTGAATGGTCTGGCAACTCCAGTTAAATTATCAAACTGTTGAATAGTAACTCTTTACAGAGGTATCAAACCTTAATATCTGAATTGTCCAAGAGAGGGCTGATCAGTCCAGAATACATGTTTTTGGGAAAATCCGGGACTGGGAGTGTCTTAGGGTCACCAAGGCTGATGGAAGCCAGAGTGTCACTGGTGTGTTGCTGGCAAGTTGCTGGGGTCAGAACTGCTTGACCAGAGCTTCAGCTGTCCACAGATGGTCAGGGTGTGACTTGCATGCTGGTAGGCTGGTTGTGAGCAGCTCAGGTGAGGAGCTATGGCATTGTAAGGAACCTAGTGCTACAGGGCAGGTGATGACACAACCCCTGACTGGTCTGCGTTGCACACTAGAATGTGATGCATACCCCAATGGAATGTTTGCATGTTAAATGTCAAACATCCACCTGTGTACAGAAATACCTGACTTGCATGTGCAGTAACTGCATCCTCAAATTATGCACACAATTTCTGTCAGAGGACCTGTGTGACATTCCCCAGGGTACAATCTGGACTGTTGGACCACTGTGTCCCCTCAGTTCTCCAGCCTAGGGTGCCTTTTAGACTGCTTCGTTGTGAAAACAACTACTCCTGGCCTGCTCACACACGGCCTCCAGCATGTAAATTATCCCCAGCTATGCTGCAGGAATGCTTCAGCCAGCCAGCCTGCAGAGCGACACCAGCAAATTCCCAGTCCCAGACTTTCTCCCATAATGTGTGTCTTGTACTGTGAAGTACCTTCCTGCACAACACAAGCTCATATAAAGTCAGTAATTTCATTAATAGAAAATATGCACAAACCTTATCATTTCAAATGGAGTTCTGCAAACACTTCAATCCAAACACACACTGGTTTAGATGAAACAATAAAACAAGTGGTTTGAGCATTGGCCTGCTAAACCCAGGGTTGTGAGTTCAATCCTTGAGGGGGCCATTTAGGGATCTGGGGGAAAAAAAATTTGTTGGTGTTAGTCCTGCTTTGAGCAGGGGGTTGGACTAGATGACCTTCTGAGGTCCCTTCCAACCATGATATTCTATGAAAGTTTATTAACTACAGAAAGATAGATTTTAAATGATTACAAATAATGAGGCATAAAAGTCAGAATTGGTTACGAAGAAATAAAAGGTAAAACTCAAACTAATACCTAACTTAACAAGCTAAGGGAATTCAAAGCAAAATGTCTCACACCCCACATGATTTTGGAGTCTTATTGGCTGGATGCCTTTCAGTCAGAACCCCGCCCCCCACACCAATGCTCCTTTCCTTGTCCTTAAGACATTGTGGATGTCATGGATAGAGAGAAAGGGAGGAGAGATGATTTGTGTCCTCTAATCTCACTTCTTATAGTCCTCTTTAAAAAATCATCTCCAGCTGAGGTTCGGGAGACAGAGTCTGTTTGCATGGGAATTGCCAGCTGTTTCATTGCCAAGATGTAAATTCCTCACTCATACTCTTCTTCCTGCCAAAGAATGGCCTCTTAATCAGGTGATAGTCCATTTGATTTTGTTGACACCTCTCTGAGGCATCAGTTTGCCTTTTGTCTTTAAGGAATGGGTTTGTGCCTGCTTTTCTAAACTTGGACCATGTCTCTGTAAAGTCATACAGTAAAATCTTATAACTTTACACACAATGTTGCCACACATATTTTATCAGGATAATAATGGCCAGCACAGTATGAGTTTTCAAATGATACCTCACAAGGTGTACTTGTGAACATAAGAATACAGACGGTCACAACCTGGCTCTCAGAAACTGCTACCACACCTTTTAAGTACAGCTTGACATAGATAGCAAATATGTAGGTGGGAAACAGCAATGGTCTCACCTCTTTCCCACTTTTCTCTATCCACTTTAGGCTGCCTTATGCCCCTGGAGGAATATAGGAAAATCAAGTCCTGTGCTCCATAGAGCACTGGGTCTGAATTCTGCCTAGCCCTAATGTGGGCTGCATAAGGTGGGGGAGGATCCCCTCTAGTCCACACCTACTTAAAGCTCTCTCTCTGCAAAACCAGGTCTTAGTTTTGGGAGGTTGTGTGTATGTGTGTTTTCCTGAGCTTGACCTTTCTGATCATATTAGCCCTTTCTGATTATATTAACCAATCAGGTATATGAAAAAATACCACATGACTCCAACCATATGACTTGTTCACGTGACCTGTCCCAACTAATCAGGCTTTTCTTGAAATACACAAAAACTAACAGCCTGATTAAGTTGCACATATCCAACTTAAAAAAAACATGCCATGTTTTAGTACTGTGTAATGGTTTTGTGTACTTAGACATCTGGAAGGCAGCAGCTGCAGCTCAGATGTAACTCAGCCAGAGAAAGATTAAGACAAGAAGCAGATTTTTCCTGGTGATATACTCAGCTTCTAAAATGAATTTTACCTCAGCTAACAATAAGTATTTCTACAATCTATTTACCTATACTGTCAGTTAAATAGAACTTGTTCAAGTGACCTGTCCCAACTAACCAGGCTATTAGAACTATTTGCAATAGTACTAACTTCCAATAATATTGCATATTGAAAAGCAGTTCACAAAAAGTTTTGTCAGATTATTCACAGGCACAAATGTTCTAACAAGTTTTTGCTTGTTTGTAAGTATGGATCAAATTTAAGCCAAGTTTGCTTTTAAGTAATTTTGTAAAATGAGATCAAGGTTAGTAGATCAGATATACTGTGCAGCTTTAAATCACAAATTTATAAACCCCACCACCACATGCTCACCATGACTAACCAACAACGTAAAAGAGTTGGTTAGAGGCAAAAAGGCAACCTTTAAAAATTGGAAGTCAAATCCTAGTGATGAAAATAGAAAGGAGCAAAAACTCTGGCAAGTCAAGTGTAAAAGTATAATTAGGCAGGCCAAAAAAGACTTTAAAGAGCAACTAGCAAAAGACTCTAACAGCAATTTTTTAAAGTACATCAGAAGAAGGAAACCTGACAAACAATTAATGGGGCCACTGAATAATCGAGGTTCTAAAGGAGCACTCAAGGAAGAGAAGGCCATTGCGGAGACGCAAAATGAATTCTTTGCATCAGTCTTCACTGCAGAGGATAGAAGGGAGATTCCAACACTTGAGTTATTCTTATTAGGTAACAAATCTGAGGAACTGTCCCAGATTGAGGTGTCAGTAGAGGAGGCTTTGGATCAAATTGTTAAATTAAAGAGTAATAAGTTACTAGGACTAGATGATATTCACCCAAGAGGTCTGAAGAAAGTCAAATACAAAATTGCAGAACTACTAACTGTGGTATGTAACCTATCACTTAAATCAGTTTCTGTACCAGATGACTGGAGGATAGCTAATCTGACACCAATTTTTAAAAAAGGCTCCAGAGGTGATCCTGGCAATTACAGGCTGGTAAGCTTAATTTCAGTACCAGGCAAATTGGTTGAAACTATAGTAAAGAACAGAATTATCAGACACATGGATAAACACAATTTTTGGGGAAGGGTCAACACAGCTTTTGCAAAGGGAAATCATGCCTCATCAATCTATTAGAATTTGTTTAGGGTATAAAGAAACATGTGGACAAAGGTGGCCAGGGGCTATAGAGTACTTGGACTTTCAGAAAGCCTTTGATAAGGTCCCTCGCCAAAGGCTCTTAAGCAAACTGAACAGTCATGGGCTAAGAGGGAAGATCTTCTCATGGATCAGTAACTGGTTAAAAGACAGGAAACAAAGGGTAGGAATAAATGGTCAGTTTTCAGAATGGAGAGAGGTAAACAATGGTGTCCCCTTGGGATCTGTACTGGGACCAGTGCTGTTTAACATATTCATAAATGATCTGGAAAAAGGGGGAAACAGTGAGGTGGCAAAGTTTGCAGATGATACAAAATTATCAAGATAGTTAAGTCATAAGAACATAAGAACATAAGAACGGCCGTACCGGGTCAGACCAAAGGTCCATCTAGCTCAGTATCCTGTCTACCGACAGTGGCCAATGCCAGGTGCCCCAGAGGCAGTGGACCAATAGGCAATGCTCAAGTGATCTCTCTCCTGCCATCCATCTCCGTCCTCTGACAAACAGAGGTTAGGGACACCATTCCTTACCCATCCTGGCTAATAGCCATTAATGAACTTAACCACCATGAATTTATCCAGCTCTCTTTTAAACGCTGTTATAGTCCTAGCCTTCACAACCTCCTCAGGCAAGGAGTTCCACAAGTTGACTGCGTGCTGCATGAAGAAGAACTTCCTTGTATTTGTTTTAAACCAGCTGCCTATTAATTTCATTTGGTGACCCCTAGTTCTTGTAGTATGGGAATAAGTAAATAACTTTTCCTTATTCACTTTCTCCACTCACTCATGATTTTATATACCTCTATCATATACCTCCTTAGTCTCCTCTTTTCCAAGCTGAAAAGTCCTAGCCTCTTTAATCTCTCCTCATATGGGACCCATTCCAAACCCCTAATTATTTTAGTTGCCCTTTTCTGAACCTTTTCTAGTGCCAGTATATCTTTTTTTAGATGAGGAAACCACATCTGTACTCAGTATTCGAGATGTGAGAGTACCATTGATTTATATAAGGGCAATAATATATTCTCAGTCTTATTCTCTATCCCCTTTTTACTGATCCCTAACATCCTGTTTGCTTTTTTGACTGCCTCTGCACACTGCGCAGACATCTTCAGAGAACTATCCACAATGACTCCAAGATCTTTTTCCTGACTTGTTGTAGCTAAATTAGCCCCCATCATATTGCATGTATAGTTGGGGTTATTTTTTCCAATATGCATTACTTTACATTTATCCACATTAAATTTCATTTGCCATTTTGTTGCCCAATCACTTAGTTTTGTGAGATCTTTTTGAAGTTTATTACAGTCTGCTTTGGTCTTAACTATTTTGAGCACTTTAGTATCATCTGCAAACTTTGCCACCTCACTGTTTACCCCTTTCTCCAGATCATTTATAAATAAGTTGAATAGGATTGGTCCGAGGACTGACCCTTGGGGAACACCACTAGTTACCCCTCTCCATTCTGAGAATTTACCATTAATTCCGACCCTTTGTTCCCGGTCTTTTAACCAGTTCTCAATCCATGAAAGGACCTTCCCTTTTATCCCATGACAACTTAATTTACGTAAGAGCCTTTGGTGAGGGACCTTGTCAAAGGCTTTCTGGAAATCTAAGTACACTATGTCCACTGGATCCCCCTTGTCCACATGTTTGTTGACCCCTTCAAAAAATTCTAATAGATTAGTAAGACATGATTTCCCTTTACAGAAACCATGTTGACTATTGCTCAACAGTTTATGTTTTTCTATGTGTCTGACAATTTTATTCTTAACTATTGTTTCGACTAATTTGCCCGGTACCGACATTAGACTTACCGGTCTGTAATTGCTGGGATCACCTGTAGAGCCCTTTTTAAATATTGGCGTTACATTAGCTAACTTCCAGTCATTGGGTACAGAAGCCAATTTAAAGGACAGGTTACAAACCTTAGTTAATAGTTCCGCAACTTCACATTTGAGTTCTTTCAGAACTCTTGGGTGAATGCCATCTGGTCTCGGTTAAGTCCCGGGCAGACTGTGAAGAGCTACAAAGGGATCTCTCAAAACTGGGTCACTGGGCAACAAAATGGCAGATGAAATTCAATGTTGATAAATGCAAAGTAATGCACATAATCCCAACTATGTATATAAGATGATGGAGTCTCAATTAGCTGTTACCACTCAAGAAAGATCTGGGAGTCTTTGTGGATAGTTCTCTGAAAACATCTGCTCAATGTGCAGCAGCAGTAAAAAGAGCTAACAGAATGGGAAAGGTATAGATACTAAACTGAAAATATCATTATGCCATTATATAAATCCATAGTATGCCCACACCTTGAATACTGCATGAAGTTCTGGTTGCCCCATCTCAAGAAAGATATATTAGAAATAGGGCTGTCGATTAATCACAGTTAACTCACGCAATTAACTCAAAAAATTAATCACAATTAATCGCACTGTTAAACAGTAGAATACCAACTGAAATTTATTAAATATTTTTAGATATTTTTCTACATTTTCAAATGTATTGATTTCTATTACAACACAGAATACAAAGTGTACAGAGCTTACTTGATATTATTATTTTTGATTACAAATATTTGGACTTTAAAAATTATAAAAGGAATAGTATTTTTCAAATCACCTCATACAAGTACTGTGGTGCAATCTCTTTATCATGAAAGTGTAACTTACAAATGTAGATATTTTTTGTTACATAACTGCACTCAAAAACAAAACAATGTAAAACTTTAGAGCCTACAAGTCCACACACTAAGACAAACAAATTTGTTTACATTTACGGGAGATAATGCTGCCTGGTTCTTATTTACAGTGTCACCTGAAAGTGAGAACTGGCGTTCGCATGGCACTTTTGTAACCGGTATTGCAAGGTATTTATGTGCCAGATATGATAAACATTCGTATGCCCCTTCATGCTTCAGCCACCATTCCAGAGGACATGCTTCCATGCTGATGATGCTCCTTAAAAAATAATGCGTTAATTAAATTTGTGACTGAACTCCTGGAGGGAGAATTGTATTTCTCCTGTTCTGTTTTACCCGCATTCTGCTATATATTTCATGTTATAGCAGTCTCGGATGATGACCCAGCACATGTTCATTTTAAGAACACTTTCACTGCAGATTTGACAAAACGCAAAGAGGGTACCAATGTGAGATTTTTAAGATAGCTACAGCACTCGTCCTAAGGTTTAAGAATCTGAAATGCCTTCCAAAATTTGAAAGGGACAAAGTGTGGAGCATGCTTTCAGAAGTCTTAAAAGAGCAACACTCTGATGTGGAAACTACAGAAACCGAACCACCAAAAAAGAAAATCAACCTTCTGCTGGTGGCATCTGACTGAGATGATGAAAATGAACATGCATCAGTCCACTCTGCTTTGGATCATTATTGAGCAGAACCTGTTATCAGCATGGACGCATGTCCTCTGGAATGGTGGTTGAAGCATGAAGGGACATATGAATCTTTAGCAGATCTGGCATGGAAATACCTTGCGAGGCCGGCTACAACAGTGCCATGCAAACACCTGTTCTCACTTTCAGGTGACATTGTAAAGAACAAGCGGGCAGCATTATCGCCTGCAAATTGTAACCAAACTTGTTTGTCTGATCGATTGGCTGAAGTAGGACTGAGTGGACTTGAGGTTTTATTTTTGAATGTAGTTATTTTTTGTACATAATTCTATATTTGTAAGTTCAACTTTCATGATAAAGAGATTGCACCACAGTACTTGTATTAGGTGAATTGAAAAATACTATTTCTTTTGTTTTTTACAGTGCAAATATTTGTAATTTAAAATAAAGTGAGCACTATACACTTTATATTCTGTGTTGTAATTGAAATCAATAAATTTGAAAATGTAGAAAACATCCAAAAATAATTAAATAAATGGTATACTATTATTGTTTAACAGCACGATTAATTTTTTTAATCACACGATTAATCACGATTAATTTTTGTAATTGCTTGACGGCCCTAATTAGAAATAGAAAAGGTGCAGAAAAGGATAACAAAAATTGATTAGGGGTATGAAACAGCTTCTGTATGAGGAAAGATTAAAAGACAGGAACTTTTCAGGTTTGAGAAGAGATGACTAAGGGGGGATATAATAGAGGTCTATAAAATCATGAATGGTGTGGAGAAAGTAAATAAGGAAGTGTTATTTATTCCTTCATATAACAAAAGAACCTAGGGTCACCCAATGAAATTAATAGCAGCAGGTTTAAAACAAACAAAAAGTACTTCTTCATAGAACGCACAGCCAACCTGTGGAACTCGTTGCCAGGAGATGTTGTGAAGGCCAAAACTATAATTAGAGGAGGTTTTGGAATTAATTGATAAACTTAACAGTAACAAGTCACCGGGACCAGATGGCATTCACCCAAGACTTCTGAAAGAACTTAAATGTGAAATTGTGGAAATCAGCTTCGGTACCCAATGACTGGAAGATAGCTAATGTAACGCCAATATTTAAAAAGGGCTCTAGAGGTGATCCCGGCAATTACAGACCAGTAAGTCTAACATCAGTACCGGGAAAATTAGTTGAAACAATAGTAAAGAATAAAATTGTCAGACACATAGAAGAACATAAATTGTTGCGCAAAAGTCAACATGGTTTCTGTAAAGGGAAATCATGTCTTACTAATCTATTAGAGTTCTTTGAAGGGGTAAACAAACATGTGGACAAGGGGGATCCAGTGGACATAGTGTACTTAGATTTCCAGAAAGCCTTTGACAAGGACCCTCACCAAAGGCTCTTATGTAAATTAAGTTGTCATGGGATAAGAGGGAAGATCCTTTCATGGATTGAGAACTGGTTAAAAGACAGGGAACAAAGGGTAGGAATAAACGGCAAATTTTCATAATGGGCGGGTAACTAGTGGTGTTCCCCAAGGGTCAGTCCTCGGATCAATCTTATTCAACTTATTTATAAATGATCTGGAGAAAAGGGTAAACAATGAGGTGGCAAAGTTTGCAGATGATACTAAAGTGCTCAAGATAGTTAAGACCAAAGCAGACCGTGAAAAACTTCAAAAAGATCTCACAAAACTAAGTGATTGGGCAACAAAATGGCAAATTAAAGTTAATGTGGATAAATGTAAAGTAATGCACATTGGAAAAAATAACCCCAACTATACATACATTATGAGGGGGCTAATTTAGCTACAACTAATCAGGAAAGAGATCTTGGAATCATCATGGATAGTTCTCTGAAGACATCTTCACAGTGTGCAGCGGCAGTCAAAAAAGCAAACAGGATGTTAAGAATCATTAAAAAAGGGGTAGAGAATAAGAAGGAGAATATCTTATTGCCCTTATATAAATCTATGGTACACCCACATCTTGAATATTGCATACAGATGTGGTCTCCTCATCTCAAAAAAGATATACTGGCACTAGAAAAGGTTCAGGGAAGGGCAACTAAAATGATTAGGGGTTTGGAACGGGTCCCATATGTGGAGAGATTAAAGAGGCTAGGACTTTTCAGCTTGGAAAAGAGGAGACTAATGGGGGATAGATGTATATAAAATCATGAGTGGTATGGAGAAAGTGAATAAGGAAAAGTTATTTACTTGTTCCCATAATACAAGAACTAGAGGCCACCAAATGAAATTAGTGGGCAGCAGGTTTAAAACAAATAAAGGGAAGTTCTTCACACAGCGCACAGTCAATTTGTGGAACTCCTTGCCTGAGGAGGTTGTGAAGGCTAGGACTATAACAGGGTTTAAAAGGGAGCTAGATAAATTCATGGAGGTTCAGTCCATTAATGGCTATTAGCCAGGATGGGTAAGGAATGGTGTCCCTAGCCTCTGTTTGTCAGAGGGTGGAGATGGATGGCAGGAGAGAGATCACTTGATCATTACCTGTTAGGTTCACTCCCTCTGGGACACCTGGTATTGGTCACTGTTGGTAGACAGGATACTGGTCTGGATGGACCTTTGGTCTGACCCAGTATGGCCATTCTTATGTTCTTAACTGGGTTAAAAAAAGAATTAGGCCTGGTCTACACTAGGCGTTTATGTCGAAGTTAGCGCCGTTAAATCGAATTAACCCTGCACCCGTCCACACTGCGATGCTATTTAGTTCGACATAGAGGTCTCTTTAATTCGACTTCTGTACTCCTCCCCGACGAGGGGAGTAGCGCTAAATTCGACATGGCCATGTCGAATTAGGCTAGGTGTGGATGGAAATCGACGCTAATAGCTCCGGGAGCTATCCCACAGTGCACCACTCTGTTGACGCTCTGGACAGCAGTGCGAGCTCGGATGCTCTGACCAGCCACACAGGAAAAGCCCCGGGAAAATTTGAATTTGAATTCCTTTTCCTGTCTGGCCAGTTTGAATCTCATTTCCTGTCTGGACATCGTGGCGAGCACAGCAGCACTGGCAACGATGCAGAGCTCTCCAGCAGTGATGGCCGTGCAGTCTGGGAATAGAAAGAGAGCCCCAGCATGGACTGATCGTGAAGTCTTGGATCTCATCGCTGTGTGGGGCGATGAGTCCGTGCTTTCCGAGCTGCGATCCAAAAGAAGGAATGCAAAGATCTACGAGAAGATCTCTAAAGACATGGCAGAGAGAGGATACAGCCGGGATGCAACGCAGTGCCGCGTGAAAATCAAGGAGCTGAGACAAGGCTACCAGAAGACCAAAGAGGCAAACGGACGCTCCGGATCCCATCCCCAGACATCCCGTTTCTACGAGGCACTGCATTCCATCCTCGGTGCTGCCGCCACCACTACCCCACCAGTGACCGTGGACTCTGAGGATGGGATACTGTCCACGGCCGGTTCCTCAGACATGTTAGGGGACGGGGAAGATGAGGAAGGAGATGAGGAGGGCGAGGCAGTTGGCAGCTCTCACAACGCTGATTTCCCCGACAGCCAGGATCTCTTCATCACCCTTACAGAGATCCCCTACGAAGCGTCCCCAGCCATTACCCCGGACACAGAATCTGGTGAAGGATCAGCCAGTAAGTGTTGTAAACATCTAAACATTTATTTTTAACAAAACAGGAATATTAACAATTAAAAGAATGGGTTGTTCATGATTAGTGTGCCCTAGGCGCTTAACGGTTTAGTAAGGGGCAGTGCAAGTTTTGAAAAGAAATCTAGCAATGTCCGGTTTTCAGTGATTGTCCTGCACAAGCCGCTCTACTGTGTATTCCCTGCTACTGCAGCTACAGTAAAATGCGGTCTATATGTGCGGGGATAGAGCAGTAATCCTCCTGGGACATCTCGATGAAGCTCTCCTGGAGGTAACTTGAAAGCCGTTGCATGAGGTTCTTGGGGAGAGCGGCCTTATTGGGTCCTCCGAAGTACGACACGTTGCCGCGCCACGAGATTATCAGGTACTCGGGGATCATTGCTCTGCACAGCAGGGCGGCATATGGCCCTGGTCTTTGGAGGCTTTCCCGGAGCATTCTCTCTTTGTCGCTCTCGGAGATCCTCATCAGGGTGATGTCGGCCATGGTGACCTGCTTTTAATTAGGTAGGGGAATGTTAGTGTTGGGACTGCTTTCCCGTTCCTTTACAGAACTGTCACCGCTGGTTTGCAGCCACGCGGTGGAGGCGGGAGAGGGGCAGCCGAAAGGGATCATTCCCGGGGACAGCCGCGAGGGGGTGGGACAGGGGCAGAGTTCCCGCTTGCCGGATTGCTGGCAGCAGGGACTGACATTGATTTAAATGTGAAATGAGGCCAGTGGTAATATAAAAGTTTTAAACTGCCACAAGTGTACGGCTTACCATGTCTGCCTGCAACAGAAATTCCGTTGTGCTGCCTCGCTTCTCAAATGTGCTGTTCAAGACCCCAGGCACAGAATGCGAAGGCCGAGAATTCGACCTTGTGCTGAGTGCGCATGTGAAAGGTGCTGTGCATGGTCTTGTTCACAGAGAAAGACTATGTTCTTTGTTCACAACTACATTTATCTTTCAGAGGAATTCACTCCCTTTTTCCCATTTCCACAGCCCCGTCTGCGACTGTCTCACAACCTAGCCTGGAATCACACTCCCAGAGGCTAGCGCGGATTAGGCGTAGGAAGAAGAGGACACGGGAGGACATGTTCTCTGAGCTTATGGCCTCTTCCCAAGCCCAGGCAGCACAGCAGACCCAGTGGCGGGAGAACTTGACCCGAATGCACCAAGCCAACATGGATCGGGAGGAGAGGTGGCGGCAGGAAGACCAGCAGGCGACTCAAACGCTGCTTGGACTACTGAGGGAGCAAACGGACACGCTCCGGCGCCTTGTGGATGTTCTGCAGGAACGGAGGCAGGAGGACAGAGCCCCGCTGCAGTCCATCTCTAACCGCCCTCCCCCGCCACCAAGTCCCATACCCACCTCACCCAAAGTGCAAAGAAGGAGAGGCGGCAGAGTCCCTGCTAACTCTCACTCCACCCCTGCAGAGAGCTCTAGTAGCAGAAGGCTCTCATTTCCCAAAATTTGAAAAGTTCTTTCCTTCCCGCCTGACACAAGCCCACGTCCAAGTTTCACCTCCCAATGCCATGTGTAGTTGATAATAAAAAATTCGTTTCTGTTAACTACTGTTTCAATCATGTTCTTTTGGAGGAGGAGGGGAAAGGGGGTTGGAAATTGGACAGGACAGTCTCCTTTGGCAGGGTACATAGTCGGGGGCAGGCACAGCAGCAGGGCACATACACAGTGCAGTGATGCAGTGACTAGTTGCCCCGGTTAGTCTGGGAGGTTGTTTTGATGTAATGTTGGGGGGGGTGGGTTGCTCTGTGACTTTGTGGCGGGGGAGGGCAGTTACAGATCTTAAGCGCCGGTCCTTAGACAGGATCACAGAGCCACACAGCATGGGATCTGTAACCGTCCTCCCCCTGCCACAAAGTCAAATAGACCTCCCATACACACAGTCCCGATCAGGAGGGGTGACAGGCTCCGTTGAAACAAGCATCCCACCGCAGCGGAGCCTGTCAATCCTTGAGTTTAGAAGCTGCATTCGCATCACAACACTAGACCCGCCCCGCACCACAGTCTGCGTCCCAGTTTTAAAAAATTCCCGCTAAAACAGTATTAAAGAAAACGGTGTGCTTTAACAAAGTAGAACTATTTTTATTTCGACACGTGTGTTGGAGGGGGGGTGAAGGGGGTATGTAACTGGATAGGATAGTCAACATTACCTGGGTAAAGAAACGGGGGCAGGTTTAGCTTCTCAGTACACAAACTATAAAATCACAGGTTACCCTGCTCACTCAGGAACTTTGCTTTCAAAGCCTCCCGGATGCACAGCGCTTCCCGCTGGTCTCTTCTAATCGCCCGGCTGTCTGGCTGTGAGTAATCACCAGCCAGGCTATTTTCCTCAACCTCCCACCCCGCCATAAAGGTCTCCCCCTTGCTCTCACAGAGATTGTGGAGCACACAGCAAGCTGCTATAACAATGGGGATATTGGTTTCGCTGAGATCACAGCGAGTCAGTAAGCTTCTCCATCTCCCCTTGAGACGGCCAAAAGCACACTCCACCACCATTCTGCACTTGCTCAGCCGGTAGTTGAAGAGTTCTTTTTCAGTGTCCAGGGCGCCAGTATAGGGCTTCATGAGCCAGGGCATTAGCGGGTAGGCTGGGTCCCCGAGGATGACTATAGGCATCTCCACATCCCCAACAGTTATTTTGTGGTCCGGGAAGTAAATACCTTGTTGCAGCCGTCTAAACAGACCAGAGTTCCTGAAAACACGAGCGTCATGAACCTTGCCCGGCCATCCCACGTAGATGTTGGTAAAACGTCCCCTGTGGTCCACCAGTGCTTGCAGCACCATGGAAAAGTATCCCTTTCGGTTAATGTACTGGGTGGCCTGGTGGTCCGGTGCCAGGATAGGGATGTGAGTTCCATCTATGGCCCCACCGCAGTTTGGGAATCCCATCGCTGCGAAGCCATCTATGATCACCTCCACGTTTCCCAGGGTCACTACCTTTGGCAGCAGTACATCAACGATTGCCTTCGCTACTTGCATCACAACAACCCCCACGGTAGATTTGCCCACCCCAAACTGGTTCGCGACTGACCGGTAGCTGTCTGGCGTTGCAAGCTTCCACAGGGCTATGGCCACTCGCTTCTGTACACTCAGTGCAGCTCGCAACCGGGTGTCACTGCGCTTCAGGGCAGGGGACAGCAACTCACAAAGTTCCAGGAAAGTTCCCTTCCGCATGCGAAAGTTTCGCAGCCACTGGGATTCATCCCAGACCTGCAGCACTATGCGGTCCCACCACTCAGTGCTTGTCTCCCGTGCCCAGAATCGCCGTTCCACGGCATCAACATGACCCATTGCCACTGTGATGTCCTCGGCGCTGGGTCGCCTGCTTTCTGACAGGTCTGTGCTACTCTCAGACTTCAGGACATCACCGCGGTGCCGTAGCCTCCTTGCCTGACTTTTCTGCATCTGCCTCAGGGAAACCTTTATGATAAGCTGCGAGACGTTGAGAGCGGCCACAACTGCAGCGATGGTCGCAGCGGGCTCCATGCTCGGAGTACAGTGGCGTCCGCGCTGTCAATGACTGGAAAAGCGCGCAAACTGTTTTCCCGCCGGCGCTTTCAGGGAGGGAGGGCGGGAGTGATGGACGGATGACGACAGTTTCCCAAAAGCACCCTCGACTCATTTTGTTACCCAGAAGGCATTGCCGGCTACACCCAGAATTCCAATGGGCAGAGGGGACTGCGGGAACTGTGGGATAGCTGACCACAGTGCACCGCTTCGAATGTCGACGCTATCACCGTTAGTGTGGACGCACAAAGTCGAATTACTGTCCTTAGTGTGGACACACACGTTCGACTTTGCAATATCGATTACAAAAATTCGATGCAAGTAAAATCGAACTACTCTCGTAGTGTAGACAAGGCCTTAGATAAGTTCATGGCACATAGGTCCATCAAAGGCTATTAGCCAAAATAGTCAGGGATGCAACCCCTTGCTCTGGGTGTCCCTAAGCCTCAGACTGCCAGATGCTGAGATAGGATGGCAGGGGATGGATCATTGATAGTTGCTCTATTCTGTTAATTCCCTTGAAAGCCTCTGGCATTGGTCACTATCAGAAGACAGGCTGGTGGGCTAGATTGACCATTGGTCTGTCCCACGATGGCTGTTCTTATGTCCTTGCATTCTCAAGAACTTGAAAAAAACAAATAATATGTTATTGCAAATTACTGGTCAAATCAAAACCACAAGTAGCATTTATTTAGAAGCACAACAACCTAGATTAAAAAATGACAGCTTTTTTTTGAGTGGTGGAAAGGAGGGATAAATATATCATTGTTGTGCTTTCAGTGTATTTTTCATAATTACAGTGATATAAATGCTACTGCTAAGATAAAGACAATACCACTGTGCATTTTTAATTAAGACACTGTTCCTTTGTTTGTTATTATTATACATACCTGTGACATAATTTCATACAAGAATACACATCTGCTGAATTAATATCAAAATGACCCAGATGCACAAGTCACACATGTATTTTAGAAACTATTTGATTCTCTATGGGAAAAAAATACATTAAAACTCTAAAAACTTGCTCTTTTATTTTCTGGATATCACGATAGCTCATCATTTCTTCTGCTTTTCTCTGCAATTGCCTTGTTACTTTAAGTTTAATTGAACGACCTTAAGAAATCTGATGGTTCTTTATTTATTTATAGCTTATGCTCACGTTTATGCAAATAGGGAACAAATCCAGCACTATCCTTACAAAAAAATAACAAAAAACCCAGATCTGGCTGAACTCAAAAAAGCAAGCATGGACCTTTTAAAGCATTCTTCCCAGGGGGTGGGATAGGGAAAATGAGGAACAATCACAAGCAAAACTTTGCAACACAATTGCCTTAAAAAAGGCAACAAATATTTCTCACAAAATAAATACTGTCCATCCCTGTCAGCCTTTTCAACCTCTTTTGTGTTCCAAGAAATTGCCAGTAATGAAAACAGAGCAGAGCCAATCAAATTGTTGTGTATACTACTGCACTGTGGGAGCTGGAAGCCCTGCATTTAAAATAATTCTTATACATTATTCATGGACCATGTATATTTATGTAAATTGCCAAAAGGCGGAAGTATATACTAAGGCAGAATCTGAGGGAAAATGGGGTTGTTATAAATATCCTGCTGCAACTGTATCTTAACAGTTGATGGATATGCCCCTTTTACACCTTCTTTTTAAAACATGATACATCATATGTTACAGCCCATATGGAAATCGAATATAGTTTCAGCTTGTAGGATAGACATATTTTCTGGTTCTCTCTCCAAGGAAGTATGTAAATATGAAACAAAGCCCTACAATACATGGGTCAGTCAGTCACAGAAGAAGCAGAGAGACATAGTAATGTTGCTGTTAAGGGCGTTCTACACCTGTATCTGGAAGAGGATAGATCTGCTGGAATAACAGCCTGAAAATATAATAAAATAAAGGAAGGATGTGATGCTTTCAAAGGAGAAGGGAAGTAACTCCTCACCCCTTGGCAGGAAAACCAGGGCACTTGGAAGACTATGTGCCTCTTTCCATGCCACAAGGGACATAAACCAACTTTGGCAGGAGGAACTTTGGGAGAATTTAAAATTCACTGTGCAGACACAGACAAGGGTTAAAAAAATCTGTTCAGTCAGGCATTGTGAATGACAGTAGGAGGAGGAGAGCTCATGTAAATGAGCTCTCCACCTCCTGGTTGACTCTGCAGCCCTCTGCAGCTTATTGCTGTATATAGCACAAGGACATTATTGTTTTTAAAAGGCTTCCATGTATACCACAAAAAAATGTAGTGATTTTATGATCCCAGTGAGTTTGAAAATTGTTATATTATTTTGAATTTGTTATAAATATTATTTGGATTCATTCTTGTTTTCATTCTCCAAATTAAATACATGACCTGATTTTCAAAAAAGTCAGAAGCTCAACTGATTGCATGAAAATGGGTGCCCAGTTGCACACCTAATTTACATACATAAATTCCCATGCCTGCTTTGTAGTAACTGAAGATTTGTTTTAAGTTCTGTGTGCTCATACCTAGCTAAAATGAATTGCCGTAGTGCATCTTGGAGATCACAAAGGCAGAGATCATGGTGGCCAAGTTATCGTCTGACAGGAGAGGGTACAGTCTTCTAGCCAACCTCAGGTGGAAGGAAGTTTTTTTTCTGAGCTGTTTGAGCATCCATTAGCAGCAGGGAATCCATGAGGACCCTAGGTCTGTAGATCATGGGGTTGCTAGTGATGATGAGGGCAGAGTTCACCTGCACCAGCACTTAATTCCACTTTATATCTTCTTTTACTAAAGCTCATGCTTCAGGGTTTCAGCCAGCCACCAACTGGGGGCAGAAAGGGATTCTTCCCTCTACCTCACTCCCAATGTACTCTGGGAGGTTTTTTTTATCCCTTTCTTTTGAAGCATCAGGGATGGCCAGCACTGGAGATGGGACACTGGGCAGGTTGAGCCAGGGTGGTGAGGTGGCACCAAGTATTCTCTCTCTGGGGTGCTTGGCTGGCTGGTTCTTGCTCATATGCTCAGGGTCTAACTGATCATCATATGTGGGATTGGGAAGGAATTTTCCCTCTGGTCAGATTGGCAGTGACCTTGGACGGTTTTCTCCTTCCTCTGCAGCATGTGGGTGCAGGTCACTTGCCAGTATTAAATGGGTATATCTCATTTAATCATTTTCCTGCCACTGCGGGGGCCTTGGACACTAGTGCACCTCAGTCCCTCCTATTCCCTGCCTGTGGCACATAATAGTCTAGTCTCCTGTAGTCTTATTTTGGTTGTTGTTTAGTGTGCTTGTGCGGGTGGTATTGGTGGGTTGTGATATACAGAAGGTCAGACTAGATGAACTGGTGGTCCCTTCTGGCCTTAAACTCTATGATTCATTATGGCAACCTGGAGACAGGTGAATTAAATGGAGATTGTTAGTTCTTCAAAGAGGTTTCCTCTTTTCATCAACACCACCTATGTCTTTCTAGAGTTCAACTTCAGCCAGCTGTCCTTTGTCCGGGTGCTGAGCAATGTAGTCTTGGGTATTGCTTGGCATTTGAGACCATAGCATCTCACAATTTCCCCCAACAGTTTCATGCAGATATTAAAAAGTCTGGGGGAGGGAACTGGGTCTTGCGGGATAAGTGTTCTGAAGGGAGCAGAACAAGAATATTTTGAGATGAGGAGGAAGGACTGGAACCATCTCAGTGCTTTCCTGTTGACCCTTGCAGCAATTCTGAGGAGAGACAGTAGTATTCCATGGTCAGCTGCATAAAATACTAAATATATATCCAGGAACGCAAGTATGAACTTCCTCCCTCAACCTACAATGAACAAGAGTCTAGCATTCATAGAGCTACCAGCACTATCTCATTCTATGGCCTGGCCAGAAACCTGACTGGGAAGGATCCAGGACATTGACTATGGTTAGCTGTGTTAGAAGATGTCTCGTAGCTAATTTCTTACTTATCTGATTCAGGAATGGGTGGCTAGACCTTTGAATGGTCCTGTAGGTCCAAAGCTGATTTCTTGAGAATTGACCAGACTATGGCATGCTTTGTCAAAGATGGTGTTACTGTCTCTGTCAGCAGGGACCCATGGTGATCCCTGGTATCTTTTAACAACTGCTTCCTGACAGCTGAATCACAGATGGTCACACTAATCTTTTTCAGCACTTCTGGAGATTCTAGTTCTGCACATGGGCCAAATTCTTTCAGCATTGGAAGTGTGTATTCTGTCTTGGGCTCAGTGTATGGTTGCTGCTGCCTGGGTGTGTGTGTGTGTGACACAATGCTAGTCCATGGGTACATTCACACATCCAAGCAGGGGCTTCTCAAAACAATCTGCCACCCTAGGCAGAACGTCAGCATGCTGCCCTTTCCTACTACACAACACACACTCTGCACACATTAAGAGTTCCTTAACATGCGCGCCAGGCTTGTAAAATGTTTGGTGGAGCTCAGGGTCAGGGGCTGCAGCACCCAACAGAGGCATAAGAGGAAGCACCCCCTCAACTTAGGGGCCTGTTGGATGAATCATCCTCAATGTAGGAAGTACGAGAAAATTTTGAAAATAAGGGCACAAGGGAAGTCTGGTCCACACTGAGTGGATCAAACTGTCATGCTAAAACTGGCTACAGCCCTGGCCTGGGTGTGTAAGTGACCCCGCCCTCCCCTGGGGTATGGTATAAAGGTGTATGGAACCTATGGCCTTGGCTACACTTGAGAATTCACAGTGCTGCCGCGGCAGCGCTGTGAAGCGCGAGTGTAGTCGCGCTGCCAGCGCTGCAAGAGCTCTCTCGCAGCACTGCAAGTACTCCACCTCTCCGAGGGGAATAGCTTGCAGTGCTGCGAGCGAGCGTGCAGCGCTGCAGGTGCTGATTACACGGGCACTTTACAGCGCTGCACTCACTGCACTCGGGGGGGGGGCGTTTTCACACCCCTGAGCGCAGCAAGTTGCAGAGCTGTACAGCGCCAGTGTAGCCAAGGCCTAAGTGACTCCTTTAAAACAGAACAGAAGATGTCCCATGCAAACAGAAGTGACCTCTGTGGCTTCCTGACCCCACTTCCTCCAGGCCAGTTTCCCTTTTGGGGTGACAGAGAAGCAAATACAGCAGCACCCTCCTCCATAAACAGGCTTCCCTGGAAGGACACCACTGGGGTCCCTCACCCTGAAGAGCCAGCAGCCTTGCCCAGCCCTGCATTAAGAGCACCATTCTGGGACTTGCAACATGGATCCATCTGCATTCCCCATTGCTGGCCTTTGGCATCCTAGCATATAGAGGGAGCTCTGTCAGGCCAGGGGAATGGTTCCCCAAAATGAGGCTGAGTGGACCCAGACAATACCTGGGTGAAACAATGGGGGAATAATACAGGATTGGAGCCTAGTAACAGGGTGGGGCCAGAACCCAGGGGGAGACCAGGACATGGATCGGATGGGGTTCAGGATGCAGAGGCAGACAAATGAGGTGGGGGCTACAAAAATGGGGCAGATCACGAGGCTGATAGGATGGGGGGATGATGGGGCAGGATGCTAGAAAAGAGGTCTGATGGCATGAGGGGCAGGACACAGTGGGGCAAGATCCTGGGGGTAGGAGGATTGGGGAGGGAGAGATGAAGTGAGTGATAGATGGGGGCAGGATCCCAGGGTGGCAGATGAGCTAGGAAATGGCGGGGTGGCAGGAAGGATAGGTGGGAGACAGAGAGGTGTAGAAGGACTAGGAGGGGGTGATGGGGTTGGGGTAGGAAATAGGGGTGAAGAGGAGCAGAAGAACCAGGGCAAGGGACAAATGAGGAGCAGGGGTGCCTCATTACCTGGTCACACCTGCACCAGGAGGGCCCCTCATTCTCTGACTCGTTCAGTGGGAGGCCTCTGGGGGCTGGGTTGTGAACTCCTCCAGGGATGCCCCTGCTGGGCCCTCTAGCCTCACAATTCTGCCAAGGCCTCTGCACATGTGTTAATGATCACACCCGAGCTTACTGCATATCAGCTGCCATAGGCAGCTGTGCCACCCTAGGCATCTGCCTAGCATACCTATGCCTAGAGTGATCTCCGCATCCCAGCACACTGTCCCAGGTCTCAGCACTTTGTAACTGAGGGATCAGTGACTACAACTGGTAAGAGGTGCCTGCTATAAATAAAGGCAGCCTATGCTCATGTAGAGAAGGAACTATGTTGATTTGAACACAGTGGTCTCATAGATAAATTATGGGGAGTTACATCG
This sequence comes from Chrysemys picta bellii, assembly GCF_011386835.1. Classification (NCBI taxonomy): domain Eukaryota; kingdom Metazoa; phylum Chordata; order Testudines; family Emydidae; genus Chrysemys; species Chrysemys picta. The sequence continues at coordinate 54,930,614 of NC_088796.1, read as the reverse complement.
AGTCTGCCTGGTAGGTGCCGGCAGAGATTCACACAGAAAACCCCAAAACCACAAGCATGCAGGTGTTCACTGACAGAGACAGCCAAGTGCTCAATAACAGCCCCTTATATGGCAACAATGGTCATGAGTGAGTGTAAACATAAACAGGGGTAGGGAATTTAGCAGGGAAATTAGAAGGCAATTATTGGGCCGAGACCGGGACCAGAACTGCCCACCTGGGGATGGGGAGGGCTGATTATTACAATAAAGGGGAAACGCAAAAGGATCTCAGTGTTCATTCCTCGGGATATGGGGGAGGGAGACTCCCATCTCCATATGTTCCTGTGAGTGTGTTGGTCGCGCCTGAAATACATAAGGGACTCCCCCACATAAATGTTAAGCAAAATTGTATTATGGGGCATGTAATGGGATTAAGATAAAAAAGAACACATGCTGCTGGGTGCACAAAGACACAAAGGCTTGGACTTCTGGATGGAAGCTCCACCCAGACAGCTAGTTTGGCTCACTTGGGGGTCTGAATTGAAGGATCATTGGTAGGCTCCTGAAGAGAAAGGAAGAAGGTTAGTAGTTTGGCTCCTGTGAGGAGAAGAAGCCCTGGTGGGCCCTTATAAGCTTTTGCTGTCCCTATTAGAGTAAGAGTAGGAAGGTTACTGAACTTTATTGTTTTGTGTTATGGATACATGAATTAAATAAAAATTTAGAGTTTCGTCAAACTGAGTAGTTGGAGGTGTAGTCAGTTGGTGGGTTTTGAAGAGATCTACTGGACCCTCAAAACAGATTTAAGAAAAGCAGCCAAAGATCACTCAATATTTACAGGCAAGTGTCCAGAGAAGAAGAGTAAAGGAGTAAAAAGGCTATACTGGCAATCCAGTGACACCCGTGTTGAATAAGATGTGTGCTCAGGAAGGGGCAGGTCAGGCACCTCGTGTAGGACCTCAGAAGTAGATGCCGATAGGGGAAAAGATGTCTCAGCTGGGATGGCTGTACGGACTGCAAAGCTCTGGAGACATGGACTAAGACAGGATCCTGAGGGAGGGTAATGAAAACTGATTTAAGTTTCTTTGTTTTGTTTTGAATCTTGGCATCTACATTAATAAAGAAAAGTCCTGAGCAAAGGAACTGGTCTGGAACTGTGCAGTTATCTGGAGCATGATTTCACCTTCCTCAACTAGTGGTCTGACTCACCAGCTTACAGTGAACTTTTCAGACAAGTAACTTGACAGGTGCTCACCTCATGAAGAACTGGCTTCTGGAGTTGTGTGGATGGAGGCTGGTGATTCACAAAGTGATTCGCAATCTGGAAAAATTCTTAGGAGTGAGATTTAGCTTTTTGCAGTGACAAAAGAGAGAAAGATTTCTTTGCCTCTGTGATGGCCGTGACACAGGATTTTAGGAAATCCTTTTGTTGGAGATTTCTTGCATCTGATCATGTTTTCCATCCCTCCTGCTTCATCCAGCACAGGTCAGCAGACACCCATGGTAATCTATGACAGCAATGAGGGTAAAGGGTAAGTAGATGTGTCAATGGCAGTGGCCAGTGTGTGATCAAGATTCTTACTAGATACTCTGTCTCATCCTTCAATGTCTTGAGGTCCGAGGATTAATGGAATACTGTAGTTACATTAGTTTGGTATGTTGACTCACAGATGAGGATAGATTTGAAGGATTCTGTTTTCCAGGGGAGGCTCTTCTGCATTTGAGTCTCACTGTAAGTAGAATGACTACTCAGTACCTGACTTTATACATTCAGGGAATGTGGTGTACAGAGTAGGCTGGTGGGGACAAGGTAAACCAGCATTAGGCCTGCGGTGTCATCTTACTAGGTTTCAGTGATATAGTCATCATTATTAGGACCTTAATTTTTGTCACAGAGGTCAGGTGGTCACATAAATTGTGAATTTGAATAATGTCTATGAAATCCTAGAAATCATTGTAAAAATACAGTTGACCTGCACCACGCAGGTTTGGCCTATCCACCCCTCTGTAGATAGACTTATTACCAATAAAATGTTTTTACACTCTCTAAAAATTGTAAAATACTTTAGTAACTCGTGTGGTATATAAAGGGATACATGGTGTGATGTGCTGTAAAGGTTTAATTAGCGCTCACATAAGATCATAAGTAAGTAATGTGGCTGGCACAAATTTATACTGATAAAATCGTTATACCATTCACACCATCACGAACTCTACATTTGCCAGGTTTTCAAATAGCCATAGATTTATAGGTGTTCAGAAATGGAGTTCTCATATGGCCCATTTGAGAGTATGTCTTCACTGCAGAGTTAACCTGAGCTATCTGCATTCGAGTTAACTCCTCTCAATGTAGCCTAGTTTGAGTGTGAGTGCCAGCACTGTGATATAACACTGGAGCTACTCAGAGAGATTAAGTTAGCACTGACAAATGGTGCTAACTGAAGCTGTAGCCTACACCAGTGGTTCTCAGGTAGGGGTCCAGGGCCCCATGTGGACAGGTTTCAGGGGGTCTGCCAAGCATGACTGGCATTAGACTCACTTGGATCTTGGGCAGAAAACCAAAGCCCCGCCGTGCAGGACTGCAACCTGGGGCCCCAATCCAGGGCCGTAGCTGAATCCTGAGCAAAGCTTCGCTGTGTCCCCTGTGGCATGGGGCCCCAGGCAATTGTCCTGTTTGCTGCCCCTTAATGCCAGCCCTGGCTTTTATATGCAGGAAAACAGTTGTGGCAGAGCTGGACCATGGAGTTTTTATAGCATGTTGGCAGGCCTCAGAAAGAAAAAGGTTGAGAACCCCTGGCCTACACCACCTGACAGGCCAGCCAATTCAAGTTAAAAGCACCAACTTGAGTTAATGGTTTTTGTGTGTGCATGGGACTCGAGATAGGAGCAACAGATATAACTTGAGTTAGCTCTATAGCGAAGATAAGTTCATAGAGAAAGGAGCCAGCCACCAAATTTGGATCTAGGGTTCAAACTCCAAACTCTTCAACAGAGCTGAGATATTTGGATCCAGACCTTCGTATGTGTCCCAAACTAGGGGATGTGACCCAAGTCACATTAAATAGTGATACAACATATAATAGAATATACTTAAGAAATAGAATATACATTTTTAAACTTACAATGTATTTCTACTATACACTGAAGGTATGATGGCCTGATTAAAATCTATTTCTAAACATGTAAAAAATGTTATAGAATATCTTCATTTTTCAGAGTAGCAGCCGTGTTAGTCTGTATCCGCAAAAAGAACAGGATGTGGCACCTTAGAGACTAACAAATTTATTTGAGCATAAGCTTTCGTGGGCTACAGCCCACTTCATCGTATGCATAGAATGGAACATATAGTAAGGAGATATACATACACATACAGAGAACATGAAAAGGTGGGAGTTGCCCTCCCACCTTTTCATGTTCTCTGTATGTGTGTTGGACCATATCAAGGAATTTCTGTATTAGAACCATAAAGTGTATGTGTATAACAAGTCTGAGGCCAAGAGAGACAAGGGGTAAGACTGAATTCAGTTGAATTCCCCACAAGCTTAGGCCTCTTGCTTTTTCCATTTCTGTGTCTCTCCCTCTCTGTGAGAAACATGCAAGGCCAAACTGATAATTGTGTTAAGACATCCTAAGACAGAAAGTCTGTTCTCAAAAAGGAATCAGGCTTTGCAAAAACAGCTGTAATTGTTCTTCAAAACAGAACACAGCTTTTAACTTGTTTGCTATATATGTTAAAGTTTAAGTAGATTTGCAACATCCTGAGAGTTGCTAGAAGTTAAGAAATAGTAAAGTAATAAGTGATAAATGTATGTTAAAATAGAGGATGTATGTGAATGGATGCTTGATTTAGATAAAGAATGAACGGTCAGGGAAGTGCCAGCCTAAGAATTACAACTCCAGTCTCAACTGGCCGAAGAATGCGCAGACAGACTAGAGATAACCGGATGACCCCTGGAGGGCAGGCCGGAATCCACTCAAATGCCCCCTCCCACCTCCCCATGGAGGGCTGAAGACTCCGAAGAACAAGATAACACTCAGCCATCAGGGATGTGCCACCTGCTGATTGATAATCACTTCAAACAAACAACAGCATGATGAAACGATTCCCATAGACTTGTATAAGGACAAAATTCTATAAGAACAGAACCAAAATCTCAGGGACTTTGAGTCTGGTTCTGCAACCACCCTCCAGGAGCATCGGATGTGCATCTGACAAGGACTCGGCTCCACCCTCATGTGCAGGCTACCTGGCGAGTACTCTGCCATGAGCAACCTCTAGGGTGGTAACTATAACAACTCTGCAGAACTTGTATGAATGAGTGTGTGAATGAATAAGGAATGGTAGTGAAATAATATTGAATTGCATATCCTGATTTCTCGCTCTTTCTCTGTATTTACAATAAACCTGGCATTTTTGCCTCATCCCTCTTATAAGATCCTCTTGGTATTATTTTATTAGTGTAACATTTGTATATATATCTGTGTATGTCTATATGTGTATATCTATCTTCTTACTATATATTCCATTCTATGCATCTGATGAAGTGGGCTGTAGCCCATGAAAGCTTATGCTCAAATAAATTTGTTAGTCTCTATGGTGCCACAAGTACTCAATATCTTCATTGTGATTACAATATATTTGCAGGATTTATTGATAAAAGTTCTTCCACAAATGTTTATTATCTAAGCTCCATGTGTAAAAATGGAATAGTTGTGAAATGTCAGCAACTATTTTGCAAACTGTGCTTTTCATTGGCATGAAGCAATAGCTGATTTACATACAGTACAGTTGAAAATGAAGCTCTGTGACACACAGGACTTCACACACATCAGGGATTCATGCTGCAAACTGTAGAAGCTCAAACAAATAAACACTGCCACTTATAGATCAAAGACAGTGTTGCAACTGTTATGTATCCACTGTACTGTTCTAAAAACACTATCAGCTTTTAAAAAATGAGGAAATTTCATGATCACCAGACAGTACTTTTTTAGATAAGCTAAAGGAACCTCCTTTAAGTTTATTACAGAGAAAAGGCTGCCTGTTTCATCACATTGCCAATTTTTTTGTGAAAGTGAGAGATGTACTGCAAAAAGATGAAAGTCTTTTGGGACCTGATGACCTGCATAAAAACATGTATATTGAATTTATTCTATTATTTAAGCAATATTCATTAACACAGTAGTAACCTTTGACTGAAAAGAAAAGCTGGGAAGAAATTGTTTTCGTAGTTTAATATAGATATGCCTGAACATATGATCTCTGGTGCTCTAAAAGTAGATGCCTTTACATGCAGTGCTGCTTATTCTAATGCATTCTCTAAGAAAGTTGGCCAAGCAAATGCAAAATGAGGTAAAATTAATTCCACTCTCTAAAAGATAATGCTAATGGCATAGAAGATGCAGCAGTTACTCTATGCTTTGTAGTGGGAATAATTTACAAAAATTCATACACTGGGGACATGAGTTTGAATTCTCCTAGGCACACTAACTAGGGATGTGACAAATCCACTTTTTCAATCACTAGATGCCAGATGTTAGCTATTATTTTCCACTGGATGCCAAATCCAAAGCCAGATTTCCAGAGGAGTCATGATCTCATGTTACAATTAACTTGTACTAATGTGATGACAATAGCGATCATGAATTTTGTGTCTATCAATAAACAAGGATGAAGAGAGAGCAGTAATTTAAAAGGGAAAAAAAAAGTGACGCCCAGTTCTTGTCAGTTGCCAAACTCTCCTACCTTCCCCTCCATATAATAATTCCTCAGATGCTAAATTATATTCCATTCAGGTTCTTATACCAGACCTATCACCATGACAAGTAAACACTTCTCCTCTAATAAGTCCACTATCCTGCCCTGGCTATAGATGCCCTCCTGCATCAACTTCCTTCAACTGCCAATCTAGAATTGTAGAACACAGAGATGGAAAAGAACTATTAGATCATCTAGTCCAGTGGTTCCCAAACTTGTTCGGCCACTTGTGCAGGGAAGGCCACTTGTGGCCCTTGGCGGGCCAGGCCGCTTTGTTTACCTGCCGCGTCCACAGGTTCGGCCGATCGCGGCTCCTAGTGGCCGCGGTTCACTGCTCCAGGCCAATGGGGGCTGCGGGAAGCGGCGCAGGCCAAGGGATGTACTGGCCACCACTTCCCGCAGCTCCCATTGGCCTGGAGCAGCGAACCGCGGCCACTGGGAGCCGCGATCGGCTGAACTTGCGGATGCAGCAGGTAAACAAACCATCCCAGCCTGCCAGGGGCTTTCCCTGCACAAGCGGTGGAACAAGTTTGGGAACCACTCATCTAGTCCATTTCCCCATCAATGAATGGTTGTTTCCTACCCTATACAAAATTTCCTGAATCCCCAAACTTTATCAATACACATTTGCTTTCTGAGTGGACAGTCAGTAAAACTTATGAGTTATATTTTTCCACACCCAAAAAGCAATCATGTACTTTGAGTCTGAAGAACTTTTATCTTAAAGGATAATACACAAAATAATTTAAAAAACCAGATGTGAAGTTTCCACACGCAGAGAGTGTGTATGCTTGTGCGTATGGATGGCTGCTACAGCAGCAACTTTGAAAACAAAATGGCTGCTGTTTCTGCACACAAGAAGAGCTCTTAAGGATGTAGCACCAAAAACAAAGGCATCAAATTCTCAGAACTATATATACTGCCTTTAGAGCTGGTTAAATATTTTTGAAATTTTCTATTTCAAATTTTGACCAAAAAAGAGTTGAAATGTTCATGAAAAATATCCACAGGAATTATATCCCATTTTTCAACCCATTCTAACCGCCTTTATTAACTGGAAAGAGTGTCCATATATTGAAAGGATTATTATATTGCATATTCATATGAAATTGTGGGTGCACAAGGAGTGCATGCACAGAGTTGAGTGTGCCCTCTACAGTATGCCAAATTTTGAAAAAGATGGGCAAGAAGAAGAGGACGGACAGGCCAGTAAAAAAGCCCATGAGACTTGCTGGGCTTCTTCTGATACCATCTGAAAATTAGGTAAGGAGGAAGATTGAAAGGTGTACAGTATGTCTGATACCATTTCTTTTGGGCCCTGGTGCCTGCAAATTCAAATTTTGCATACTGTGTAGCAGTGTGCATTCTGGCTATAGATTCCTAATGATCTGGTGCCATATATACAATTCAGAATAGTGTAATTTTTGTCCAAAAAAGGACCAAATGCTTCACGTCTTTCTTGTTTTATAGTGATATCTTAAGTGGTGTAACAACAGAGATGGAACAGTCCTCAACAATTGCAGCATTGCCAACCCCAAGCCTTCAAAAGTCATGAGTCAGCTGCCTCCCCTCCCCGCCCAACCATGAAATTGACTTTAAAAAAATGAATTTAAAAAAAAACAACATTTGGAGTTCTTTTTAATTGCCTTTTCGGTTTCTGAGCTTTTAGGGAATGCTCTGTTCACATACTCAGGCTTTTCTCTGCCAGAAACTTACCTTTTTATGTAAATATGCAAGATTATATTCTTAGTTCTAGTATCTGAGGCTTGAAGAAAAATATTTCAAGACTTGCGATAAAACTGCAAGAGTTGACAAGCTGACTGTTTTTAGGGTATTCCTCTGCAAATAAATGAGCCTTATAATGCATCCTACAGGTGACAACATTTGGGACCATCCTAATCTCCAGGATAAAGAGCAAATTAATTGGCTAGAAGATTGTCACCCTGATGAACCTACAGTGCCCTGCTGGATCTGCAGGTCTGTGTTTAAAGGTCTCTTGGCATGGAAGCTACAGCAAGGTAGCACCTAGAATTGCCAAGGACACAGAAGGATCAGGGCTTGGAATGCTCTTCCAGAGTTGGGGTTCTCTGTTTTAAGGCTTGGTGGCCCAGAATCTGCAGGCACTGTGGTGTTGCAGTATGTCTTTGCATCTGCAGGTTGTGGGAGAAGAGGGAAAGAGTGTAACAATCCAAAGCATATTAAATTCAGATGCAGCAAAAAGTCCTGCTAACAGCACCTCAATAATGGACTCTCTCTATGTGTGGCAGGAGATGAGTGCAGTGGAATCATTCCACGGACCAAACCAAATACATATGTACTAGCTGCTGGGGTAGGTCCTGGGAAGAACCCTACTGCCATCTTGCCTCTCCTCCATTCCCATGCTGTAGCCTTGTCCTCTGCCACCCCCTCTGCGAATCTGGGACAAGGCTACAGCATGGGAATGGAGGACCCAGTGTTACAGTAAGTTTAGGGTCCAGGCTGCTTCAGTCAATCGAGTACCATTAATGTTCATGGGAAGCAAAGAAAAGGGCAAATAATGACTAAACTGAGTTAATTTAAAACTTTTAGCATATATTGAAGGAAAATGTTTTGTAGTATATTTTACTACCATAAAGCAGTAGCATTGAAATCAGTCATTCAAAAAAACAAGTGTAGGGTAGTAGGCACTAGAGAAAAAGATTTGTCAATTTGTTACTTTTTGTTCCACCGAATTTCACTTGATTACTTTCAGTTTCACATTACACAAATCAGCATCTCCAACAAATTAAACTTTATTCTCATTGTCAACAAAATTTTCACTACAAAAATATGCCAAAAAATATAGATTTCTGCATGTCTTTAATGTGAAAGCCTTCTTTACTCACAAACCAGGCTAATTCTTTTCCATTTTTGTTCAGAGATTAGACTAAGAAATTGGCATAATGTTTTTTAAAAGATTGAGAGAAATAGGTCCTTTTTCGAATCCACAATTAAATGTGAAAAATTGGAATAGTTTTTAATTTCTTGAGTGAGATTTAACACACTTCTGATTTACAACATATTTTGTAAGTATCAGAGATATAACCTGTTTCTACTGATTTTTCCCCACTACACACAGCAGTTGGAATCTCTTCTATGCCACAACAGCTCAGTTTTCTGCAGCAAGTACATTTTAGAAATTCAATTCCTCTCTTAACAAAATCTTATCCTGGTGTTCTGTGCATTCACCAAAAGGCTTTGCAGGCAGGGCAGAAGATAGTGAGAATGCTCATAAGTCCTTCATCAGTTTAGAGATAAAGTGCTTTTTGTAGCCAATAAAAAAAGGAGCACACAATTTACAAAATTCTAGTTAATGACAAATTCACTCAGGCACCAATTTACCAGTAACCCATACTCTTAACCTCAGACATCTTCTTATTAGAAGAGAAACAAATCTCTGGGTGTTGTAAGATAATATCAATTGGATGGCTGCCAAATACTGTAAATGTAGGCAATTGGTCAGAAAACATTGGTTCTGATTCTCATTTACACTAGGGCCCCTTTACACCACTCTGTCAGTGCAAAGAGACCTTACAAGCTAGTGTAAATGTAGTTTATGCCCAATTTAAGGTCAGTTTACACTGCCAGAGAGGTGTAAAGCAGTCTTAATGTAAATAAGAATCAGGCCCATTGCGTGCAGCATGGTTCTGTGGAGAAGGGAGGACATGAAGATCCTTTTATACACTTTTAAATGTAAAGTTTACATTTGGGTTAAGAATAATCTCCCTAAAAGCCTCTGGCCCACTCTGTGGTTAATGGTGTAAACACAGTGGATACGAATAGATTATTTGCAGGAGGAAGACAAACTTTTTTTGCACCCCCACCCCAAAATGCTTAAAGTTGGTACCTCAGGCAACATAATATCGTATACGGTATGAGGTAGAAGAGGGGACCACAAAAATCTGACAAATCACTGTCTGAGACTTAGGTGACATTTTAATAAGTTCCACAGCTGTTAGAGAAAAGCCAGATACAGTAAGGAGAAAAGTTATTTTCTCAGCAGATATTACATGTCGTCTTGTGCTGGTTGGCTTAAGAGGAAATCATAGTTTCTAGTGGAAATAGTTAGAATCAAAGAAGTCTAGAGAAAATTGTCAAATAAGTGACTGAAAAAAAAAAGAATCAAAGTGAATCCTCCCTGTGATTAGAGACATCATCTCAGATCTGACCTACATCAAATAATTTCTTGTTTTACTATCATTATTAGCCCCCTCGCCCTCCGCTTTTTTAATGCCTTATATCTCAAAAATGATTTGTGAGACTTATTTCAAACTTGGCAAAACAACAGCAACAAAATGCTCTGGGGTGAGACAACACCTGAGACATTTCAGACAAAAATTACCTTTTTATTTTCACCCCTCTGACAGCAATTAAAAACAGGTTTATAATAGAGACTGTCATACAGCCTTATCTACAGAATCACTACCATGGCTCCATAACACAGCTCTAGACTCTGGCAGATACTGCAGTACTGCCCTCCACCTACCAGCCACAGATCTACCTATTACTAAACCATCCTACATCCTAAAAGTAGAGACCTCACAACAATCTCTCCTGATAGACCTTTTAACCCTTGTGAAAGTAACATTTCAAAATAGAGGGTGTGACCACGATGAAACATCATATGGCTGCAGTGCGTTTACTCAGTAGGACAGACTGATATTCCTTTTGACAAGAGCAATCTCTAATGTGCATGTGAAGGATTGGCGGGGACACCGAGACTAGGGTGACCAGACAGCAAATGTGAAAAATCGGGACAGGGGTGGGGGGGTAATAGGAGCCTATATAAGAAAAAGTCCCAAAAATCGGGACTGTCCCTATAAAATCGGGACATCTGGTCACCCTAACCGAGACAGAGGTAATATTTAATGTAGGAACCTTAACTTTGAATATCCTTTATTTTCTTGTTTAAAACTGTAACCATCTTGCTAATTTTCTTTTCTTCAGACCTTAACTCTGTCTTGAACAAAGGTTTCTGGGTGGGAATTTTAACATGCTGAGGGAAGTTATTGAGAATGAGTGGCTAGTGCCACCCATCTATATATAGTACATCACCTTTCTCTCTATTCAAAGGTAAAACCCACCAGCTGCTGGTTTTCTCCCTGCTGAGTTGCAGACTGTATAATAAAGAATAGTTGTAAGACATACAATAAAATGAAAAGGAGTGAAATGCCCATGGAAGTTCCAAGGTTGCACAGGGTTTTATATTACACATTGGTATTAATCTCTGTATAGTACAACTGTCTCATGGATTTTCAAGGGGAGAAAAATCTATATTTCAGCTGCCATAATCTGTGAGATCTGCACATAAGAAAACTGAGTTCTTTTTTCAAATATCCATAAGCAGAAGAGATAACCCATTTTGGGGAGGGAGTGGAGTCACACCAACAAGGTGGAGCTCTGGCAGCGATTTGTGCCTGAAGTACTTTCTGGCAGGAAGGGGGACTGCACATGAAGACCAATTCAGTGCCCTGAGTGTCCTATATGCCAGTCAGATGTGTAGTAATAGGCCCTATTTCTGAGGAGAAATTAGTCAACAGTGTAAGGCTCTGATCTTGCACCACTGACGTCAATACAAGTTTTGCCATTGAATTCAGTGTGAACAGAATCAGGGCCAAAATGCAAGCAGTGACTGAGTAGGGTGACCATATTTCCCAAAGAGAAAATGGGACACTCCCAGCCGCTCATCCGAGGGTCCCCCACCCCATGCTGTTGCCCGTTGCTGGAACCCTACACCCCCTCTTCCCCACGTGAGGCTGTTGCCTGGTCACTGAAACCCTGCGGGGATCCATATGCCGGAATGCTGCTCCCCCCAACCTCCCCCCTACCTTCCCCCTGTGGGGTGCTGGCATCTCCACTTGCCCCCTCTGCACCACACCCCACAAAATGGGCATTTGTCTGGTTTGCTCTTGCCAATTGGTCAAGTCAGCAACAGCAAACGGGACAAATACCCATTTTTGGAAAAAAAAGTCGGGACGGCTAGGACAGGGCTTAAAAAAGGGACTGTCCTGGCCAAAACGGGACATGTGGGCACCCTATCACTGAGCTGAGGAGTGGGAAAAACTTCATGGGTAAAATCCTGGCCCCTGTGAAGTATGTACCTATGTAGCAGCAGTCATGACTTTTTTCTCTACCACACCTTTAAATGTTTAATGATTGTGACTGTCTTTAGGGGCAGCTGCCATTTTGCAAAGCAGAGGTGATACAACTGAAATTGTATGTATAAAATCTTTGTATATGGAATAAAACCAACACCTATGTGCTAAGATAGCAAAAGTACAGTTGGGATTTTCAAGAACAAGACTAAAGGAGTTAGCTACTCAATGCCCATTTGATTTGTACCTAACCCCTTTAGGCTCAATAAATATATCCATCTGACTTGGTTATAGCTACTCACATGAACCCAAATTCAGTAAACCATTTATTCCTGGGGAAAAGGAAGGTGGGGGACTCTGACAAGTTAGAAAAGACCAGAGAGGACTTTATTAGTCAGAAAACCTCCAGCCACAAAGTTGTGCAGTAATATAATAGGTTGTACAATGTTCCACAGTATATTTCAGTTTAATGCTAGAAGATATTGCTGAAGCTACCTTTCAGGATCGTTGGTAATGCTGCTAATACATTGTAGTGGGGTGGTCACCCCACTCCTGCCTGAAAGGGATAAAGCAGCTCTGGAGAGGTCTGCCGCGGGGGAAAAGACAGGCTGACTGGGGGAAGTAGCCACAGGTGGGGCCATGCCCCAATCAGGCCACAGCTGGCCCTATAAGAGGGCTGAGGGCCAGAGGCTAGAAAAAACACTCTCTTTAGCTTCCCTAGAGAGAGAAGGACCTGGCTGCCTGGGAAGCTGAGCAGGGTACCTAGGGTGGAGCTGTGCTGGGGAAGGCCAGAGGGAGCTGGGGAACTCCAGCCTAGAAAAGCCCCAGGCTGCCGGCCGAGTTAAGGGCCCACAAAGGGTACTGGGGCTGCAGAGGGGCAGCCCAGAGATAGGCAAAGGCAGCAGGTCCTAACCCCCCTTGCCGATGATGAGTGGTTCACAGACTGCAGTCTGCCCCAGGGAACAGGGGCTAGATGATGACTGGCAGTAGCCACTGAGGCAAGGTGAGTTTAGAGGGTTAGGATTCCCCTGGGTGGGAAGACCCAGATTGTGGGTTACTGCTGGGGGCAGAACCTCAGCGTAAAAGGGCACCAGGTCTGGGAGGGACACAGGGCCAGCAGCAGGTGAGACACCGGCCTGCAGAGGGCGCTCCGAGCTGGAAAGAGCTAATTCCCAGGATGACCAGCAGGAGGTGCCGCTGCGGTGAGTTGGCGCCCCGCTACATACATACAGAAAAAATAAGAGATTATATTTTCTCTTTTGTTACATTGCCCTTGTATAGCTGTATTACTCCAGTTTTGTGCATTCAGTTACATCGATATAGGAAAAATTGTAGGACAAAAGATTGGATGTCAAAAACTTACATTGCTGGGGATGGCAGCGTGAGTCCCAGTGACATAATGAGTCCAACTTCTTTTAGACTGTAAACTCTTCAGGGCAGAATTCACCTCCTTTCTGTGTTTGTACCACACCCAGAACAATTGGGGCCTTTGGGCACTATCAGAATAAATACTAATAATAATGCACAGCATGCTTCTTTGTCACTGCATATTCTTATACTTCACCCAATGAACAAAGCCTCCTGTTTATCAAATCTTCATTGTTTTCTACAATTTTATTATCACACTTCAGTACATTGCACGTGGTAATGTTACTACAATTTAAAATATACTACCATGTTATAGTGACATGATTTGCTTCATACCAAACATTTGTAATTGTCTGGTCAACTGTGTAAGGCTCTGAGTATAATTCAAACTCAGCTCAGTGAACTTTTTGGAAAACAAAAATGCAGGAAACGAAAGGTTATTCAGGGTCACTGTCACCATATATACTTTAAAAATATATTGATATTAATTCTAGTTTATTGTTTAAGTTGCCTGTAAGGTGATATAAAGTCACATTTAGTTCTTGACTTGAATGTAAGCACTGTAGAATGTAATTCATGTGAAACTTCAAGACACAAAGTTAGCAAAATCTAGTGAAACTCATCAGAATCAATTACAAAAATAGTAATGCTTTCTGTCTTGCTAACTAAACAAACTGCAGCGATCAGTGGTTTTCAGATGGCATTCATTTTTCAGTCATTGATAATGCAGGGTATATTTGAAAGTGCCTAGATCCAATGTTCATTTCCAGCTTGTGCAAAGGGAAGACCTGAATTATTACATCTAACTATTCTTTTCAAAATATGGGGGAGGGGGAGAGGGAGGGCTTTGCCACAAGTGAACACTAAAAAAAAGTTCATTCTGCCCCCCTAAAAAAAACCCAGTTTCCCTGTTTACCCAAATTATGAAAACAGAATGATTTACTGTCACTTAGAGACTCCAACTAATTAGAGGGATATAAACAATTATTTTTAACAGGGTTACTTTATTTTTCACTCTCTGTTTATTGCAATACCCTCTTAGAAGCTTGAGAATATAATTTCTTTCACAGCTATGTCAATTATGTCTTCTTTCAGTTGGCAAACACTGACATTTCTCTCTTTCTTATGGAGCAAGTATTATCATGTGGTTAAGAGACTGGACTGGAGATTTGGGTTCGATTTCTCGTCCTGCCATAGACTTCCTGTGTGACCATTGGCAAATCACTTAATTTCTGTGCCTCAGTTCCGCATTTGTAAAACAGAAAAATGTAATACTTTCCTCGCTCACAGTAGTATTGTGAAGATAAACCCATAAATACTTGGGGGATTCTCAGATACTGTAACTGGGGCCATATAAGTACCTAGATAGAAAGTAGAGACCGAATGAACTGTCTGTCAATTTCCTTCTTGTCATTAGCATTGGTGGTGATGTCAACATATTTCTGAAAATTGTGTTTATTAATGGTGCTTGTGAGTCAGTAAATGGCACTCTACCCTCTGAGTAAGTTTCAGACCAATACTCGCATAGTGTTAGAAGCACACTGTTCTGCTAGAGAGGTTGTCTTAGATAAGAGGTAAAACTGAAGTCCTGACAACCTATGGTCATTCGTGATTTCATGACATTTTTCATTATCATAATATAAGCCCTGGGGTACTATCCTGGCCCAACTGAAGTCAATGACAAAATTCTCATTGATTTCAGTAGGGCCAGTGTTCAGACTCCTACTCAGGCAATTACACATTCTCTCTCTAAACTCCTAGAGCAGTATGGCCCTTTTCATCACTTCCTGACCCAAACTCTTTGTTCAATGCACTGATAAACAGCTGCCATGTTTCATCCCTGACATTCTTAAGGATGAAAGGCATTATGTAAATACGTTGTTGTCATTATTAACATTAACTTGTGTTCCATCATGTAGCCAGTTTTCTATCTATATAGCAGTTAAAAATATTGGACAGTCAATAGGGAAGTTAGCTGAAAAATACTTTTTTGCATTGGATTTAATTCCCTGCTCCTGACACTAAGATTCCAAAGGACATTTTCTGCAAGATCTTGCCATTTTAAAATAAGCTAAAATTCAGGCCTTAACTGACAGTCAATTTAATTAGAAAATGTAGGGAGCAGTGATTTAGGGTCAAATCTTGGCTCATGTTTTATGTGGGAGAGAGGGGTCTGTAAGCTTAGTCTTCTACAAGTATAAGCTGCACTGGCCCAACAGGTCAGGCCAAGTATTGTATGTTTCTGTGACTGATTCATGAAAACAGATGTAGGACTACTTTTGCATGGAGATGCCTCCCGTCCACCTCCGCCCCCTAATGCTTCAACCAGTCTTCTGCAAAATTATTCCTACTCTCTCCCCAACAGGGGGTCACAGTCTTTGCTACAGCCCTAAGGTGGTAGTAACCCCCATGGAGCTCCCTAAGGCACCATCAAATACATTACATCTTGGGGTAGTGACTAAGGGTTTCTCATATACTTACCCCCCTCACCCCCAATCTTGAATGACCGGGAGGAAATGTTTGTACCAATGGGCCCTAGCTCACAATTGTAGCTTTCCTCTAGGAGTGCAGTTTATGAAGGGTGCAGCTCTTTAGTAATACCCATGGCTGATATCCAACCCCTGACCCCTTGACAGTTGGGGAGCCACTACTATGCTAATATCATCCCTAGAGGTCTGGGGAGGGTAAAATAACAAACTTTTGCCTTGTGAGCAGGACTCAGGATTTTTCAAATCATGAAGGAGCCACCTCAGGATAGCTGCAGGCCTCAGAGCATGGCTGGGGCACTCAGTTCAGGCTGGGTCCTTGAGAACAGAAGGGACAGGGCCGGAGATTAAGCTTCATGTATTAGTGCTTTTCTGATTTTACTTTATCCAGTTCCACAGTTCGGTAGAATAGCCAAACAAAATCATCAAATTATTATGAAAGGCAATGGTCCTGATACCCAACACAAGTGATGGGGTGAGATTCTACCTGTAATTCCAATCCACAGAGCTGCAGGCCTATGAGCTGATCTGTACACCTGCTCCCTGGCTGTGTGTGTTGGGGAAATTTCCCCAGTACCATACACTTCATATACATAAAACTCAATTACTTGGGCTTTATGTCGGTGAAGTGAATTTCTTCTTTAACTAAAGTGGTTGAGGCCTATGCTCCTGAAGCAGGAGATCTGGTTCTACACAAATGGCTGGGGAATGTATGGTAGTGTAATGACCATGAAGTTCCTGGATGACCATGAACTTCTTCCACTCTGATCATAGTTACCTGTCTACCCGTGGTCATGTGAGGCTTATATAATTAATCTTTATACAGCATTTTAATATCCTTTGAAAAGGTGCTGTATAAAGTACTTTGATTAATAAATATATCCCACTTCTCTCCTATTTTAAAAAAGGATCTGTGATATATATGAATGTATTGAGCAGAGTGTTGAATCTGTTTCTGTGAATTTGCACTTATAGTTCTTTAAGCAGTTGCCTATGTTGAATCTGTTGTTACATAGTGGTTACTGTGTTTCTTTTTCTTCTGTAAGGGAGAGTCAGCCATCATGGCTCCAACTTTGTGTGTGCATCTGTGTTTCCAATCAGGATTTTGTGCTATATCCACCGTACATAGCAAATGGCAATGAGGATTTCGAGAACCTTCTATGTATCAGAGTAGCAAGCCAATCTATCACATTGCTTGCAACCGGAAGGAGGGGAAACGGGGAGGGGAGTCTGATACAACTGTGAGTACTCTGAACTACTGACCTAATGGCAGGGAGGTAAAATGGTAGGCTATACTAGAAAAATTGAAGCCTTTGACAGTGCCATGGAGGACTGTCCCGCAAGAGGCTGAAGCAGTATGTTGAAATAAATGAGATTCCCCCAGGAAAACATGTAGCAGCTTTACTGGGTGAGATGGAAGGAAAAACATACAGTTTAGTTCACAGTCTGATCATCCCAGAGAAGCCAGCGAGCAAAACCTATAAAATTGTTCAAGGACGTTTGCCATCCAAGCCTCTGATTATAGCAGAAAGGTTCAGGTTTCATTAAGCGGAATCAACTTGAAGGTGAATCCATTTCCTCCTTTGCAACAAGTTTAAAAAGACTGTCAGAACACTGTACTTTAAAGAATGGGCTTAAAAGGCCCTGAGAGACAGATCTGTGTGTGGATTGACTAACAAAATCATACAGAAGAGGCTCTTAACTGAGGAAAATCTTACCTGTAAATGCACAGTAGAAATTGGAGTAGTGATGGAAACTTTGGCAAGAGGTAAAAATGCATAAACGATCTGTGACCCAACACAAGAGCCAGTGTGTTCAGCAGACACACATATGCTACTGATGTGGAAAAGGGTTCCATGCTCCTTCTGACTGCCAATTTAAATATGCATATTGCAGAAACTGTAATAAAAAAGGACATATCCAAGCAGTTGTTGTGCTAAGAGAAATAAGGAACAGACCGAATGAGGGTATAGAAAAAGAAATATCATTGTACATTCTGTAGACAGAGGCAGTAGTGACATAGACTGCAAGAGAGGAGTAGCCCTGCTGGATATATATCGTGTGAGCAAAAATGACATATCAGCATTCTGGTGACAACTTGAGTGACAGGAAAAATGCTCAAAATGAAATCAGACACAGGATCCACAGGGTCCATTATCTCGTGTTCAAAATATGAGAAAATACCAAACTGAGGCAGACACCAAAGTTACCAAAACATATATGGGAGAAAAGATAGTGATAATTGAAGTAATGCATGTGAATGTGGAGTATAACATGTGGAAGCAGAGACAAACAATAAGCAATGTTTATTAGATTTATTTGTTGTTGTTGACTGGTTCTGCGGGGTCATGAATGGTTACATAAGGTTCCACTGGGTTGGAAAGCTATAAAAATGCTGCAGTCATTTTCAACAGACCCCACTAAAACAGATGAACAGCAGCTGGAAGGGATACTAAGTCAGGTATTGTGAGTATTCTCAGAGGTCACAGGAACTCTTAACACACATGAAGGCTAAAATAATCCTAGCCAAGAAGGCGCAGCCCTAGTTTCACAAAGTTGTATCTGTTCTTTACAGTATTTGCTCAAAAGTAGACTCTGAATTGGAACATCTGGAAAGAGACAGCATAACTTCAAAAGTGGTCTGAAGCGAGTGGGACACTCCAATTGTTCCAATTGTAAAAAAAAAATGTGGTGCAATAAGGGAGTGTGGAGACTTTAAGGTCACCATAAACCCTGAAAGTTGAAAAATACCCCCTGCCTTGAATTGAAGACATTTTTGTTACACTAGAGGGGGAACAATGATTCAGCACAATTGATTTGTCACAGGCCTATCTACAGATGGAAGCTGAGAAAGGGTCTAAGGCATACCTCACAATCAACACATAAAAGGGTATGTACCAGTACAACAGACAAGTGATTGGTATTGCTTCAGCCCCTGCTATTTGGCAATGGGAAATGGGCCAAGTGTTGCAAGGTATCTTGAGAACATAGTGTTATTTGGATGACATTACTGTGACCAGTGGAAGTGAAGAACATCTGTAAACCCTGAAAACAGTATTAAAATGTCTAGAAAAATATGGGTTTCAAGCCAATCGCATAAAATGTAAATTTTTCAAGGACTTGATAGCTTATTGCACATTACTTATTGATAGCTTATGGCACATTACTGATGCATAAGGCCTACATAAATTTAGGAGAAGATTAAAGCAGTCCTGGAAACTCCACTGCCAAAAGATATGTCACAACTTAGATCATTTCTTGGATTTACTATGTACTGCTATAGCTGATTTGTACCAAACCTAGCAACTTTTATTGCTCTGCAGAACTGTTTGCTGCAGACTGGTCAAAAGTGGGTACGGTCATGTGAGTGTCCAAAAAACAACAACAAAAAAACACCTTTCCTGGAAGCAAAACAATCAAACAGTGTGCTTACACACTTTAACCCATCCTAGCCTATCAAGTTAGCATGTGATGCTTCCTCACATGCAATTGAAGTGGTTATATTGCACACCAGGCCAGATGGCAGTGAGAGACCCATAGCATTTGCCTCCAGATTTCTCACAGCAGCAGAACATAACTATGCACAAATAGACAAGGAGGCTTTAGGTCTGGTACAGGATGTGAAGAAATTCAACCATTATGTGTTTGGGAGGAAATTCATCCTTGTCAAACCAGACCAGCAATCCTTCATCCAAGAAAGGGAATTTCTGTGACAACTGCAGCATGTATGTAGTGCTAGGCTCTCTTCTTAGCTGGTTAGGTCTATGACATTGAATTCAAAAGAACAGAAGCATGCGCAAATGCAGATGGACTGTCCTGAATGCCCATGCTAGTCGAAGGGCAACCTGTAATAGGGACAGAATCTATCAAATTTGTTTCAGACTGAATGTTCTCCAGTGACTTGTAGTTTGAGCAAGAAACCAAGAGGCATCCTGCACTAGCTCAGGTTTATAAAGCCACTCTGAAGGGATGGAAATATACTGATGGCCCTTATCTGGCAGCCTTTTATGCATGCAAAAGTGAGCTTACCATACATCAAGGATGTGTCATGGGAAATTTGTGTTATACCTAGTAAATTGTGCATAAGAGTGCCATGTAGATCACCAAAGGGTCAAAAAAATGAAGGCACTTGCCAGAAGTTTTGTATGGTCGCCAGGAATTGACCAACAAATTTGCTAAGGAATATTTGGGAGGCCAACAGGTACCGCACATCCCTAAACCAGAGCCATTACACCCTTGAATAGCTATCCGCTCCCTCGCAACATCTGCATATTGATTTTTCCAGACCATTTTTGACAATGATGTATCTAGTGGTGGTGGATGGACAAAAGTATTTTCATTTGTTTGTTTTTTTGCATGAAAACCATCATAGCTACATAGACAATAGAAAACCTTTGAAATTTGTTTGCGAAAACTGGAGCGCCAGAACAAGTTGCGAAGGCAACGGGCCTCAGTTTATTCAGAAGAGTTTTGCTGGTTCATGAAGAAAAATGGTATTAGACGTATCACCTTGGCACTGTATCACCCAACCATGATCCTTACAGCAGAAACTGGCACACTCTTGCTAGAATATCAAAATGTCGTACATACCATGACAAACCAAACACCTGCAATGCTGATTCTGGCCAAAATCTCAGGTCATACTTGGATGTATTAAAGTTAGATCTATGTCTACAAGTCAGAAATTGTCAAATAAGTCAAGTTGCACCTCGTAAACGACAATAGGGTCAAACAGTGTTGGTGCATGATTATCGGGGATGCGGTACATGGCTTCCAGCAATTGTTGGCATACAAATGGTTTCCTTATTCCTGTACAGCACAAGTGGCACCCAGTATGTTTTGATGCTGCCACATTGACCAATTGCAAGATTCAGGGATGACTTCCTGGCTGACAAAAGAGACAAAATTCAGGAAGCCACCATCATAAACAAACAAGAGAAATACAATCTAGATGGAGCTACAATAAGGTGGTTGCAAAACTAATTGGAAAACCGTTCCCAGAGAGTAATTATCAGTGGTTCACAGTCAAGCTGGAAGGGTATATCAAGTGGGGACCTGAAGGGATCAGTTCTGGGTCCGGTTTTGTTCAATATTTTTATCGATTTGATAATTGCATAGAAAGTTTGCAGACAATACCAAGCTGGGAGGGGTTTCAAGAGTTTTGGAGGAGAGGATTAAAAATCAACATGATCTGGACAAACTGGAGAAATGGTCTGAAGTAAATAGGATGAAATTCAATAAGGACAAATGCAAAGTTCCTCCATTTAGGAAGGAACAATCAATCTCACACACAGAAAATGGGAAATGATTGCCTGCGAAGGAGAACTGCAGAAAGGGATCTGGGGGACATAGTGGATCACAAGCTAAATATGAGTCAGCAGTGTAACACTGTTACAAAAAAGCAAACATAATTCTGGGATGTATTAGCAGGAGTGTTGTAAGCCAGACACAAGAAGTAATTCATCCACTCTAATTTGTGCTGATTAGGCTTCAACTGCAGTATTGTGTCCAGTTCTGGGCATCACATTTCAGGAAAGATATGGACAAATTGGAGAAAGTCCAGAGAAGAGAAACAAAAATGATTAAAAGTCTAGAAAACATGACCTATGAGGGAAGACTGAAAAAACTGGGGGCATGGCTACACTTGCCGATGTAGAGCACTTTGAGTTAAACCAGCCTTTGTAGAGTGCAGTAGGGAAAGCGCTGTAGTCTGTCCACACTGACAGCTGACAGCGCACTGGCATGGCCACATTAGCAGCTCTTGCAACAGCCACAGAACTATTGTGGTAGCTATCCCAGCATGCAAGTGGCTGCAACATACTTTTCAAATGGAGGTGTGTGTGGAGTGTGACAGGTAGTGTGTGTGTATGTGGGGGGAGAAAGAGTGGGTTTTTGGGGGGATGAGAGCATGTCAGCATGCTGTCTTGTAAGTTCAGACAGCAGCAGACCTCCCCGCCACACGCACCCCCCCGCCTCTCTCACACACACACAGCATTCCACAGTAATGATTGCTTTGTTTCAGAGCAGATAAGCATGCCGGCTGTCAAACGGAGATTTCAAAGGGCATATCCAAAACAATGACAAGAGTGACCACTTGACCTAAGGGATTATGGGACGTTTCCGGAGGTTGATCAGAGCGCAGTAATGCAACACCCCGTTCATACTGATGCTGGGGCACTCCAGCGGGAGCGCATCAAATGTTATTCTACTTGCAGAGGTGGAGTACCAGGAGCGCTCTAGCCATGGAGTCAGAGCGCTCTACATGCCTTGCCAGTGTGGACAGGTAGTGAGCTAGTGCACCCAACGCTCCTTTAATGCGCTGTAACTCACAAGTGTAGCCAAGCTCTGGGTTTGTTTAGTCTGGAAAAGAGAAGACTGAGAGGGGACATAACAGTTTTCAAGTACATAAAAGGTTGTTACAAGGAAGAGGGGAAAATATTGTTCTCATTAACCTCTGAGGATAGGACAAGAAGCAATGGACTTAAATTGCAGCAAGGGTGGTTTAGGTTGGCCATTAGGAAAAACTTCCTGTCAGGGTGGTTAAGCACTAGAATAGATTGCCTGGAGAAGTTGTGGAATCTCCATCATTGGATATTTTTAAGAGTAGGTTAGACAAACACCTCACAGGGTGGTCTAGATAATACTTAGTCCTGCCATGAATGCAAGGGACTGAACTAAATGACTTCTTGAGTCCTATGATTCTATTAGTTCCCCAGCTTGAAACAATAACCAATAACAATATACCAGAAAGCAACTGGGTGAACAACCAGCATCATCTGAGGGAACATCTAAGACAGATATTGCTGCAGACACACCACTTCATTAGGGAAATGTGCAAAATGTTGGCAGATATGATCCAAAGGATAGAGGTAATGTCTGAATGTCTTGAGCAGAGTGTTGAATCTGTTCATGTGAATTCGCAGTTATAGTTCTTTAAGCAGTTGCTTATGTTGAATCTGTTATATAGTGATTACTATGTTTCTCTCTTCTGTATCACAAGGGAGAGCTAGCCGTCATGGCTCCAATCTTGCGTAGAGGTCTGTGTGTCTAATCCTGGATTTGTTTTATATCTGCTATACACAATAAGATATTTTAAGTTATGGTTGACACTGACAAAAACAAATTATAACAGAACTCATAGGTTAAGAAGCACAGTTGCTTCAACTAAAAATACTGATGGATAATTGAGCAGGTCAATTATTCAGAGATTTTAGGTAGTCTGTATAGCAATATGATGTAGGAACTGTAGTATAGAGGGACAGATTTCTTATTTCTTTAACTCTATAAGACCAAGGGAAGCTGCCTACCAGACATACATTTAGATACTTATTAGTGGGTACTTTCAGTATGCAATGCAGATAAGCTATATTGTACTTCAGTTACTACAATAACAGCTCCTAATAGGTTGTTATGAACAGTAAATGGACATAGTTATAGATACTGTTACCTTAAGGGGAAGAAGGCAACGCTTCAAAGGAAAACTCTAGAAATGGTAAGGAAAAAGAAAATAAGAAACGAAAGCCCCTTTTCTCGAAATTGCAGACTCTACTCTCTCCTGTGTCTATCACCAGTGGATATTACCCTCCCTCCTGTATAGTGTAGAATCAAATAAAGAGGAAACAAGATAATCAAGTATAAACAAAGTGAGTATATTAAGGGTAAAAGGTACAGAAAACTGGGGAGAATGGGGGAGAAATGCAAGAATAACACATTAAAACAGCAAAACCATAAATCAGTAAAACAGTGAATCAGTGACTAACTCTGAGAGCTTGGAGCTCAGGCCCATAAACCCTCCCGTGGGATTCTACAAAACAATAAACAATACCCCAACACAGAAACCTTTCTCCTATTGCTCTGATGTAGCAGATGTCACGTACAGGCGTGATGCCCAGGACCTACAACTCTTGGACTGAATTAGAGTTCTTGAGGAGGAACACTGCGGAGTCCAGACGACTGATGGGTCTTGTCGCTGGCAAGGAGACCCTCTGGGATGATGGACTCCAGGAAATGCAGGATATAGGAATGACTATGACAGGACTCCTCTTCCTCAAACACACTATGGGATAGATGTTGTTCTTCGATCTCAGCTCTGGAGCTCTGCGAAGACCTGACCGTGTACGCGCTGTCGCTGGAATGGACAGCCCCGCGCAGGCACTGAAAAAGTCCTTATAAAACCTTTTTGGCAGGAAGAGTTCTGACTGGTTTGAGCTAGAATCTTTGTGGTAAACAAGTCCCCTTTCAAAGATGGAGTTCAAAGTCAGAGTTCATATACTCCATTTTGAATTTCAATTTAAAGTCCGTGATTCACTTAACAGTATATTAAAAACATCTTATAAATGACTAACTGAAACAGTATATTTCATCTAACATATCCCCTCCTTGGGACCTTTTTCCTTAACTATGGACAAAAGGTTCCAAACAATTTAATAGAACATCAAACATTAATAACACGAATTACAACAATGCATATGATAAATATTTACAGAGCATTACAACCAGAAATATCGAAAGGAACTTGTTTATACTTTCTCCTTGCTTTCTTATGTTTACATATTAATACAGTTAACCACATACACAATTAGAAGAAATTGAATAATTAAAACAACCACAACTGGATGTAGAAGAATATACCACAATGATCTTATACTTCTCATATCGGTGTACAGGATAGATTCCCACCAATGGGCAGAGGTGGTTTCGTCCTTCATCTTTTTTGTAATTCGTCTAATCTCGGAGATAGAATGTTGCACAATGAGAACAGTTTTACTTCCTTCCAATTTCAATTTATTCAAATACTGAGCCAAATTTTCATGGTGTAACAACTTTCGAATGGCCTCCAGATTTGCTCCAACATGGATGGGTGTCAATGTATTGTACAATCTATATTCATTGAACACATCTTTGATATATACATTGTGTACGGATACATTGATATCACAACCCATTAATTGTATGACCTTACATATACATACATTTCCTATTCCTGAATTAGTAACTTTATACAAATTATTAACTAAGAAATATGGACATAAACTCTGGATACAAAAACAACCAGAATCCACTTGTACTATGGCAGAGGCTCTACTGAGGGAATAGTGAAACACTTCATAGGAGCAAGTTCCCTCTACAGGGTCTAGGCAAGTGGAATCCTCCTCCCACACTTGGGTAGTGCAGGTATATCCCAGGTTGGGTTGATGGACGCATGCTTGCAGATTTATAGGGATGTACGAATTATTAGCGTTGACATGTACCCATTTATGTTCTTCTATAGGGACTAGTAGGGACTGGCTAGCATATATCCCCAAAGCAACAAGAGGATATATGGTTTCTTGATTAGCTGATTTTAAAGTAAGAATCAAGGCCATGATCATATCGTTGTGCTGGAAGTAAGTAAACATTAATAATTGCCACCATTGGTGATGTATTTTCTCAAAATCATTGGCATCCTTGTAGATGATTTTTTTGAATTCTAAAGGTAGCTGCTGGTTAAAACCATCTCTGATGATAGCTTTAGCTACCATTATCAACCATTGCTGAGCTTCTACACATGCTAGGGCTTTTGAAATATTAGATTGGAGAATATCTAATGCTCCCAGTATTCGCAGGTGGTCTTGCTCTTGAATTTTAAGCCAATACGGAAGAATTTTAGTGATGTCAAATGTTGTAGTTCCTAGAGCGTGAAATGCAGAAGTTAGTGGTTCGGCAAGGGAGGCAGCATCATGACCTACCTGATCAATTCGGTTTGCTAGTATTTGTTGGTCTACTGTGTTTAATACACTTAATCCAGCTCCAACTCCTCCTAGCACCTTTGCCACTAAATCATGTTTCTGCCTTGTAGACGAGTTGGAAGAAGGAGGGAGTACTCCTTGAACCCAGGCTCTCCATCCTACTAAAAGTGGCTCTGTATATAGGGCACATTTCTTATATACTGATGTTATAGATAATTGTAGAGGCATGATAATCCTTTTGATTGAATATTGAGGCTCTATCATTAAAGTTCTGGTTACGTCCTTTTTAATGGTTAGTGGTCCTACATGATAAATGGGAGGTGGCGTTACCACATGTATTTCCTTTGTATATTCAAACTCCAGTGGGCCTCTCACAGTCCATAGTCCAGAATGATTGACCATAACATTTATAGTATAATTAATTGCACACCATTCCTTGAATTCATTCATGTCATTGTCTGATATACAATATCTTGAGGTAGTATGTTGTTTCAATGAAATGTTACAGCCCAACAAAGAGGAATTACAGGTTAATCTTAATATAGTAGTAGTTTGATTAGGAGGTTTTATGGAAATATTTGCAAAATCTATATGGGCCTGTTGATGATACATTTTTATTAATATGTTCAATTTTCCGGGTTTAACTAAAGAAGGAGATAAGATGTCAAATATAACACATAGATAAAGTTCTTTTATGGCAGTTGTCAAACATCACTTCAGGCATACTCCGTGTACAACCATATCCTGGACGTATAGGTCCAAAATGCTGTACTGGGTTGTGGGTGGTAACAGTGTCAGGTAATATAACCAACTGATTCTGAATATACTCAGAAACATCTAGGTAGCAACGTTCCATTACCTTATAGGCTCTAAGGGTCACCCATTCCCAATTTTTATGATTGTTTGCCTCTCTTTTCCCTCTTCCGTGATATCTGATTCTGAAAACTTTAACTGGTTTTCTAGTAGTCGCTCGAGGTATCTTTGTTATACTATTTTTTGTAGAGCTTTCTTGTTGTATATTAAAAACATCTTATAAATGGCTAACTGAAACAGTATATTTCATCTAATGATACAGAAGATGTCCCAGCACTCAACAACTAAATATTTTTGTGGCATAGTTTTACAGTCACCCCTGGGGTGACGGGGCACTGATGTTGCTCTTCTCTTAAACATTGAATGTGTCTGGTGCCTATCCATCTAATCACCATAGTATCTGAGCACTTCAACTAATCCATCTTAACTAGTTTGCATTTAAATCCGATGGGGTCTTAATTTGCAGCATTGCTCACATTCTGCTTCATTCTCTGCTAACTCTTAATGTCCTCCTGTTTTTACAAATTCCATTTGGAGGGTGTGAGGATAAGGGAAAATGAAGGAAAATTGTTTGGTTGCCATTTCTCCCAGCTTCAATATTTTCATAACTTGTGATAGAGTGTGAGCACTATATTTTGGGATATAAACTTTGAAATGTATGGCTCTAAACTCGCCACAAAGACAGCCAAACCTGAATGACCCCCATTAGAGGGATTTCTTATCATAAGATGGGCTTGAAGAAGAGGGATATCTTGCTAGGGGTCAGAGAGACTAAAGCAGGCCAAACTGAAGACCTGCAGCTGCTGTGTGCCTGCATCTTCCATGAGAGTCAAAGTGAGCTACAGGTGCTTGGGCATCTCAGGATCATGCCTTGAGGGTCTGGGTGGAGTAAGCTTAAGTGGTCCAGAAACTATTGCATGGGGTAACTGGATTCTGTCTGCATTGTCCGGATAATCAACATTCAGTGGAGCTTGGTACATAATAAACCTAAAGTATAGGGAAATGGATCCTTAAGATAACAGCCAAGTTCATACAAGGAGTCTCAGGGAGCCATATCAGGTATGAACCCAGCCCTGAATCTTTTCCGTTTTCGTTTTGATGATATCATTGTCCTTTCAAAAGTACTTATTATTTTAAAAGCAATATAGAGCAAAAATAAACTTTATAGGGGTTATACATTTTAATTTATTGAAAATAATATGCTTGACAGCAGACCAAATGCTGCCAGAATCGTATGAACATTGTGGTTCATCTTTCTTTAGAGAGCAACATTTATTATTGTGAGAATAAAAATATTTTCCACAGTGTGAGTTCTCTATCATCATCATCATTTTCCTTTGACTGCTTTGCACTATTATCATGGTGGCCTTCCCTACTAGCATCAGGACTGCCATGCCACTGTCAATCTCTCTACAAAAGATTCCTGCCACTTCTAGCCTTTGATGCAAGAACATGCATTTTTTTGTAAACAAAAATGGACCGGCTCTGAATCATAATTGAGATGAAGCACTACTTGAAGCAATTAAGTTCTCTCCTGTAAAGAGTGGGTCAACATCCCTACAGGTTTTGGAGTGGTTTCAATATGCTACCTATAATTTGTTTTTCCCTTAGGGACCCTTTTATAATATCTCTCAAATTATTTTCCTTCAACCTCATTGCATGGAGAGTTTGAAACGTACCATGATATTTTTTTGATAAATGGTGCTTTGTAAGCACAAAGCTAAGGAACTGTCTTAGCAGAAGTAGTAACTCATATCTAGAACTTACTGATCAGCTGTGCAGTTATTTCCTGAATGAACAGAAGTAACCTGCCTTCATTGGTCTGAATAGTTGTACATTCTTTTACTGGGAAATACTCTCATGCAGAGGACCTATTAAAGATTTTTCCTGTCAACATGTACTCATAAATTGCACGTTTAGCAAAATCATACTGTGATCCCTTACTACATAAAGAATTTGTCATACAATTTTTACAAGAACCAAAATATTTTGTGAAACAGAAGATCATACATACACAAGTCACAATATGTGAGTTCTGTGAACATCTTCCTAAACATTAAAAACCATCTATTGTAGTCAAGCATGTCCATTTCAGCAGCTGTATCTTTACATTACTGGCTCGATTAGTGGGAAAGCCAAGTATAGTACTAACTGGATATGGAAAAGTTCAACTTGTTTATCTAGAAAAATATACTATGACTTACATTTTCCACACTGAATTAAACGATAAGCTTCAAAACAGGAAATCCTCTCATACTAAGAATATGGCAGGACAATTTTTCTTAAGATTTAACCTTCCTCTTTACAGGAATACTTACACTAAACCTTGTATGTCTGTTGTGTGCTTAGAAGCCAGAATTCATGCAATGTATTTGCAAATTACCAAACAAGATATGTTCAAAAAATGCAGATCTCAGCACTTCAGGACTACTTCAGAACCTTCCTCAAAGGGGCAGAAAGCAGAGTGAGAGTAGACAGAGCAATAATCATTACAAAATGGGCCTGAGTCTCAAAGTAATGATGCAGATATATATTAAAAAGGATCTTGAAAAATTGGCAAAAGTTCACACGAGCTACAAGAATTATCTGAGGTTTGGAAAACCTGCTTTGACAGACCAGCAAGTGGTCCCTAAGATGTAATTTGGGTAATCGGCAATTCTAGGGAAAGCAGGACAATATACTTGACATCGACCTTTCAGAACATATGAGAACAAATTAGAATGTTTCTCTTTAAAAAAAGTATTATTGATTTCATAATAGAGAAAAGAAAAGAAATTAACTTCTCCAAAGTACATATAATACTATAATCATCCTGGACCCTACTTTTCCGTGATTAAAAAACCCCCAAATTCTCCAATAAAAAACCCACAAAAAATCCATGTTTTTTCACAATTAAAATGAAATGCTGAACTTTAGTTTCCCTAGCCACGGTATATATAGGTATCAGTTAAACCCAATGTTTAATTGATATATTTACAGTTTTTAAGCTGACAGGCTGAGTGCTGCCACCTGAGACTGACAGCCTAAGTTCTGTTGCGCAGGGCTTACAACCCGAGCCCAGCCCATTCTCCTGATTATCTGATCTGGCTGTGGTCCCAATTAGACATCTTTTTCTCTTTCTCCCCATTTATTCTCTACCTCTATATTCCCCTTTCCTACTTCATAGGAGAAAAAGAAAAGAAAAAAGGGTAAGAGATTGAAGGTTGAAAGATGTGTTCCTTGTTTCCAGATGACAGGGTAGCAGTGAAAGACAGTTATTTTGTCTCCTTTGCTTTCTGGCAGGAGGAGCCATAATGCAATGCAGACAAAATCCTGACCTTCCATGAAGGAGCTGCTTAGCGGAGGAGGGGAAATGGAATGGTGCCAGCTGTGCAGTTGGCACAAGAGCCATTTCCTAAGTGCTAGCGACAATTTCTGTCCTGCTGTTTGCACAGGGGCAGGAGGAGAAAGATACTTGGGAAGGGGTCCCTATGTCCTCCTTCCCCCTAAAGCAACTGCACAGGACAGGGCAGGATTTGTCCATTAGTAAGCAATTCTGTGTAGTATGGGATAGACAGTATCACAGACATCTAATACTTTAGTAGTCGTGCATCTGAAGAAGTGGGTTTTTGCCCACAAAAGCTTATGCCCAAATAAATCTGTTAGTCTTTAAGGTGCCACCAGACTTCTCATTGTTTTTGTGGCTACAGACTAACACGGCTACCCCTCTAATATTAGTAATGTATTGCAGTTCTGAATCTTATTTTCGCTTAATAACTGATCGCTTACAAAAATTCAGTCACTCACAAAAATTACCTCCATTCCCAGGCTGCAAGCTGATTCCATTTGGATCAAAGGGGAACAGTTTTTTCCAATATTATAAACTAAACAAACAGCAAGGAATCAGATTGCTGGACTGGCTGAACTTTTCCATCTAGTTTTATGAAAAAAATCTCATTCCAGATAGTGGCATGCCCATCAGACTTTCCCAGTATCACAAGGGTGGAAAGGGTTTCCTAAAAACACATGAACGGTTTTTTGCTGAAAGATATAAAACTTGCTATCCTTCATAATAAATTTAAAACTGCTTCCGGTGCTATCTCTTTTGTGTTTTCTGTTTGGAGGAGGTAATAAATGCTCAACCTTGCCTCTTGGACCGCTTTGTCTTATCCACAAAGTGAAGAAAATGACACTCTAATAGGAAAAAGAGACTTCTTTGAGAGCCCTTTTTAATATATAAAAGACTGTTTTCCGTTTGTCAAATTTGTAAATGCTTTGAACTACTCTGGCTTGCTGTAATTCTACTGGCAGCAAAAGATTCAGAATCAGATGTGTAGTATTCAATTCCTTTATCTGTGCTATTTGAACCAGAGGGGGAAAAGTCCACGTGAGCAGTGCAGAAGTAGTTCTGTCTGCTTTAAAAGGGTTATTGTTGCTAGGGAAACCACTACCTTAGTAATCCTTGTGTGCAGTGTGTCCAGCTCACTTTCCATTATCATTGGCTCTTAGAGAGACAACACCACCGCATGGCATCAGGACAGGGGAAAGGATGAAATTGGTATACTCAGCATTCAAATATAAAGGCTTTTTAAAATGTCATAACAAGAAGCTCATATAATAATTTAATTTGGTGTATTTTTATTTCTGAGAGCAGGCGAGAGAGGGTTTATAGTTCTCCCTAGGCTGCACCTACAGGGGCAACAGAACTGTCAGAAATCAGTTCTTTAGTAACAACAATCTGCATTTGTATAGCATCCTTCCAATCATGTCTCAGATCATTATACAATTATCTACAATTGGAAATTGTCCTCTATCAGAACTCTGGATCCAAAACCTGTAAATCTGGGGAAATTTGTATGCAGATCTGATCTTTGAAACAAGGTTTTTTTCTATAATGATCTGAACCAGAACCCCAGATCTGTACACTGCACATTTTGGGAAATCTGGACCTGAACTTTGTGGCTCAGGGTCATTTACAGCTATGATATCAGTCTGTCTTATCTAAGCATGTATAAAGTGCCAATCACTATACTTCGATTGTCTATGACAATATGCCTAAAATTGGCATCTGAAGCATTCCAAAATCTAAATCAGAGGTGTCAAACATAACCTACAGACTGGAAGTGACCTACTAGAAGAGTTTATTTGCCTGCAGGATATATTCAGATTTGCCATAAGCTAAGCTTTCATTAAAAAAGTATGTTTCAAGGTCTCATGGTTGCAAAGAAAACCTTCCAAAAAAGAACTGAGAGTAAATTGATGCAGTGATTTCTTCCTGAACCTGAAGACAGCTTCAATCAATTACAGAGGTGAGAACTCCTCTAACCCTTATTAATTTGCTTGGCAAATCAATTCTAAAACCCAATAATAACACTTTAGTGTCAACATTGACTAATCACCTATGGATCATTTTAGTGGACAGCATAGGATGGGTGGGAGAGACACCCCCAGTGAGATTAGAATTGGGAGTTGCAGCAAGGAAAGAAGTGCAAACAGATAGCAACGAAGAGTCACAGGCAAGACTGGGAAGGTGGAGAAGGAAGAGAAAGAAGGGATAGAAGTAGCTGTGGTTCAAGGTGCGCATATTTTCTCAATGAGTGATGCTGAACTTGCAAAAATAACAAATAAGTAAAAATTTAAAGGCTAAATTTACCCCTTGGACCTTATGCAAACCTCCCTTTGACATCCCTGAGAGTTCTGCTGTGCTTCAAGTGGAGTATGTGGTCTTAAATATACCCTGTCCCACTGACCATAAGGAATTCACCCCTTTCTGCTGAATGAATTTGATGCCTTATTATTAAATGCAAAACACTGTTAATGCAATACTATGGCTGAGATTTTAAATATACAACAGTCAGAAAATTCAAAGTTAGGTTCTGGTCCCCTTACACTTACATAATAGTCTGTGTTAATCTATATGCTTCTAATGATCATGTCTTTATATTGTATATGCAAACTGGCTGAATTAGAATTGTGTTCTCTTATTTCTTTTATAGGGTTTTCTCTGACCACACTCAGCTACATTTACATTGAGTAGTACCTTACCATACAAGTAATCCCATTGATTTCAACTGATCAATTTGCCGAGTAGCTGTCACACAGAGGCCCATTGGTGCCAGCTAGAAAAGGGTTCACTGCTCTGTCAGCAACTCCTAACGGGCCTGACAAACTCACTACACTTAGCACACCACCTTCATGATATGCAGGGCCGGCTCCAGGCACCAGCCTGGCAAGCAGGTGCTTGGGGCGGCCGCTCCGGAGAGGGGCGGCATGTCCAGGTATTCAGTGGCAATTCGGCGGACGGTCCCTCACTCCCGCTGGGAGCAAAGGACCTCCCACCGAATTGCCGCCGCAGATCGCGATCGCGGCTTTTTTTTTTTTTGGCTGCTTGGGGCGGCCAAAACCCTGGAGCCGGCCCTGATGATATGAATTCATAAATAGTGTCTTGTAAGGTATCAAATGAAAACTGGTGACACGCTGGTTATCATATGCATTGTGAGATGCATATACGGATGGTATGCAAGGAGTTAAGTGTACCTATGAAAAATGTTTTAACCTATGTAACAAGGGGCAGAGTTGACAAACAGTTTTTCTGCCAGACTATGCACATCTATTCATCTATCCCTATCTCTGATATAAATTAAGCTAAATACAATAGCAGCTAGATTTGCATTCCAAATCAACATGAGGATATAATATCAACTTGGAGTGAGTATCCCCGGAAGGGAACCATGGGGGGTTATCCTGACTCTGGGGACAAAACAATTCATTTTGGGCAATATACAGAGAAGTAAAAAGCCATTTTGGTATCCATTTACTGAGGGCTGGTCTACACTGGGAACTTACATCAGCATAGCTATGTCGCTCAGGGGTGTGAAAAATCCACAGCTGTGCTGCTGTAGCATTTCAAGTGCAGACAAGCCTTTAGGAAACCCCTTGAAGAGCGTGGGATATAATGAAAACTTGGGTCCTGGTTTTGACTGAAAACCAGCAGCTCTGTCAAAGACTGAATCCTTGGGAAAAAATCTACGTTATTAATTAGGAACGGTAATTGTTAACAAGTATAGACTTAGGATTGGATTTTATATGTTACCATTTATGTTTCTACCTATTATCTTTACTCACTATCTCTTAAATATTAACATCTGATAATAAACTTATGATTGATTCATTATAAATATATTTCAGTGCTATAATGTTATAAAGTATCTAATCCTGTGTTGTACTAGTCAAGCTGTGTGTATACTGTTCCTTTGGGAATAGTGAACCTGGTAGTTACTGAGAGTGTCCTGTGACAGAGACTGGATGCTACAGGGGAATACTTCAGAGGAGCTTAGGGACTGGGTACACCAAATGTTAACCCTGAAAGGCAAAGTAAGGGCTGTGAAAGTTCTAAGTAGATTGTTTAGGTGGCTAACTGTAAGAACCTGCAGGGCAAACACAGGGAACTATGAGGCTTCTGGACCACTGATGCCGCCATGTCACCACAGGACACTTAGGCTAGGCTCCCGCCAGAGGACCTGTGAACCTGGGGTCCGCAGGAAGTACTTCCCAGCAGGACTTGAGTGGCAGCTCCTTGCAGCCCACCTAGTGGCTGGCACTGGTACTTAAGCCAGGAAGCCATGATAGGGAGTTGTTTGAGCAATAATAAAGGCTACCTGCCTGTCTTGCTTCAGATCTTGTGTGCATGAGGTCCCAGACTCTGGCTTCTGACCCTGTCTGCCTTCTGATGCCTGTCTCTTGGTTTGCCCTCTGGCCTGTCTCAGACTTTGACCCTCTGGTACCTGACTCAGCCTGACTCCCAGCTCCTGCTCTGACCACTAGGTCTGACCACCCACGACCCAGTCATGACAGTTTTCTCAGACCATCTTTCATGTGTCCCCCACCCCCAAAATCCATCTAATCCCTTCACAAATGATGGGGGGGGGGTCAGGCTGCCTTTCAACCAGGCCCTGCAGGATCAGGTAACCTGCCTGCAAGCGGAGAACCTTGCATTATAGACCCATGTTATATAGTGTGTGCTGGAAGCACAGAACCTACTCAAGCAAGTAGCCCAGTTGCAGACTAAGGTGGCCCAGCTCACTGCCGAAGCACAGACCCTATGTGAACAATTCACATGCTTATAGGGAGAAGTTGCGATACTATGTGCCTGAATGGACCATGTATCACTGGAACCACCCCCTGCACTGCCACTAACTAAGTAATTTGATGGCAATCGTTGAAAATTCTGCAGTTTCCTGAACTAACGCAGGCTGCTCTTCCTGCTCCGCCACCACAAATACCCCACAGACCAGACTAAGGTGGGGCTAGTAGTCAGCCTGTTCTCCAGCAAAGTGCTTGATTGGGCCTCCCTCCTGTTGGAGCAGAATGTCCTAGTACTTTCTGACTAGGATGCCTTCCTACAAGCCTTCATGACCATCTTCAATGACCCACATGCATCTGGTCTGCAGAGGCTCCCCTCCAGAAGTTTCACCGGGGATAAGGTCTGGCAACCCTTCACTGCCCACTTCCAACAGCTTGTAGTTGATGTTAAGTGGAATGAGGCAGCCCAACTTTACTTCATCATTAAGCCCGCCCCCCAGGGGAATTGGTAAAAGATGAGTTAGCCCGCATCGAAAACCTTAGGCACCTTCATTGGCCTTGCCCTGTGCATTGACTCTCAGCTTCATGAGCAGAAGGAGGAAAGAGCAGATGGCCTGACATCCCCACACTCGGCCTCCACGCCAAGACCTGTGGGACCAAACCTATGCAGGTCAAGCTAGGCCTCCAATGGCTGACCCTGTATGAGAAAGAGCATCAATGACAGCTGAACCTCTGGTTTCTTTTACTGTGGCAGGGGCCATGGCCGCCTGCCCAGCTTGAAAGAACTTGGGGAAACAGATAAGCCCAGGTCCAATAGAGGGGTACAGCCTGGGCACCACCAGAGCTCCATCCTCCAGAACCACCACCACCACCACCACCCCCGCCTTCAAGTAGAACTCGACCTGGGAACCAGAGTATCTCCCTGCATTTCCAGTTGCTTCTGCAGTTGCAGGTCTTGGGGCAGGTGCAGCAGACCCTCCCTCTCAACTAGCAAAGATAGACTCTGGGGCTGCTGCCAATTTTATGGATGTTAAGGCAACCAAAACCCTGCAGATCCCCCTCTGACCAAAACCTGCACCAGACCTGGTGGATCACCCCTATTATCCAGACCAGTGACTTAGGAGACCATCCCCTTAGAGGAAGGGCACCCAAAAACAATTTTCTTTGATGTGATCCGCACCCTGTTCTTCCTGATAATTCTTGACATTTCTTGGTTTGAACAGTGCAATCCATGTATCTCCTGGTGGCAGAGGAGCATTAGCTTCTCCTCTGAATACTGTCAGAAAGCATGCCCCAATGAAGCAACCAACCCCTAAGTGACCCAAGCCCAGGGTGGGAAGAGACCCTCAGAAGCAGGGATGGTAGGGGTTAGCCATGTGGGAGCAGCTCCAGGCCAGAATCTCAGCTCCGTGACAAGTATCATGACTGCCTGGATGTGTTCGAGAAGAAGAATGCAGACTCACTACCCCACAAGTCTACAACTTCCCGATAGGCCTACAGCCCGGGGAAAGTTGCCACACCAGAATTGAAGATGCTATATGGGTATATCCAGGAATGCCTCACCAAGGGCTCAGTGGTGTAGCCAGGTTCTAACATCAGGGGGAGCAAACACATAAAAAAAGGAGCTACCTGAGATATCAAATTACTAATTACATGCTTTTAAATTCATTATACATATTTATTTTGTACTTAAAATAAAAACACAAGAATGATATTGTTTTACAAGTACATGTGTTATTTTGCATTTAAAATATAAAAACAGTTTAACAGTATGACATCTATTTATATTGTATATAATCAAAACATAATAAAAACATGTTATTTACTTATTTTATATTTCAAAGATAAGATCAAAACAATATGATAATCTATGAAGCAACTACAACATCCTCTTTCGTCTAAGCTTCATTCTAGTAAAGTTATCTATTACTCTATTATAATCTACTTCAGTAGCCAATTGTCTTTCAATGGAGAGCAAAGCTAACCCAGACAATCTATCTTCACCCATTGTAGAGCGCAGGTAGGACTTTATAAGTTTGAGTTGTCTAAAGGATTGTTCCACAAATGCGCTACTTATTGTCAAGGTCAGAAAAATGTGGTACAATCTCGAAAGTTTAGGATAAATGGAACACATATCATTGGCGATCAGTACACTGTTGATGGTGAATTTCTCGTCAACGGTTGACTTTACCCTACCGCTAGTGCTCATTATCTCTTTGTAGATGTCTTTAAATGAAAGAAACTCTTCCATAATTTCGGTTTGACTGTCGATCACATCTGAGTACATCTGCCAAAAATTCTAATTTGTTCAC
Source organism: Chrysemys picta bellii (assembly GCF_011386835.1). Classification (NCBI taxonomy): domain Eukaryota; kingdom Metazoa; phylum Chordata; order Testudines; family Emydidae; genus Chrysemys; species Chrysemys picta. Next base: position 54,893,999 of record NC_088796.1, on the reverse strand, counting down.
ATTATCCGCGTTGTCAAAATGCTTTCAATCTAAACCACTAAATTCGGCAGCCACATTTTTAAAATGCTCGAATCTTTTACTCGTGCTATTTATAACAGAATCTAAGGACACTAAGTAGGATTCAACTATGAATTTCTCCCAGACATCAAATATTCCTTCTTCATCCTCTGCAATTTCCTCATGGAATCTTTTTCTCTTACATATTCTGTGCTCCTTATATTCCGTAGTAATATCACATTTTCGAGCCAACTCAGTTGTTTCATTCTCAATCTGTTTGAATTCAGATTCAAATTCACTTTGAATGGTTTTCATATCATTTTCAAAAATCTGAATCAAATGAGAAGCTATTACCAGATCTAGACTACTTTTCTGTAAATATGTGGATAAACGGAAAGCCTTCTCTAGCACTTTACTGCATAATATAAGAAGAACTAAGAACTCGTGAAACCCGCATACAAATCCCTGTCTCTGATTCTAGGAGCCTCAGAAACAGAACTGCCCAGTCCTGCCCGCTGAGCAGTTTCCCTCATTGCATGATAACGAGAATGAAATCTCTGTTGCTTTTCCTTTCTCTGTTCTTCCCCGTCCCCTGTAAGTGCACTGTAGGAATTAGGAACATACACAGAGATATTCGGTCGCTAATTTTTTCATCGCTTTGTCTCCCTTTCCCCATATGCCTTCTCTCAAGTGCAGCTGGAAAGGCAATATGCAATGTTAGAGACAGCGGGACATCTGTGAATCTATTTGTAGATAGATAGATAGATTCAGGGGTCATGGGGAACTTGGCGCACAGATCCCCTAGGTACCTTTTGAAAACTCACCCTTAAATTTCCAAGGACAAGGAAATCAGTTTCTGGAGGGTTTTGGCCTAATCTTTTCCATAACAACAACGTTGGTATAAGGCTCCAAGATGTTTAAAGTGCAGATTAGAGGTGGCTTATTTTGGGGCTGGAGGTGTGTGAAAAGGAATCGCTTCGTGAAACAACCTCAAACTGGTCCCACAATCTCTATGCTGTCCTCTGAACTGACACTTCAGGTTTCAGGATCATGCCCTACTTGAGGATTTTTGCCTGGATTTATTGTTCCGCTTCAGACAGAATCCATACTGCAACCTGCCCTATGGAAGCCAGGAGTGGTGGCTGCATAATTCAGCATTTCTATGATGTATTGGGTCCTTTCCAACCCACAAGGGAACCCAGGTCCGCATTACAGTCTGGGATTGATCAGATCCAAACCCTCCCTCCCCCAGACACGATTTCTAGGGTTACCATATTTTAACAATCAAAAAAGAGGACGGGGGGAGCTCCACCTCTGCGGGCCGGGTGCTGTACAGGCTGCCCGGGCCATCTGATAGTACTTCACACTGAAGACTGGCTTTTATATGCTTGTGTTTTGCTGTTGGAAAGAGGCCCTCCCATCTCGAACCCCCAACCCATCTAATCCCCTTGCTCCCTGACTGCCCCAGCCCCTCTCCACACCCCTGCCCCAGAAATTCCCCCCCCCAGAACCATCCTCCCTGACTGCCCCCCGGGACTCCCCTTACCTTACCGCCATGCAGCTCGAGCTGCTGGCTGCCCCTGGAGCCAAAGTTAAACATGCTGCCAGTGCACAGCCCCTCCCCCGCAGCATGTTGAGGCAGCGGGGGGAGGGGATCTGGCTGCTGTAGGCCCAATGGGAGCGGCTCAATCAGGCCCAGGCAGCCAATCAGCAGTGCCACACTCTGCATGGGGGAAAGGGGAGGGGAGGGGGAAATCCTGGACCTTACGGACAGATGTCATTGGTAACCCTACTAAGGCACCACTTTTGGAGAATGTGCTCAGTGGGGGAGCGGCTGCTCCCCCCCCTAGCTACGCTCCTGCAAGGGCTTCATTCGGCAGTCTGCCTCTCCAGACGGGGCACCAGTTGTTGTTGTGAAGAAAGACAGGTCATTATACCTCTGCGAACCAAGTGACTATACATAACTGATACCCCTTGCCACTCATTCTGGAACTGCTGGACCACCTGAGGACAGCCAGGAGCTTCACAAAAGTGCATTTCCCCCCACCCCACCCCACCCCCGAAGATCTAATTTAATGTGCATAAGACCTGGGAATGAATGGAAGACTGCTTTTTGTACCCGATATTGGCACTTTGAATACTTGGTGATGCCATTTGGCTTGACAAACACCCCTGCAACTTTTCAACATTTGGTAAATGATGTGTTCTGAGATATTCTGGATCATTACATGATTATCTTACTTGACGATTTACTGGTATTTTCTGAGAACCTGGAGCAGCACTACCATCATGTCTGGTCCATCCTGGAGGGACTACAGAAGCATGGGTTGTACACAAAACTGGAAAAGTGCCACTTCAACTAGGCCATCATTGAATTTTGGGGGTACATCATCTCCCTGGAGGGAATCCAGATGGATCTGCAGAAGGTGGAAACCATCTGTAACTGGACAACACCCCAGACCCTCCAGGAACTTCAGCGTTTTGAAAAATTTTATAGGAGATTCATTGATGACTTCTCTCAATTAATAACCCCCGTGACTTCCCTCCTGTGCAAAGCCATGCAATTTGCTTTGTCACCTGAAGACCAGCTAGCTTTTGACCAGCTAAAGGCTGCCTTCACCACAGCCCTGATCCTGGCACACCCTGATCCGACTCGTCCATTTACAGTGGAACCAGATGCATCCAATGTGGCCCTAGAAGTGGTACTCTCACAGCGACAGGCTCTCACAGGCCCCAGTCAGTTCCATGTGCATTCTATTCCCAGAAGATTACTCCCACTGAGATAAACTATGAAATATTAGATAAGGAGCTGCTCACCTTAAAAACTACATTTGAAGAATGATGTCACCACCTTGAGGGGGGTCAGCACCCAGTACAGGTCTTCACCAATCATAAGAATCTTGAATACCTCTAAAAGGTCTGAGCATTGAACTAGAGGCAGCTAAGGTGGGCTTTGTTTTTTTCTCGGTTCGAGTCTACGATTACCTACCACCTGAGAAGGCGAAATGAGAAAAACAATGCTCTATCTCGGAAGGGGAAATACTACTGGGGAAGTGAAAAACCAACTTCCGAGCCCCCCTGCCTCAAGTCTGGTACCTTTGCCAATGCCACAATCAAGCAAGACCTGCTCTCATCCAGTCTGTCTCAAAGGAAGATCCATTTGTTCAAGGGACACAGCCCCTGCCATTGCGGGGCTAAGATATACTGTTCTATGCGGGATGGGATAATGTACTTTGACGAGTACATATATGTGCCCCAACTGGAGGTGCTATGGTTGTGCCATGATGCTCCATTGGCAGGTCACTTTGGCTGCTGGGAGACCTCCCACATGGTTGCCCATTTTTTCTGTTGGCCCCGCATGTGGACTGAGGTCCAAGCATACGTGGACTCCTGCAAGTGCTGTACACATATCAAGATGCCTTGACTTGGCACCTTAGCACCCCTGGAGACTCTGGCTAGGCCGTGGTCCTCCATCAGCCTAGACGTTATCATGGAGTTCCCATTGTCTGATGGCCACACAGTAGTCTTGATGGTTGTGGACTACCTGACCAAAATGCCCCACTTCATCCCCTGCAATCAGCTCCCTCTCTGAGACTACCATCCAACTCCTACTCACAACATGGACTTCCAGACTACATAGTTTCTGACCAAGGCCCATAATTCACCTCTTGTTTTTGGCAAGAAGCGTTCAAGCTACTGGACGTCCAGATACCCACCTCCACTGCATACCACTCCCAAACAGATGGACAGACAGAATGGGTGAACTAACTACTGGAACAGTACTTGAGGTGTTTCATAAATTATCATCAAGACAACTGGTCCACATTCCTGCCATGTGCAGAGTTCTCCTACAATAATGCTGAGCATGCTTCTAAGGGTAGGAGCCCCTTCTTCACTAATTGAGGGTTCCACCCCCTTTCCACCTGGTGTTACCAGCAGCCTCCCGGAACCCACCCACCAACTGGGTTCAACAGATGTATCTGATTCAGGAAGAACTCAACAACCACCTAGAAGGGGCAAAGAAGGCCTACAAGAGGCTTGCGGACCATCGGTGACAAGAAGCTCCAGTATTTACAGTAGGCCATGTTAGAAGGGAAAAGGACAGAAAGGCAAAAGGAGGAGTTTGTGTATGTAAAGACAAGAGACCCTTATGCTTTCTGTCTCCCTAGGTTCGGCCTCCCTGTCAGCATCTGTCATCTGGTAGGATCCCTTCTCCTGCAAAGCGGGCCCCTCCCACCCTAAATAATGAGAAGTCAATTAATAAAGGTAGAATTAAATAAAGTGTATTGAAGGGTTTATAACAAAGAGTGGGGCAAACAAAAGGGGAATAAACAGCAAAATGGCACGATACAGTGATTACCCCCTCAAACTCAACCCAATAAACAAAAAAAAATCTTCATAGATCAAAGTGACGGCAGGTGCTTGGGACCTCAGTCCTCTGGCTAATGGCAAGCCTTTGGAGAGGAGTTCCAAGGAGTCGCTTGATGTTCCTTCGGGATCACGGGAAAGCAGAACAGATGGTACACTCAGGAGATGTTGATTCTTTTCCTTCTCTCTTCTCTTTACAGAGGAAGAAGCTGTTGGAGGAAAATCCCTAACCTTCTATCACTAGGATGGATAGATGAGTGTAGGTAAGACCCGTGACTGTTCCTGGCTGCCACTCAGATGGACAGCCCTGAGGCCCTGTATGGGGCAGTCTTTTATACACTTGCCCGGGAAGCCCCTTCTGGGAAACCCCTTAGGAAAAACAAGTTATGACTGGAAGTTGTTTACAACTCCAGGAAAAATAAAAGAGCGGGGAAAGTAATCTATAGCTCATGTGGGCATAAAACTGCATTTTGGAACCAACATGGATTCCTGTAGTCACAAAACATCTGAAAGTGAACCCAACCTAACAGCCAGAAGGCATAGCTCACTACCAAACAACTCCAGAACAAGCGACCCTCCCACATATTGGACCAGCAATTCTTGGGACCCTTTCTGATTGCCAGCAGATTAACCCGGTCACATTCAAACTCCAGATTCTCCCATCTCTCAAAACACACCCAGTTTTCCAGTTTTCTCTTCTGAAGCCCTACATGGAGAACCCCTTCCCTGACCACTGTCTCCACCAGTTGAAATCCAGGACCAAAAGGAATATGAAGTTCATGCCATCCTCAATTCCCAGCTGTACAAGCTGGTGGACTGGGAAGGTTACGGTGCGGAAAAGTGCACTTGGGAGCCTGCCTCCCATGTCCATGGCCCTGACCTTCTCGAAGAATTCTACAAGGCTCACCCAGACAAGCCTAGCTCAGCACCACCCCAAAGTGGGGCTTGAAGGGGAGATGATGTAAGAATCTGCAGGGTTAGAACATGGGACTCTAGGAGATCTGGACCACTGATGCCTGCACATCACCATAGGAGGCTTAGGCTAGTAGGACTTTTGAGGCTAGGCCCAACAGAAGGTACTACCCTGCGGGACCAGAGTGGCAGCTCCTTGCAGCCCACTGATCGCCCGATACCTGTACTTAATCCAGGAAGCCATGACAGATAGTTGTCTGAGCAACAACATAGACTGCCCATCTGTCTTGCTTCAGACCCTGCATGCACGAGATCCCAGACTCCGGCTTCTGACCCTGCCTGCCTCGTGACGCCTGACTCCTGTTTTGCCCTCTGGTACCCGACTCAGCCTGACTCCTGCTCTGCCCACTAGGTCAGACTGCCCATGACCCGATCATGATACTAACAGACTGGAGGTGTCAGGGAGTTGACACACAGTTTAGCACCAGCAAGTCTCTCTCTCTCTGAGGCAGGGGGGTAACATGGGACTCAGAGTCCTGGGCAACCCAAGAAAGTATAACAGTCAGTACTACTCAGAATAAATAAGGATGGCAGAATCTGGCTCTAACTGTTCATTCAATGTGAGGACAATTAATTTTCAAATATGCTAAAACGGAATATGTGTCCCTATGTTACATACATTCATAGTACTTTTTTGTAAGTGGAGCAGAGTTAGGGCTATACATGCAACTTTAAAGACAGGTTAAATTTGGGACTCAGCAACTTCACAGTTCTCAATAGCATTAAATGTGTTTATCAAGGCAAGAAAAAATCACTTTAATGCGGGATGTTGTAATAGATGTTGAAGGTCTCAAGGCTTTCTTTCCTCAGGCTCCAGATGTTCTTTCATCAGCAACTTTCATCAGCTCTTCCCTCTCCCTTCACCTTCAGACTAAACTGTTATCTGTATAAGCTACATGACAAGAGATAGAATCAGCATTCAAGTTTGATACTGTACCACCAACGTGACTGAGAATTAGGCCACGGACTTCAGTGGGAATAGGATCAGGCCCTTAGATACCAAGATCATAGGCACCTTCGAAGTACCTAACACAGGTAAGATAGAAACAATGACATCTGCTTTGAGAAGGAATAAAAGGAATCTCTCCTGAGCTCACATACAGTTTTAGAATACATGTATCATTAACTTTGCTGCATATTGTCCCATCTTTCTACCCAGGACAGTAACAGGATCTCTTTCTCTCTCTGTGTGAAATATATATATATATATTTAATATATATAAACATGTGTGTGTGTTATATCTTGTCTCTTTGCACCATTGTGTAACATTTTGACAGAATAAATGTGAAATAATACTAAACTATTATATAGCACTTTTCATCTACAGAGCTCACCACACCTTATAAAGGAACCTAATTATCATTCTTCCCTTTTTACAGATGGAAAAACTGGAGGGAAGTGAAGTGACCAAGGTCAAACTATTTCAGTGGCAGAGTCCAGATTTTCTGCTTCTTAGTCCACTGGATCATACTTGTGGAACCACCACTATTTTGCCTTGTTCAAGGATAGCAGTAATAAATCGTTGAGTAATTATTTAAATCCAAACAATCAGGTTTCTTGTCATGTTGCATATTTGACAGTAATTTGAACAAGGGACTGAATATTTAAGCTGAGAAATTGAAGCACTTTCTTTTATTCAATATATTCTGCTGCCAAGAAATGGAAACCACATGCCATCTTCCTTTATACCTACCTCTTTATCCTTTACAACCTCTTGAGCAAAAACAATCTTATTGTTACATACACATTACTGGGGGGGAAATTCCTGTTGAGAAATATATTGAGGACATAACCATGGCAACAACAACAGCATCAGCAAGAGCATAATTATATGAGAATCTTACTGTAACAAAGATAAAAAAGTGTATAGAGCTGTTTTAAAAAATGGAAGGATCTTGAAATCTAAGAGTGGGGAAACTTTATCAACAGCAGTAAGAACCTCATCTGGCTCATATTAAAGGCAATGGGTATTTTATTCTGGATCTGAATGATGGGCAATTCACTCTTCCCTAGTGTCTGTTAGGGTGGCATATTAGTAGAATACCAGTTACCATAAAGATTTTGATTTGAGCATAGGAGCCAACTTTCCACATGCCTGGGGTGCTCTGTCCCAGGCCCCGCCCCCACTCCACCCCTTCCTCCAAGGCCCCTCCCCCACCGTGCCTCTTCCCGTCCCTGTTCCATGCCTGCCCAGCCTCTTCCTGCCCTGTTCCGACCCCTCCCTCCAGCATGCCGCGCTGTGCCCTCACTCCTCCCCCACCCTCCCAAAGCCTCCTGCAAGCCACGAAACAGCTGATTACGGCGGGTGGGAGGCACAGGGAGGGGGAGGCACTGATCAGTGGGGCCACCAGCAGGCAGCAAACACTGGGGAGCAGAGGCAGCTGAAAAGGGGCCACCGCCATTTTTTCCCCATGGGTGCTCCAGCCCTGGATTTGAGAAAGAAATAAAGATGACAGTAATTGTTGAGTCCCACATTACAGGCTGTGTCTTCTACTCTGCTATGAGACACAAAGGATATGAAACTGGCACAAATTCTAGTCAGATCTGGCCAGTAAGTGTGAATGAGTACTTCCCCAGAGCAGTAGGAGCCCCTCACTCAAACACTATGCAATTCAGTTCTGTGGATTTTGGTGTGGATTAGCCAGCCCAAGGAGGAAGGAAAAAACATGCACTCTACACAGCATTACAAATACATATTATTTGTCCTGTAGGTTGTTATCCATCAATAATAGCTCCCTCTTCCCCAGGCATACTTGTCCCCCACCTGAACTCCAAATCCCTCTGCTTCCCAACCCAATCCACTTCATCACTCACCTGCTCTTCTTTCCCCTCCCCCTCCCCAATAGATTCTTAGTCCTTATCCAGTTCCAAGCCAAAGTCCTCCTGTCCTGCTATCCTCTGCCACAGGAAGGTGTAGGTGAAGTTTTGCCCTTCCGGAGTCATCCAACTATACATACAAGTTCTATGCTGGTGGAAATGCCATGTGCCGATAGGAGCATATCCATTTCCTATTGTATTGCTTTCTGCTTCTCAGGTCCAAGTCCATGAGCAGTTCCTTGGTTCCAGGACCAGAGGAGCATTTAGCCCAAAATATGTGACCATTATTTATACCTCAAGGTAACTTTCCTAGGAAATAGCTTCGCAAATCTCTTGTTCTCTGTCAGATAGTGAAATAACTCAGGTAGCACATTTTTAAAGGCCTAAGCAGTTGGATAATTTTTATTACTTCACCAGTTTGCTCTGCTGTTTCAGTACTCACATAACTCTGGACAAATATTCCAGCACATGTGATGCTTAATGGCAAAATAAAACATTTTCATAGTCTGCAAACTTTTACACTTGATTGGTTAGAGCAATTGATTAATAGCTTTTACAGCTAGCTATGAACATGAGATTATAATACTGGTAAAATTAATACTGCATTTCTAATTCTCCTGCCTCTGCATAATTCGCCCAACAAGCCGTTTCTGCAGTTCATAATTAAGATGTTGTACTTTTCACTTCTAGATTTTAGTTTCAAGTTTAATTTTCAGTTGTTGTAGTGTCTTTTTGATTCAGATAATAAGCTTTATTAATACACTTTTCTGGTTGATGGAATTATTAAACAGATTGTACTGCTTTCTCTAAAAAAATAGAATAAGTTATTACTACTTCTTAACAACATTTTGAATTGAAGTGATTTTGCCAATGTTAAAATGGTGTTTCTAGATAAGCAAGACATGAGAGCGTGACCCTAGAATCCCTTTATGCCAACGGGCAAAGGACACACTGTTATGTAATAATAAATCCCAGCAGGTCTGACAAACTCACTACACCAACACATTGTTGTCAGAATACTTATCCAAACGGTGGCTTGCAAAGTATTATTTGAAAACTGGTGACATGCTGGTCATGAATATCATTGTGTGATGTATGCATGGATTGTGTATAAAGAGTTAGCAGGGTGCTGGAAATGTGTTCTGAAAGCATGTTTTGGAAGCAGTTAATAAACAAGGCTGCCCTAGACAAAGGAATGTGGGTTTACTTGTCTGCATGGACCAAGCAGGTTTTCTGGCCTAAAAGAGGGAAGAAAAGGGACTCCTTTGTTACCCACCACTTCGATAATGAAGATGGCAACACCCTTTGATTCTGTGAACAGTGGATCCTCCTGCCTTAGGAGCTAAAGATGCTGATAGTTTGATGTGAGAAAGCTGCTTAGGCAAAGACTGTAGCTTGCAAAAGTTAAGTTTTAACGTGTTATTTTTTATTTTGTTCGTAATCACACTGTCCCTTTTCCTCTTGATTAGTATCACTTAAATCTATGTTCTTTAGTAAAACTCATTTTTAGTTTTACTATAAAACATCTCCATGGTGTGTATTAAAATGTGGGTCCTCACCTAACCTAACAGGCTGGTGTGTACACTGTCTCTTTGGAGGAAACAGATTTGGTAATTTCTATAAGTGTCCAGTCAGGACTGGACACTGTAGAGAGACATCTTTGGGGTACTCAGGAACTGGGGTTCACTGAATGTTTAGGGTTGCCACCTTTCTAATTTCTGAAAACCTGAAGCTGCCTTTTCCCATAAGACCCCGCCCCCCCGCTCATTCCTCTCTCCCCCTCCTCCTGTCGCTTGCTGCTCTCCCGCCTTAACTCCAATGTGAGCAACCCCAAGGGACTTGCAAACCCCAGCTCCAGCAAGCTGGAGCGCGGCTAGGGGAAGCACTGGCTGGCAGGGCAGCTCACTTTCCTTCCCTCCCGGGGAATCTTCCAGGCCTGCTGGGAACCCCTTACTCTGCTTGCCATGGGCCACCACACTCTGTCCTCTGCTGGAGACCTGCAAACCCTGCTCCTCAAAGGGGCCACCCGAGCGGGTGCGTGCTTGCTGCTGCGGGAGCCGCCTCTTCAGGGCTGAGCGACAGGCTGTCACTTCCCCTCTGCCAGCAGTAACCGGACTTTTGGTGTCTGATCAGTACATCTGCCAGGACACATGACAACCCTATGAATGTTACCCACAAGGCAAGGCTTACACTGGCAGAGTCTCAAGGATCTTGCTGGTGAGTCAGACAAACTGGCGTGGAAGGGAGCTAATACACAGCTTAAGCTCCAGCAAAACTCTTTCTTGCTGAGGCAGAGGAGTTAACACAGTGGCCTATGGTTCTGGGTGCCCTGAGAGAGCGTCACAGAGAGGTATTGTCATTTGAGCACATCTGGGGAAAAGGGTGTCTAGGTTCTACACCATCCTGAGCTTAGAAGTGTTGACTATCCACAGCACCAGCTGACGTCAATATGAACTGTGGTTACTCAGCATCTCTGAAAAATCATACTCCATGTGTTTGAAGTTGGGCACTCAAAAGGTGAGGTACCCAAATTCAGTGAACACTTTTGAAAAACCTGGGTCTTATCCTCTCTTTGCCTGTTCAGCCTTTCAGAAATGGGAGCATTAATACTTGAAAAGGGTGTTCTGAGGCATGAAGTGCTTTGAAAACTTCAGATGGAAATAGAAATGCAAATAATTATTGTTGTATCCAGTTAGCAGAACAGTGCTGAAGTGAGATGAGGCTTTTATCTTGTGGCAACATGCTTTTTCACTTAGTGACAATATGCTCTTTCAATGATTGATTGGCAATTTATGCATGCAAGTCCCACGACTATGTATGATACATTGATTCCATTAATTAATTAGGCAAACATATGTGCTCCCATTTTGGAATCTATGCTTCTGAAAATCAGAACATATTTTGTTATAGCAGTGGATTTCAAAATAAAGAAATGTAATGCCTTTTGGCACAGAGAAGTGACAGTTTCAGTGCATAGCTACTGAAAGCTGTTCTCCATGGGGTTTAGAAAGAGTAGACACTATCCATATTTCAGAAACCACCTTAAGTCCTGACCCTGAAAACATTTACACACATGTTTAACCATAAGCACCCAATTATCCCATTGACTTCAAGCATTTGTGTAAGTGTTTGCAATGTGTTAAGTACATATATATATGCATTTGCAGGATTGAGGCCTTAGTTATTAAAAGTGAAATGCACCCACATGCAGAGGGCCCACATAATATCCTCCTCATATGTTAATCATGACACACACAACTCAATAAACTTTTGGATAGAAGAGGTGGTGGGCAGGTGGTGAATTTGAACCTGAATGCTGTCTGGGTAGCTTCTTGAGTGCCACGGTTGGGATGCATAAATCAGATGAGTATTATTGTTCTACAAAAGTTTAGCGCATGCTTACTGAAAACTTTGGTCAGTCAGAAATGTGTTTCAGGAAGATCATTTCAAATAGTTTCAAGTTTTTAATTTTAACTGCAGCTAAGGGTCATCCATCCATAACAGGAGTTGAATATGTAAACATGCACAGTAAGTATTCAACTCTTTTCGACAATAGTTAGGACTCAACTGAATTACTGTGCTGAGTTTTGGGTTCCATCTTTAAAAAATAAATATAAAGATATTAACAGAGATAATTTGTGAGAGCAACAAAAATGCAAAGTTTGGAAAATAAGACCTATGAGGTAAAGTTCTGAGAACTAGGCATGCTTTGTCCAGAGGAAGCAGATAAAATAGAGACATAATTGTCTGAAAATATGCAAAGATATCAATTAGCCCAGCGGTTCCCAAACTTTGGGTGGCAACCCCAAATGAGCCATGCTATCAGCAGATGGGGTTGAAGGAATTCCTAGTGTGCGGAGGATGCCATTTTGCTCCACCCGGTATGACCTTGCATATACAGTGCATGTGAAGTCACAGTGCATGGAGGACTCCATTTTGCTCTATAAAATAGCATCCTCCACACAACAGGGCCTCACAAATCACACTGTGCAGAAGACACCATTTTGTAGAGCTAAATGGCATCCTCGATGCGATGTGACCTTGCACATGCAGAACAAACATAACAGACAAGCTGCATCTAGGAAAATGTTAAATATTGGAGAAAACTATAAATATATGAATGGTTGGGCAGTGGAACAAGCTTCCAAGACAAGTTGATAAATCAGCTTCTTGGTGAGACTATACATCAATATATGGAATATGATTTAACAATAATGGAATCAATCCTGACATGATGCAGGAGTACAGACTAGATGACCCACTAGGGGATCCTTTCTTCTCAGATGATTTGGTGAAAACTCACCAAGATTGATTACATTCGGTGCAACATAAATGATTCCTTGCTTTGTTCTTATTTTCTGCTAACTCTATTGCTGTTTGATGTTTATGAATTATATGGTTTTACACCTACCATAGATAAAAACTAAACAGCAGTGTTTATTTGAAGCTAAGTGACAGAATTTCTTTTGACATCAGCACATTTAATGATAGTTTAAGAAGTATTAATTGGTGACTGATAGCGGAGCTTTGCCTCACTACAACAAAAATAAAACTGTCAAAGCACCTGATGCAGTCATGTGCTGAATGTCTCTGACACCAATGGGAGGTAAAGTTTCACTGAAAAACCATGGACTGTAAAAGTCCATTGAAGAAAGCTGATGAGGGCACTCAGTACCTCAAAGAATCAGGTTCCCCCCATGACATGGGATGTTTTTTGAATAATAAAATAAATCTGCCTCAATGCAAACATGGATAGTAACAGGGTCAGCTACCCTTTGAACATCCCCTGATGGCCAAAAGTCACTCGACAGCACTCTGCCTCTGTTCTGCCTTCTTCAAGGCCCATTAAGGACTTTGCTAAAGGCTTTCTTATGGCCAATAATACTCTCCTTGGAATCTGCATTTATTAACAAACAATACCAACCATCCCCAAATAACTCTCCCCCCCTTAGGCTTTCGAGCCCAAGCTGAAACTTCAAAGTACTGTGTACACAACTATTTTTAGGGCACTAGCATGAGCCCCGCTAGCCTCAGTGTGTCAACCTGGATTGGGATGCTCACTTCTGCAGGTTCCAAAATGCTGTGTAGATATACCCTTAAAGACCCAGTCTACCCTCTGACATGGATTTAGATAGGTTTCCTATACCTTAATTCGATGAAATCCAGAAACAAAAATCACTTCACAAACTATTTTTCAAAACACATGCCCTGCTAATCTGTCATATGCCTAAAAACAAACATTAACGTTCATCGGTAACAAGCATACATTAAAACACAATTCACTTATTAAAGAGTCTGTATTTTTTGCCTTTTCTTGTCTTGTGTTTTCTTTTCTGCTCTTTTTCCATTTGCTTTCACTAGACCAGATTTTATTCCTTTAGTCATATACAATAGAACTTTATTTGGTGAGAAGTCCCTCTGAACTCTGATTATTCAGGGAGTACGTTGCTACCCAGTACGAATAAGGGTATCAGAATCTGGCCCTCTAATCTATTTCTCTTCTTGTATACAGCACTTTCCTTCCCCACATCTCCCCCTTTCTTTAACTCTCTTTCAAAAATGTATATTTTAAATAGGCTAGAGTTGTGTTACTTTCCCATATGTGTTCTATCATCTTTTTCTCCCTATATGATGACTGGGGGCATTCTGCGCCAAAAAAATAAAAATTCTGCACACATTTTAAAATTCTGCAAATTTTATGTGTCAAAATAACACTACAGTTGTTACTGACTTTTAGCATGCCGTTTGGGAGCTACTGCTATCAACAATTCCCTTTTGGTTTAGTTTCTGCTCCTGATATATTTCAGAGAGTGGTATCTCAGCAACTTGATAATATCCAGAGTACATGTTGCTATTTGGATGACATTCTAATCTTTGCTAAGATGTTTCCTGAGAATAATGCTATTCTGGATCAGTTGCTAACACGACTCCAACAAGCTGACATAAAGTTGAATATGGCCAAGTGCAGTTTTTCAAAAGATGCTGTAGAGTTTCTAGGGCATTCTCTGTTGGTGGATGAAATGTAACCAACACCTGAATAACTACAAGACGTTGCTTCGCTACGATTGCCCACTGACCATAGGAATTCACGTTTGTTCCTTGGTCTAGCTCAATACATAGGTGGCTGTCCTCTGCCCCATTTTAGTACCCTTGTCAAACCACTGTGAGATGTAACCCAGGGCCAGGGACATTCGGTTTGGACTAAAGAGGTAAAGCAGGGTTTAGAAACCCTACATCAAGCCCTCTCTCTCCAATCCAATCTCATGCTTATTTTGATCCAAGAAAGCCCATGGAGATTCAGACTGATACATGCAATTGGGGCCTAGGTGCAATTCTGCTCCAAGAGGGATGGCCAGTTATAGTTGCATCCCTTACTATCACCCCGACGGAAGCAAAGTATTCACAGATTGAACTAGGATTCTTGGCAACAATTTTTGCTATTGTATGCTTCAAAATCTACCTAGTGGGAAGACATTTTGCATTGGGAACTGATCATTAGCATATTTTGGGCCTCCATTGTAAAGCCATTGACCTGCTGAATGTGAGGCTGCAGCAGCGGATTATTCAATTGCAGCAGTATGACTTTAATTTGGTACATATCAAAGGTAAACATAATTTACTTGCCAATGTTCTTTTGAGTAATTCTGCTGGGTTGGTGACCTCATATGCAGAAATGGCAGAGTACACCATATGTTCTTAACGGAAAGATAGGCCAATTGACTTAGAGTGGACTGCTGACACCACTCTTCAAGATCCTGACATGTGCAAGGTGATCTGTGCTTTACAAGTGGATCAAATGGACCCAGTCCAGAACTTTTTCTACATTCCAAAAACTCATTCCAAGCTCATGGCAAAAACACGTGCTACTTCACGTATCTTATGTAGAGGAACCCTGGTGATCATCCCAGCTGTGTTGCAACAAATAGTCCTGGATGTGGGTCATGAAGGAGTTACAAAGATGAAGGAACTTCTGCACAGATATGCTTAGTGGTGAGGGCTGCATTCAGACATTGAGCATCATGTGAAGGCGCTAGGGGGTGGTTAAGGGTTGGCTGCTGAGGGCTTCTGGGGACACACACCTGAACTGAGACAGAGAGAGGTCAGATGGACTGTGCAGGAATTTGCTTTTCTCTGTGCTACCCAATGACTTCCCTATGCCATGTTCCCATCGACTAATAAACTCTTCTGTGTTACAATGCCAGGTTAGTGACACTGCAAATGCTGATGGAGGAGGTGCTTTGCTCCCTACAATTATACAAGTCTGCCTCAGTTGGACTCACTAAATGGAGCTCCCGCTGTGCAGCAGGGCTGCTGATGGCCCCGATGTCCAGTCTAAGGAGGCGGGGAAGCTCTGGAGCAAGCGAGAGACCCCGGAGGTCTGGCACACTCAAGGGGTTCTGCCTAGAGACTGTTGGGGCCGGAGCACCAATCTTGTGGATCTGTGATACTCTTCTTCCCTTTCATATTCTATCGCTGCTCTCATTTCTTACCACTCTGCCAGGAATCCTGGCTCATGCGGGAGGGAGACCTCAATGGTTTGAGCATTGGCCTGCTAAACCCAGGGTTGTGAGTTCAATCCTTGAGGGGGCCACTTAGGGATCTGGGGCAAAAATCTGTCTGGGGATTGGCCCTGCTTTGAGCAGGGGGCTGGACTAGATGACCTCCTGAGGTCCCTTCCAACCCTGAGATTCTATGATTCTATGTGAAGACATGCTGAGACTGCTGTTAACCCTGCAACATTAACTATGTTGGTGAGGATGGTATAGGTCATCTATATCTTGCAGCTGATTAGCAGGATCTTGGACCCTTATCTATCACCTGATGGTCAGAAGGGAAAGACAGTGTATCTCCCTATCCCGTGATGCAAATGGATAAAGAAGAGAGAAGAATAAAGTAAACAGATAACAGCTTTTATTTGAACAGAGAACTTAATAAGAAACAACAGTGAAATGTGGTTTGACAGTTTGTGTTTAAAACCCAGGCCCAACCAAATAGGTACCCTGACAATAAACAAATAAACCTAAAACAAAAATACCCCAGATAATGCACCGTTTCTAGGTGTTGATAGGCAATAGCTGGTATGACACCATTGTCACAGGCAACTGATGGACCCTGGGTCTCAACTGCTTCTTAGCAAGAGATCAACAGTATCTGCTGATGCTGAAGAGAGGTCTGTCTCTGCAATCACCCAAGGGTGAGCGATCAACAGGACCTCTATACCTTTCTCCGAAAATGATGTGCAATTCAGAGATTGGTAAGCACAGTCACAGTTCTTAATGCTGATGTCTTCCTTTACTTTGCAGGTGATGATCTTCTGGTCCACGTTGCCGCACAAACACAACAGTACCATGGCTGCCCCTAGGACGGACAGCAACTAGGCAGCAGGCGCTCAGAGTTTAAATAGGCACAAGCGCGCTAAGGTTCTGAGGTAGAACTAGCAGCTCCCCTGCTGGAACTTGTTTGAACCAGTTAGCTCAACTGTTTCAAACAAGTTGCTGACTGTTAGCTGCCTTTCTTGCCAAAGTTCCAAAAGGGCACGAAAATTTCAACAAGAAGCTAAACAAAGATGGAGTCAAGCTGTTGCTTGGCAGGCACACAATTTTGAATTTCAGACTCCATAGCGAATACATGGTCATATACCTTAACCAAATGTAAAGGCATAAAGTATAACTTATTTTAAAGCACAAAACAACTTATAATCTCTATTTAATATACAAAAACATGTTACATTGTACAATGCATAGACCTACTGCTCCTTTGGACCCTTTGAAACTGGTAGTCGTAGACAGACCATGGCAGAGAATTGCAGTGGATATTACTGGCCCCTCAACTGCACTGCATGGCTACACACTGTTGACTGTTATAGACTATTATTTACCTTACCCCTTTGTATTCAAAATTTCACAAGGTACCTCAAAGGAGCTCATTTCTTGCCTAACCACTTTATTTGTGATGTTTGGCCTACTAAGGAGCCTGGTATCACATCATGCGACATCTTTTGTATTAAGGGAGTGTAAAGGCCTTCTCATGCATATTGGTGCAGTACTTTATAAATTTCCTGTGTACCATCCTCAAGGAAATGGGATAGTGGAGAGAATGCATGGGACTCTAGAGGAGTATGTAGCTCGCATACTGGAGGAATGTCGAGATACAGGGGGCCCCCAGTATATGTCTCCCCTTAATACGTCATTTCACATATCCGTCACTCACCAATAGGGGCATGTGTTCTGATTCACTTCGGTCCTGATACACATATCCGTCGCTTCACCTTTTGTGTGGCTTTTCTGTGGGTGATTCCCCCAGTGTTCAGGTGGTGCTGGAAGGGAAGAGGAGGAGCAGGGATGGGGTGTGCTCAGAGGAGGGGGCGGAACTGGGCAGGAAGAGGCGGGGCAGGGATGGAAGTGGATGGGAAGAGGTGGGGCAGGCCATTATTTCTTATGGGGAAAAATTCCCCAATATCCATCCTTTTAATATCCATCACCCTTTTCAAGAACGCAACCCAGATGTATACCGGGGACCCCCTGTACACCCTTCCCTATTGCACTGAGTCATGGCTAAAGCTCCGTGTTTGTCACGGAGGTCACGGAAGTCACAGATTCCATGACTTTCCGTGATCTCCATGACTTCTGCAGTGGTGGGTGTGCATGGCCCACGGGCCACCTGAACAGCTTGGGCAGCCCCTGGGTCAGGTGCACTAGCTGCTGCTGGGGCAGTCTTGGGTCCTCTGCCCCCCAACAGCAGAAGTTTGGGGGTGGGGGCTCAGGGCTGGAGGTTGGAGTGCAGAGTGGTGCTGTAACGGGGATAAGAGAGGTGGTGAAATAAAAGGGAGAAAGGGGGAACAGTAGAGATACCCCCAATTACAGTAAATAGGTCTTTTTCACCAGCACCCAGGGTCTGTCACCTGTGAAGTGTCTATCCAGTCCACTACTCCCACCTACGTATGTGTGTATGCAGGGAAAAAAGAGGAGAGAAACAAAGCTCTTAGAAAACACAAACAGTTTATTTGGGAATAACAACAAAGATAGAAAAGGGGGAAACTGTTAACCATAAGCAGATAACAAACAATTGTGGTTGCCCCTATGTGTATTAAACCCGGGCCCCAAATACCTCTCTCACGTAACAGAGTAAAATAAAGAAAACCAAAATATCCCAATACTCTATTTTGTCAGAGGCTTCTGGGCAGATGATGTTAAAATGCTGTTTCTTTCATAGTTGGCGTTCGGAGGCCCTGGACCTTAAATCGCCTGACGACTGATTTCGGACTGAGGCAAGAGGAACACAGGATCGGACTGGATCTGGAACCGGGTAAGTTGGTGACTCTGGATATGCAGGATACCAGACAGATACGTTCAATTAGAGGGTATACGCCCTCCTTGACAATGCTGGTCTCTTGCCGCACAAAGGAACCGCACTCGACTGCTTCCCAGATGGACAGCGACAGCTAACAGTTGTGGAATCCTTTTTGAAAGCACCAGATTGCCAAAGTTCCACAGCGACACCAGCTGCAACTGGATTTCACATGAAGGTGTGTCAGCTTTTTCCGCCCTTAGCACAAAGTGCGCAAAAATGTCCAAGAGACATAACTTTACCCCAACATTGAACAATTGTCACAACTATTAAAACAAACAGCACTAACACATCATAGAGGACACAATACACAAGTTTTCATCCAACAGTGCTTACCGGGGGGTGGAGGGGGTGGAAGAAGGAGCTCCCCGGAAAGGCAACAGCAACTCTCGTCCCTCAGCTCCGAGCTCCACATGCTGCCTCTGCCCCCAGGCACCGCTCCAACAGCTCCTATTGGCCACGGTTCCCAGCCAAAGGCAGCTGCAGGACCAGGGCTTGTGGCAGAGCAGAGGCAGCACGTGGAGATAAGGTCACTGCTTCCCAGGAGCTGGGTAGGGAGCCTGCCCCAGCTCCACCAACCCTGCCCCCAAGCACCTGGGGCACACCCCAGTCTGCCCACTCGAGCCCCAAAGTTTTAGTCAGGGATGAATAGTTTTTTATCTCACCTTTATGACACTTTGTGGCAAGCACTGGGCTGGGGAGCAGTGGTTGTAATTGAGAGAGAGAACACTACTAAAGAAGCATTGGCTTGCTAAACCCAGGGTTGTGTGTTCAATCCTTGAGGGGGCCATTTAGGGATCTGGGGCAAAAATCTGTCTGGGGATTGGTCCTGCTTTGAGCAGGGGGTTGGACTAGATGACCTCCTGAGGTCCCTTCCAACCCAGACATACTATGAACTAAGTGTCTCTAATGGTATGTCTACATGGCAGTTACACTCCCATGGCTGGTCCATGTCAGCTGACTTGGGTTCATGGGCTGCAGGGATGTAAAACTAGCATAGATGTTCAAGATCAGGCTGGAGCTTGGACTCTGGGACCCTCCCACTTGTGAGGTCCCAGAGTTCAGGCTTAACCCTGAGCCTGAATGTCTACACCACAGTTTTACAGCCAGGACCCCTGTCAAGGCTGAATCCCCACTCTGTCACTCAGTGCAGAAGGTGGGGGGCCATCAAGGATTCTAAAAATTAATACTTGCCACTCCAGGCTTGTATTACACTCCCAAGGTTATAGCTTTTCTCTGACCTTGGCTTGGTTAACGCTGCCACCACCCAAAGGCAAAGAAAAAAAAAACCCTTTGAACCCAGGAAGGAGCACTTGGGAATTCCTTCCTGTGGGGTAACCGCAAGCCCTTTCATCCCCCCCGCCTCCTCCCCCCGCCCCCGGGGGAAGAGCTGAGAAAGAAAACAAAGGAAATTAGCTGTAGCTACCAGCTAATCAAACAACATGCTCAAACCTCTTAGGACACCAAAAATCCAATACTGTTATTAAAAAAGAGAAATTTTATTAAAAACAAAAAGAAAGAAAATACATCTGGAACTTAGACTTTTGCTAGATTTTAAAAGAGCAATTCCAAAAATTAAGCACCCAAAATAGCTTTCTTGGGGATTCAGCTTAAAGGTTACAAGCAAACAAAGGCTTCTGGGGTTAGCACAGAGAAGATTCACAAGCCTTAAAAAATAAACAGAAATAAACCTGATCGCATCTAGCTAAACATTCTTAATTTACTTCCATATTTGGGGGGGTCTCAAATAAGTAATTCTAGGTATAATCTGATGAATACTAGAATACTCAAGGAGCTAATAGAGGAGGTATCTGAGCCTCTAACTATTATCTTTGAAAAATCATGGGAGACAGGAGAGATTCCAGAAGACTGGAAAAGGGCAAATATAGTGCCCTTCTATAAAAAGGGAAATAAAAACAACCCAGGAAACTACAGACCAGTTAGTTTAACTTCTGTGCCAGGGAAAATAATGGAGCAAGTAATCAAGAAAATCATCTGCAAACACTTGGAAGGTGGTAAGGTGATAGGGAATAGCCAGCATGGATTTGTAAAGAACAAATCATGTCAAACCAATTTGATAGCTTTCTTTGATAGGATAACGAGTCTTGTGGATAAGGGAGAAGCTGTGGATGTGGTATACCTAGACATTAGTAAGGCATTTGATATGGTCTCACATGATATTCTTATCAATAAACTAGGCAAATTCAACTTAGATGGGGCTACTATAAGGTGGGTGCATAACTGGCTGGATAACCGTACTCAGAGAGTAGTTATTAATGGTTCCCAATCCTGCTGGAAAGGTATAACAAATGGGGTTTCACAGGGGTCTGTTTTGGGACTGGCTCTGTTCAATATCTTCATAGAAAGCGCGCTTATTAAGTTTGCAGATGATACCAAACTGGGAGGGATTCCAACTGCTTTGGAGGATAGGGTCATAATTCAAAATGATCTGGACAAATTGGAGAAATGGTCTGAGGTAAACAGGATGAAGTTTAATAAAGACAAATGCAAAGTGCTCCACTTAGGAAGGAACAATCAGTTTCACTCATACAGAATGGGAAGAGACTGTCTAGGAAGGAGTACGGCAGAAAGGGATTTAGGGGTTATAGTGGACCACAAGCTAAATATGAGTCAACAGTGTGATGCTGTTGCAAAAAAAGCAAACGTGATTCTGGGATGCATTAACAGGTGTGTTGTGAGCAAGACACGAGAAGTCATTCTTCTGCTCTACTCTGCACTGATTAGGCCTCAACTGGAATATTGTGTCCAGTTCTGGACACCGCATTTCAAGAAAGATGTGGAGAAATTGGACAGGGTACAGAGAAGAGCCACAAGAATGATTCAAGGTCTAGAGAACATGACCTATGAAGGAAGGCTGAAAGAATTGGGTTTGTTTAGTTTGGACATGATAGCAGTTTTCAGGTATCTAAAAGGGTGTCATAAGGAGGAGGGAGAAAACTTGTTCATCTTAGCCTCTAAGGATAGAAGAAGAAGCAATGGTCTTAAACTGCAGCAAGGGAGGTTTAGGTTGGACATAAGGAAAAAGTTCCTAACTGTCAGGGTGATTAAATACTAGAACAAACTGCCTAGAGAGGTTGTGGAATCTCCATCTCTGGAGATATTTAAGAGTAGGTTAGAAAAATGTTTATCAGGGATGGTCTAGACAGTATTTGGTCCTGCCATGAGGGGGGGGACTGGACTCGATGACTTCTCGAGGTCCCTTCCAGCCCTAGAATCTATGAATTTCCATACCTGGTTCAAGCCTTATACAGCATTCCTGCTGCCCCCTGTTCCCTTCTTTCCCAGAGAGACACAACAGACAAAAGGAAAGTTTCTTTCCTCATTTTAAAAAGTTCTAGTCTTCCCATTGGCTCTTTTGGTCACGTGCCCACTTTTTTTTCTTTACCTGGGGAACTTTTTAACCCTTTACAGGTAAAAGCAAGTAAAGAACAGTTACCAAGAGAGATTTTACAGCTATCTGGCTGGATGGGTGTCCATCAAAGGGACTTATCTACCCACTTTATTTATCACAACCCCCATGAGCCTGAGTGAGCTGGAGCGGGCCAGCCACAGGTGTTCAATTGCCGTATAGACATATGTACCCACAGAGTTAGGAGCTTTGATATGGCTGGATGCAACAGATTAATGGGGATTTGAGGCTCAGTAACATTTACAGACTTTTCTCTTTCCTGTGACTTGGTTGCAGATGAGAAAATACTTTTTTATTATTAATAACCATTACTTGTGTGTTGTGTTGTGGTAGTAGCTACAGCTCGTGAAAATTTTCTGACAAAATATATTTTGGTCAAAAATGCTAATGCTAATGGAAAAGTTTAGTGGGGATGTGGTGATTCTGTTTAAACTTTTCTCCCAGTTCACCTGCCTACCTACCTCCTAGGGCCCCAGCAGCCAGCCAGGCTGTTACCAAAGGTCTTTGGGCTGCACAACTTCCTGTCTGGCAAGCAGCTGGGAAGCCAGGACTCTTAGGGTTTCCAACCTCCCCAGCAGCCTGCCAGGTGGGCTGCTGCAGAGCTGCAGCTATGTGGGAAGAATTTTACTGAAATTTGTAAATTTTTCTGGAAACTGATTTTTTTTGGAACTCCCTTTATTCAAACACTAAAAATACAAAAAAAAAATTGCTGGAAGTTATTTCTATTTTCTGTGTAACGAAGCAAACCGCTTTCGCTCCCAATTCCCTACTTTGGGTGTACTGAGCATGCTCACCCGAACTGAGCATGCCCAGTAACCGCTTGCCTCCGGTTAGAGCACGGAACGCTGGGAACTACCGAAACCATTAGCTGTGTCGCTGCACCTCCTGGGAATTGTAGTTTCGCGGGGACTGCAGAGCTTGGTGGGAGAAGAGTTCGACGAGCCGCACTACACGCTTGGATCCGTAGTGCCGCGAGACATGCTGGGATATGTCGGATTTGGATGACGCGCGGGGGGCGGGGCTTGACTTGAGTTTCCCTGGAGTGTCTGTTGGGGTTGGTGGCGTACACACGCCGGGTGCCGGTTGCAGAGCGCTGGGTCGGCTGGCCGCGGTCGGGATGTACCACAGCAGCACGCAGAGGCGGCACTGGACGTTCCGCAGTGAGGAGGAACTGGCCCGCTGCCGAGCCGACGCCAACCGCAAGTTCCGCTGCAAAGCGGTGGCCTGCGGAAAGGTACCGACCGGCCCCGCCGCGTCCCTGCCCAGCCAGAGCCAGCACCTGGGCTCGGGACGGGGACGTCGTCGTCTGGGGGTCGGTCCCGGGGACACCCTAGCTGGGAGCCGGGCGCGAGGGAGCACCGTGACTGCAGCTGTCGGCGAGTCACGGGTGTTCGGCGCGGCTCCCCCCCGGCTGCTGGCCGGCAACAGCTGCGCCAAGCAGCGGGTATGGGCGAGGCCCGGGAGTGTCCCCGGGATCTCGCCGCCCCTCTTGTGGCGGCCCCGGTGCAGGCAGCCTCTGCTGCTGTGCCCCGCGCACGGAGAAGGTCCGCGGCCGGGGCCCGAAGCAGCTGCTGATCCCTCGCTGCAGGCTCCCGCCCCGCGGTGAAATTGCCCGTGTTCTCCCACAGGCTCGGCCGAGCGACTCGCTGCTTATGGAGCCCCGGGAGGAGTTGGCAATCTGTAAATATTATGAGAGGAAACTGCTGGATTTCTGCTCCGTGTTCAAACCTGCTATGCCCAGATCCGTGGTGGTGAGTTGTGTACAATTGATCGGTCTGCCGAAGAGAAGCGTAGGGACGCAGCCTTTCCTTTGCAAACTGCCCCTCTCTTGAGAGACCCACATCTTCAGCACCGTGGGGAGGGCACTGTGGGGGCACTTGCCCCATCTTCCCACATGTTCGGTTTGTGGGGAATAAAAGGACTTGATCCTTACAGCCACCAAAGGAGCAGGAGGTGAAGTGCCCATGGGGCCCTAGACACGTCCCTCATTGTTTTTTTAGGTCTGTGTATTGCAAGCTTTTTTTGTCCTCTGTTTCAGCTGTGGGAGGGTTTTTTCCCTGTTGAGGGTCTGACTTGATTGGCATCATGGATACAGCTATTAGAAGGAATAATCCAGAATCTATCTAATCTATCTTGCTTTTTAATGGGAGTTGAATCCGGCCAGAAAAGTCTCTGGCAGGTTTTTAATCTGCTCTTGCTCAGGTTGACTGTCTCCTGGGGAAAAAGTGCTCTTGCTAGAAGAGAGGGAAACTTACACCTCCCTGAACCAGTTTTAGTGAATCTAGCTCTAGGGCACCTCTTTATATTATTAGATTATTGTATGTAGAGAGCTAGGTTTCATCCTACAAAACCAAAATTTGACAGTAGAAATGAATTGAAGAATGAAAGAAGAAACTCTAAATCTGAATTTCTGTGTAATTCTGGGCTTGACACACTTTAAACCTTTATTATATCATACACTTGTGCTAAATGTGACAAAGGTAAACCCCTGTAGGGTTTATTCTAGAAACGTAGTTGAGTTTTTTGTTTTTTTTATTTTAAAGCATATCTTCTCCAACATCCAGGGCACTGCTTCTCAAATGATAGGCTGAAGCTTTTCATGATTCATAGATGAAATATTCTAAAACTAAACAGTGGAGATAGAGGTTTATGGGGAAAGGAGGCTCATGAGAAAATTTTAGGCTTACACAAGGGATTCAGTGGTATGAAAGGTACTTCTTAGTTTAGAATTAATGACATGTTTTCTAGAATGACTGCTGTCTACCTGCCTACATTTGGAGAAATCTGAACTTCTTCTTACAAATTAACATTTTAGCTAAGCATCTAAAGAAAAATTGAATAGCAATAGAGACATGAAGTAAATAGGAGAAAAAAATATACTGGATTGCATGTCAATGTGTTTTATCAAGATGCTGATGTGAAATGGATAGAGAGGACTAATGGATAGAGAGGACTATCTTGAGCTTTGGGAGATCGGGGTTCAGTTCACTGTTCTGCCACAGACTTCCTATGTGACCCTGGCAAGTCACTTATCTCTAGATCCACAAAGAGATTAAGGCACCTAAATCCAAAATTAGATGCCTCTGACATTCACAAAACTCCTGTTCAGCTGCTGCCTAATCCTTTAGGTGTCCAGTGATCCAAGATGCCAAAGTTTCTGTCGGTATGCATGTGCAGAACTGTTGTGATGCACTGAGCAGCTTTCCACCTTAAGTTTGCTCCCAGTTCTGATGAAATTCTTAAACTAGGTGTTTCTCTGGTTTCTAGGTTTACCTGTTGGGCCCAATTTTCTCAGAGCAGGCCTAATCAGCACAAAAGAGCAAAGGAACAGCTTCAGTGGGAGAGCTTACTCCATTCTAGCAAATAGCCTGGTGGTTAGGGCACTTACCTGTGAGGTGGAAGACCTGGCTTCAAATCCCTGTTCAAAACAGGCATTCCATGAGGCTATTGACTACAGTGGCTGGGGGGCCTGCTGTATGTGAGGTTGTCTTTTGTGAGAGTGCGCTGACCTGGTTTAGGAGCCTAACTCCAGGGGAGAGTTCATGGCTGTGAATCTTGAGCTGAGATAGGTGCCTCCTTCAGTCTCGGTGCCTATGTCCCTTTGAGGGGTGGGACTTAGCTCTTGCCCTTTGCCTCAGTATTTTCCACTGACTAGCTTAGATTGCTCACCACTCAGCTTGCTGGCTTGTAAGGATTTGTTTCTTAGGTGCCTAACTCTCCCCTGCGTTTTATGGGGAGCCTAGGCACCTTATTCAGGGCTGAGGATTCTACTCTCCACTAAAAAAAGAACAGGAGTACTTGTGGCACCTTAGAGACTAACAAATTTATTAGAGCATAAGCTTTCGTGGACTACAGCCCACTTCTGTAGTCCACGAAAGCTTATGCTCTAATAAATTTGTTAGTCTCTAAGGTGCCACAAGTACTCCTGTTCTTTTTGCGGATACAGACTAACACGGCTGCTACTCTGAAATACTCTCCACTAGATTGCTTATGTGTTAAGTATAATATTGCTTTGCCATTAGGTCCTTTTGTGGATCTAGCTCTCTGTGCCTCAGTTCCATGTGTGTACTTACACACCCTATTTATTTTTGTGTGGGCAGGGTGCAAGGTGTAATAATACCTAGCAGAGTTATTGAGGATAAATACGTTAAAGGTGGGGAGGTGCTGGTTTTATGGTGGGTGGGGGTGGGGGCAGATAAGTACCTTAGATAGACTTGCCCCATGGAATGTTGAAATGTCTTTTTAAATGTGTACATTCTGTGTGTTGAACATTACCTATGTGCTGTTTTGCTCAAGTGGCCCTTACTGACTCTTTATATTTAGGGAACAGCTACTATGTACTTCAAACGTTTTTACCTCAATAACTCAGTGATGGAGTATCACCCTCGAATAATAATGTGAGTAATGGGACACTTTGAATCTTACTTTTAATGTTTGTCAATATTGTCATATCAGATAACTTATGAAAGTTCGAGGACATTAAAGAGCCTGGACTTTTACCTGTTTATATAAAACAAGAATCTGAATAATGAAGTTTTGTCACTTTCCTTTGGGGAATAGGTTATTGTATTCTTCAAAACACTTCTTCCTTTCAAAAAGGGGAAATAAAGACTCTGAACCAGAATGTCTGTATATGATAACAGCATGATGCATGCCACAGAACTAAATTATGTTTATTATACTTCTTTTCCAAGGTTAACATGTGCATTCTTGGCATGTAAAGTAGATGAATTTAATGTGTCCAGTGCACAGTTTGTTGGTAACCTTCGAGAGAACCCTACAGGTCAGGAGAAGGCTCTTGAACAGATCTTGGAATATGAATTACTACTTATTCAGCAGCTGAACTTCCATCTTATAGTGCACAACCCTTATAGACCATTTGAGGGATTTTTAATTGATTTGAAGGTAATACTTTAATTACACTCTTTCTCCTCCCTGCACCATTTAAAAACTTGGTACCAAGTTAGGTATTTATTAATATTCTTTAAAATGTTAACTTCATTTTATAATACCATATTTGTTAATATTTCAAAGTATTGTGGCAATTGCCTGGGGGGCCCATTTTGTAGTGGATCAAATATGTGGAGGTTATATGGCTGCTAGTATTTTTTTGGAAAAAAAACTTGGTCACGTGTGTGACTCTTGAATTGAAGGACCACAGTATTACTGTCCATTTTTTTTAACAAGTTAGAACAGCGGTTCTCAAACTGTGGGTCGTGACCCTATTTTAATGGGATCACCAAGGCTGGCATTAGACTTGCTGGTGCCCGGAGCCAAAGCCCAAGCCCCAGTGCCCAGTGTCGGGTCTGAAGCCCAAGGACTTCAGCCCTGAGTGGCAAGGCTCAGGTTACAGGCGTTGGGCCCACTGCCCAGGGTGGCGGGCTCGGGCAGGCTCAGGTCTCAGTCACTCTTCCTGGGGTCATGTAGTAATTTTTGTTGTCAGAGGGGAGTCGCAGTGCAGTGAAGTTTGAGAACCTCTGAGTTAGAATATGCTAGAATAGGGCAGGAGGGAAAGCTCTGTATGACGATTTGTTAACCAGAAGCAGTCTTCGTGTTACAATATTCAGTATACAATAAGTTAGCATGTGTGGGGGAAAATCTCATGAGTCATACACCGAATTTGTGTTCATCTTTTGTCATTCTCTAATGTAAAATGTATCCTAGAAAGTCTTGGTTTTATACTGTAATAAGTGGGAACACATCTGAATTGAAAATCTCTGCTTTATATGTGGTCACTAAACATTGCAGGGTAGCTTTTAGAATAAGATACCCTCTTAAACTTTGTTTTTAAAAATGCCCTTTTGATTCATATGTCTCAAACTTTCATACAGAAGAATAGGAACAATTTTACACTGAGGTCGTGTATCAATAAGATTAAAACACAGCAGAAGTAATGTCTGAATATTTATTTTCTAGACTCGTTATCCATTGCTGGAGAATCCTGAGGTCTTGAGGAAAACAGCTGATGACTTTCTCAGTCGAATAGCTCTGACAGATGCCTACCTTCTGTTTACACCTTCACAGATAGCTCTCACTGCCATCTTATCTAGTGCTTCCAGGGCAGGAATTAATATGGAAAGGTAGACTTTTTTTTTTTTTTTCCAGAGTTATGGCTTAAATGACTGATTTTGCTGCTGGAATTAATTTTTGTTCCAGGTGCTAGATATCTTTATACAGATGTATACCTGTGTATTTGACTCATAGGGAATAAATAGTCTCTGAAACGAGACACTTAACTGGCTGTTTCAAATGGTGAAGTATCACTATTTATTTTTTCTTTTGTTGTTGGAAACAGAATGTTGCACTAGATAAGAAATAGGTGTCTTGTCTTTAATATTCCTCTGAGTCTTTGCTTCCTCCAATCGTATCTCATGTGGCCCAGTTAAAGCACTACAGACTTTCAGCGTGATCCTGAAGGGTCTGAGCATTCTTAATTCTCATTGGCTTCGGTGAGAACTGAAGGTTCTCTTAGCCAGCAGCAGCTAAAAATTACAAGAGCTCTAACCATTGTCTCTGGCTAATATTTCGGCTCCATATACTTGGAAACGAACGAGAGAAACGTGGTTACGAGTATGTCTGCACTGCAGTAAAACAGCTGCAGCTGGCTGTTTCCGTTGCATGGCTACAAAATTGCTGTCTGAATGCTTGGTCTAGAGCTTGGGCTCTGGGACTGAAATTTTAGAGCCCTGTGAGCCAGAGTCAGCTGACATGGGCTAGCTATGGGTATTTTATTGCAGTGTAGACCTATTTTAAGAGCTCTAAAATCTTTAAAGTACTGGCATTGTTTGGCTGATCAATTTCCAATTAAACTGATAGTGGCACTCCATTTGGCAGAAGCTCCCTTGTTGATTTCCATGGTATGTGTCAACTGAAAGTTAAAAGGGGGAGTTTCCAAACAAGATTCAGCAAGTTTTGAAACGTCAGGTGGTAAACTTTAATGGGGGAAGGGGGAAGATTTTTGTAAAACATCTATTAAACCAGGCACTTATTTATAGATATTCTAACAAATGTGGCTACACTGGATACTTATACTAATTGTGTGGCAATTTTCTTTGTCTTATGCCTCATAGTGCCCCTGAGTATGGGGTTATGTCGTAACCTCATACCTTGAATGTGACTACATTTACTGTAATAGCTGCAGGTCAGAACCACTGTAACTCAGAATGCAGAATGGCTTTCACTATACCCCATGTTTGATCACTCATAACTTCCAAAAGTGTCACTCTTTGGACTGTCCATGTTTGAATTCTGTCTTAAAGTGAATCTCTTGTTTTAAGTTTTGAACAAAAAGCAGTTTGAGGAAGAGGAGAATGATGTGGGAGGGGAAAAGTAACTTCCCCTCCCAACCAACGTATAGGTATGGTTTTCTTATACAAACTGATGTGTTTTCCCAGGAAGCACAAAAATGTTTGAATGTTTCCATTTGATAAGCGTGATGTATCCCAGTTTCATGGCCTACAGTAATATTGCGCAGGGCTAGGAGGTCCTGAATTTTAGCGCAATGTCTTTTCCATTGCCTGGCCTTGATTCTCTGCATGTCACCAGATTACTGTTGTGGTAGAGCTAATTTAGTTATACCACCTGTAGAATGGGGTTATAATGCCTACCCACCATTCCTGTAGATGCGGTCTTATGTGATTGCAAAATATTATTGTAGTCCAATAGCATCGGAACTGCTGTAAGTCTTTCCTCTCTACACTAGATTGCTTCCTGCTTCGTTGGTAAATAACTATATTTTGGGCTTTACCTGAATTTTAAGTTAATTCAAACTCTGTTTAAATTCACCTTGTG
Organism: Chrysemys picta bellii; assembly: GCF_011386835.1. NCBI lineage: Eukaryota > Metazoa > Chordata > Testudines > Emydidae > Chrysemys > Chrysemys picta. Next base: position 54,864,276 of record NC_088796.1, on the reverse strand, counting down.
AGCCCTGTGTTTACATAATATTTATTTACAAGTGCTCTAACTTCTGTCCAGAGACAGTATTAAGAGAAACAAATTGTAGGTTAGAAACTAAATTCCAAAGAGTGACATCCGGGGTATTGGTAATATGAATGGTACTCACGTGGATTTCATTTTCAGTAAAACTGATCTATGCTTTTACTTTCATATACTACAGAGCCTGTCTCTATTTTTGAAGTGTTTTGTTGGACGTTCGAGCATAAACTGTCATTTGATCTGGGACAAAAATGTTATTCCAAAGTGAAAAAAGAAGGGTCATAGTTCATGTGGTGGTCATTCTGAGCTATTTTACAACTTGCCAAACAGAAGCAGATTAAGTTTCAGACTCCTACATTATTGAAACAATATTATTCGCTATTGCCAATAATACCATTGTGATTGGCACAGTAGAAATGCATATATAAACACTATACTTCAAGAATGGATAAGTAGATAAACTGAATGTTTCTCTTTAAGTGATCAGCAATGAAATAGTGACTTTAAAAAACAAACAAACCATCAACATAGACTTGTATCAATACCCCAGTTAGATGAAAGGACACACCTCAGAGCAGATTGCCTACAGATTTGGGAAGATGACTTAGTTTACTTATGAAAGTCTATTTTGCAACATTAAAGGCCATGATGATTTTTAGTAGCAGTTCAGTTTTTAAACCCATCTGCCTCTCTTAATGGTGTTCGATTTAGCTATTTATGCAAGGGAAAAAAATATTTTACTATAGAAAACAAGTTTGTTCAGTCATGTTGCTAACATCATAAAGCTTTAACGGTCAGAGCTTAACACTGTTTGTCATTTACATTAATAACAATGGCACAGCTATGAAGAATGTGTTGAATTAATCATTTATTGTAGTAACTCTAGAATTCCACATTTTTCTTACTTTTTTTGTAGCTATTTATCAGAGTGTCTTGCGCTGAAAGAAAACAGAACATCTCTGTCCCAGTTACTAGATGGAATGAAATGTAAGTAAACATTGTGCTGAGAAGTATGCATTTTTCCCCAAACTAAATATTTAAGAGGTGGCTTTGGAGCAGGTTTGTGTTTACAGACACACCCTACACCAGACACACTGTATACCAATCTTCCTCACTTCAAAATTGTTGCAAGCTTAATAGAAAAAGGGGTCACAAAATGAACTAGTTAGCAGCTTAAAACATTTGAAACCAAATTTTCTATACAAAAAATAAAAATGAAATTAAAATAAGAGTCTAGTAATGATGCACTGAGCCTCAATATTTTTATCTGTAACAAGGTCTTGGGGATTGACCGCACTCTTGAAAAGTGAGAGCATTACTTTTGATATCTGCTGCTGTTGCTACTTGTGAATTTGGGTGAAATATTTTCTTGGTTGCTGTTAACTTAGAAGAAATGCAAGCAATTTGCTTTTACTCATTTTTCAAGTTTGCAGAAACCTGCGGATACTGCTTGTGCCACTAGAGGGTACATTTTCTAAGCTAAATAACTTATAAAAGTTTAATGGTGACCTGTAAAGGTTTCGTCTTTTAAAAGACTCCTCTTGCTTCCTTTTATTAACTGCTTTGTGATATATAAAGAAGGCTTGAAAGGGATTTTAAGCATTTTTTATTTCTGTTTGTTTTTGTCTTAGAAACATCAAAAATGTCAAATCCAGTTTTGCTAGAGAATGCATTGCGTGCCTTGATGCATATTGTTAACTATCACACCTTAATAGAAAGGGGTGGGTGTGTGTGTGTGTGTGTGTGTGTGTGTGTGTGTGTGTGTGTGCGTTGAATCCTTAACAAAGACTTTATCTCCAAAATGTTAGTCATTGATGTTAAGTGTTAAAAACAGTCAAAAGATTTCAGTGATTTTAAAAAGTCCTTCACCTCTCAGTTGCTGAACTTCCAATTTCTTGGCCCTTGTGAGACTGTTATTTCACAAGTGTTTTCCAGACTAGATATTTCTAATGTAAAAAAAATAATGTGAATGAACTTCTTTTCCCTCCCCTTTATTTTTATTTATATATAATAAAAATAAAGGGGAGGGAAAAGAGGTTCATTCACATCATCTTTTTAGATATCTATATATATCAAACTCTCTCCCTCCAGCCATCATATATTTTCATTGGAAACTTGCCTTTAGGCTAGGACACAAGAAAAAATATATATATATATTTTAAAAAAGCAAACATACCAGTGGTACAGAAAACTGGTAATGGTAAAAAATAAGGCCATGTTCTCTCTCTTATGCTTGCTGAAAGATGACTAATTTAGTGTATTTTAACAAGATTGAAACTAATCTTTATTTTTAAGACTTGATATACTTTTTACTTTCTGCACTGTATCAACATTTCCTGATGCTTTCTAGTACAGTAATGCTAGCTCTGCATTATCACTTGGCCTTGAGGAGATCCAGAATCATGATGCCTACTAGTTTCAGTGTAGTTCTTTGCTCTGAGCTTACACTGTATCTTGACACAACTTAGAATAAATCCTCTGACGTAAAGTGACTGTTAAGATTCTTACACATGTAATCTTGGGCTCTCTAAAATTTAAGAGTATTTTCTGGTTTGCCAAGATGAGATTTTGTTTACTAAGCCATTTGAAAGAAGTCTTTTTTTTTTTTTTTTCAAATACCTAATATTTGCTTTGTCAAATAAAAAGATTTTATCTGGTAAACTTTCAATCTAATTAAAATGGTCTGTAGTGCAGTGCATGTACTATTGCAGCTTCTAGATATCTGTTGAAAAGCTTGCTTTGATACCTTCATTAGATTACAAAGGCAAGAGGAGATGGCCCTATTGAAGGGGCCTTCAGATTGTGCCACCAAATTCTTTATAAACTGTTCTGATTTGACTAGATCTTTCCAAAATAGAAATGTGGTTTGAGTCGTATCTTGTGCTTAGTACACTGAAGAGAGTCTAGTCTATTGGACTAAGTCAGGGCTGTGAGGCGGGGCTCTTGAGTTCTAATCATGGCTATGCCACTGACTCTTGGAATAACTTACAAGAACGTTGTGAGAATTAATTAACTTATTGCAACTAATTCATTACTTTGAAAACTTGTGGTGTTACCTCTATAGGCATGAAAAATCTCATAAAGAAATATGAACCACCACGGCCTGAGGAGGTTGCTGTTCTAAAGCAGAAGTTAGAGAAATGTCACAGCTCAGAACTTGCTCTTAATACAAACTTGTAAGTAGAGATTTGGAGCATTAAGGAGTTTTGACTTTCTGCTTTCCTACACTACCAGTTGGAACTATCACTTTCTGCAGTGATATGCTAGCTTTTATAAAATGTTAATTTTCCTTGCACTGTACAATATATTCAGATAAAAATGAAAATTGGTTTAATTTATTAGACTGAATATCGTACTTTTTTATAAAATAAAATGTTTAATGTGCAAAACAATATCACTAACAGTTGCTAAAGTAGGGGCTTGGACTCCAGGGTTCGTTCCCCTTTCTGGCCACTGACTTACCATGGGACCTGAAGCAAATTACCTCTATGTGCCATTTAATCTATCTAAAAATGGTTATTAACAGTTGCCTAAAAGGGTGTAGTTAACAATCTGTTTATCAAGGGCTTAGAGATCCTTTTAATCAAATTTGTGTAAAATATACCGGATATATTCTATCATAAGCCAGTTCATTTATAAGCCGACCCCTCCCCCCCAAGATGGATGAGTAAAAATGGAAAATTTTTGTGACCCGTTCATAAGCCGACCCTATAATTCAGGGGTGAACAAACTTTGGCTCCTGGACCATCAGGATAAGCCGCTGGTGGGCAGAGATGGTTTGTTTACCTTGTATGTCCGCAGGCAGAGAGGTAAACCTAAGTAAACAAAGTGTCCTGGTGCGGCAGCTGCTTACCCTGACGGGCCGGGACAGCAAATGGTGGAGAAATTTTTTGCGGGGGGAGAAGCTGGGGGTCAGGGGAGTAATCCCTGTGACCACCCCACACATGACCCCACCCCTATCCCAGGACCCCCACACTCTCCCCATCCATCCCTTCCCACCTTCTCTGGGGAGGGCCAGGGGAGGCCGTCTCCAGCGGGCTGGGTGGCATGGCTGCAGCCGTCTCCCTTCTGGCTCTGCTGGCTGTGCTGCCTCTCCTTGCTCCCTCTTTTGCAGGGAGGGACTGTGTCCCACTTCTCCCTCTCTATACCTGTTCATAAGCTGACCCCCTTCTCTGATGCTTCCCTTTTTTACTGAAAAAGATCGGCTTATGAATGAAAAAGTCTTTTTGTGCAGATTGTAAAACTATACTATTCCATGTAAGATCTAAGACTTTGCTTTTAGGTAGCAAAGTGAAGTGGCAAGAAACTTCCAGCATTAGTGAAACTCTAACTGCATTTTTTTATTCAAGAAATGTGCAACAGAGATCGAATTTAAAAATGCTAAGGGTAAGGAAGAAAGAGGCTAGTATTGGAGCTGAACTTTCTCTCAAATGTCTAAATATCTTGTATTTTTCTTTGGGGGGGTTAGAAAGAAGAGGAAGGGCTATGAAGATGATGAATATATTACAAAGAAATCTAAAATGGATGAGGTTAGTGGACATGTTGCAGAAGCACTTTTCATATTTTCTCTAATAACAAATTTTATCATTCTTGTTAGTGAATACTGTTAAAACGTTTTGGACATTTTCAGTAGTGAACATTTCACAAGCCAAGCAGTTCAAAAATGGCTATTTAGTATCTGGATGTTTTTACAATAACAGTAAAAACATGTCTCCTAATTTCTTATACATTCTAGCTTATTTCCATCACAACTTCTTATAGAAAGGGTTTGTGGCCATGAGGAATCTCTGTGATCTAAGTTAAAGTGGTAGTCAGTCTGAGAAGGGCTTGACATGGCTTTGTTGTCCATAAGGAGTTGGTGTACTGCTCTTCAACATCTCTCTCCTTTCAGTGTAATATGTTACCCTTTGGTTTTTGCTAGCCTTTACCCTGAGGAGTTAGACCAAGCTCTGGCAAGAATTCTGGTTTGGTAACATTTTAATTTTTTCTTTACACTTGTGGCTTATGCTATTCTTTGAAAGTCTGTCTCATAAATTTAACTGAACAATGCAATAGGAAGAACTACTTTATTCATATGTACAGTTTGAACCCAATAGGATGGAGTAGTTTATTAAACAGCTTCACTGTTGGTTCTAATTACAGTAATTTGTGAGAAGCCAAGTACTGTTTTTTCACTCTTAGGAAATCAGCTAATTTTCAGATTAGATGGTATCTGGAAACTAGCTTCTGAAAATTAGGATGAAGCAGACTGAAACTGGACTGGCTTCACCTAGAAGCTATACCAATTTTTTTTTTTTTTTTTTTCTGGTCAGCATTGCTGACCTTTTCTAGTTCTCACCTGTCCCCAAGATGGGAGCCAACACAAAGTAGATAAGTTACTTAGGAATTCAGTCCAGAAAGTGGGTAGCAAAGGGTGTTGAATGAAGTTCTAGTGGCTTGGAGTACAGAAGGAAAGTAAGGACATACTAAAGGCTAGCTTGTACTACCCTCATTCTTGCAATTTTTTTGTAAATTAGGAGTGACGTAGGGATTTGGGTTTGTTATGGTAGCACTAAGGAACTGCCATATGGGAAAGTAATAGCAGAATGGAGGTAATTGGTCGTTACAAATAGGAGTTGTGGCTTTGTAGAATATATTCAGGGTAGGACCTTGGAAGGGGGTAAACCCTATTGGATAATGCTGCCCCATGCTAACAGATGGGGAAATCACTGCTCTTACTGGATTCTTGTAAGATTAAAGGTCAGAAGGCGGAATGTATTCTGCTTCCACAGCAGTGAAATGCTTAATTGGCTAGATTAAGTGGAATTGAAGAAGTCTGTCATGGTTGAAAATTTAAAGCCTGTTGGGTGAGGTTGACAGTCAAGGTTGTATCCTATAACTAAAATACAGGGCCCTCTAGCAATGTCTGCACATGAACTGCTGTAGCAGTTCAAATGTAGACATTTGCTACAGTGATGGGGAGGGTTCTCCCATTGCTGTAGTTAATCCCCCTCCCTGAAAGGTGGTAACTAGGTCAACAGAAAAATTCTTCCATTGACCTAGTGCGGTCTATGTCAGGAGTTGTGTGGACTTAAGGAGTGTCGTGGGGGTTTTTTTTGTTTTGTTTTAATACACTCCTAAGTGATATTACTGGGGTCTATCTACACTTTTAGTGTAGACCTGCCTCTGTTTCCTATAGTTATTGACTCATAATGGAAGTTAGTGTCTTACCATATTTCATAAACTTGAGCTGTCATTAGTTGTCTCTTAATTTGAGAATTGCTGAAATTAGCCCATGATTTTAAAAAGTGAATGATTTTTAGTGTCCTAGCAAGACACCTTAGAGGGGCCTGGGTCTTGCTGAGCATCCACCCGTTGAAGGCAAGATGTCTTTAGTGGGGCTTCTGAAATTGCCAAACACTCCTGATGATCTTGGCCTTAATTTTCTAACAATATTCCTATACTAAAAACTGCAAAAATTTGTATATTTTTAAAAAGAGCCATTCCATAATGTTACACTTGTTCAAAACTTGTTTTATGGAACAATGGCGCTTGGTAAAATTAAGATTTGGTGTCTTGTCTGTTTTTCACATGCGAAATTTTCTTGAAGAAAAGATGAGAAATGCAAAACAAAATATGAATTAACCATTCTCTTGCTCTGTACCTGTTTAAAACCACGTCTTTAAGAAAACAGAGGCAATTACTACCAGAGAGAAATCACATTGATTCTTTTTTTTCTGACCCATATAAGCTTATTGCTATGCTGTAACCACCACCTGATGGTAGACCTTTAAATAAGAGATCTGCTTCATGATTTCATACATCGCCTGCTTTTCTACTGCAGTGGGTCATGTTTACTTTTTTTGTTGTTTAAATCATAATGTACCCTAGAATACTGATAGCCACCAAGCCTTCAGGTCTAGGGAGGTGGTGCTTTGAGTGATTGTCCACATGTATTCTTCTACTCGTGTGCATGTGCCTCATGCACGTGAACAGATTTTATTTTATTTTATTTATTTGGCAGCAGTGTCTGTTGGAGCCATGTCTCTGTGCTGGATGACCCACTTCTAAAAAGGCAAAGAGGTGCTAGCAAGTTCTTTCAGATGGATTTGAATATCTTTACGTGTGCCAGTTCCTGAATCGCTGGTAGCGGTCGCAGTCGCAGTGCATGAAAGATCCAGGCAGCAGGGACCCCAAAAATAACTTTCAAGAGACATTTTTTAAAAAACTAGAGTAATTTTTCTTCCCAAATCAAGTATGCATTTGTGCATTGTAAATTACCAGGTGCTCTTGTCAGAGTAATTGGGATGAAGTGTTGTATTTGATTGGAAAACCCCCTCAACACATGGATGAAGTGAAGTCCATTGTATCTGAGGGGCAATTGGTAGCTTGTACATCGTTGCAGGTGCCATTATGTGTGTTGGACACTGCAGGCCATTCAGTGGCCTCTTCCATTGCTATGAACAGGGATTCATGGTTACAGTCTCTAGAAATCCTTAAGGAAGTCCAGACAATTGAGGACCTCCTATTTGAAAGTTGTGACCTCTTTAATGCAAGAACGGATGAAGCCCTGCACTCTCTGAAAGATTCAAGAGCCACTCTCCATTCCTTAGTTTATATGCCAGTCTTCAGGAGAAAGCAGGCTAGGTCACAATACTGCTCCAGACAAAAGCTATGTTGTTAGTCCACAAAGATCATAGGAGCTGCAGAGAAAGAAGCAGAGGTTCAAATGCAGAAAACCCTCTGCTGCATTCTCATTTACTGAACTGCCTGCATCAACCTCATGGCATCAAATTTGACTTGCTGACTGCCATACAGAGTTTCTGGAGAATCAGTACCCTTCCTTCAGTTTTTGAGCACTAGAATCTATTACACTAGTGCTGGGTCTTGGAGATCATAAGTGTGGGGTGGTATTCCATTCAATTTTCCAGTTTCTTCCAATCCTCCACTCTTTTCACATCCCTCTTCAGGGACCCCTCATAAGATTCTGCTAAAGCAAGAAAAGTACTCTTCTAAATCTCAGAGAAGTAGAAGTGTCCTTGGAGTTCAGAAGGAAGATGTCTTACTCCCATTTTTTTTCTAATCCTGAAGAAGTAGGGTTAATTTAATTAATTCTAGATTTGAGCTGCCTCCGCAAATTCATCCATTGTTTCACATTCAGGATGGCAACCCCATGTCTCTATAATCCATTCATTAGATCCAAGACAGGTTTGTAGCTCTTGACTTACAAGATGTGTATTTTCATGTATCAATTCACTTGCCACACAAAGACCTCATAGTGCAAGTGGGAGCATCTCACTACCAGTAGCGTCCTTACCCTTTGTGCTGCTGAGAGACCAAGGTATTCAAATTCTTGGCAGTCATGGCAGCTCACCTGAGGCAGCAAGGGATCCAGGTATAGCCTTACCCTGATGACTAGCTAATTCTAGGATGATCACTGCAATAGTTGAACAATTCTGTCTTTTCATCGCACTGGGATTCAGGATCAACGAAGTCCCAGTTATGGTTGCCAACTCAAAGAATAGATTGCAGAGGGCCTGTGTTAGATTACAGATCAGCAAGAGCTTACGGCAAGAGAGGATCCGGACCATAGTGGACCTCACCCACCATTTGTAGGCTCACCTACAGCCATCTTTGAGTGTGCCACAGACTCTTGGGTCATGTGGCTTCCTGCACTTGTTATACAGAATGCCAGACTCCATTTATGTTCCTTGCAAGCCTGTTTGAAATCTGTATCTACCCAACAGACATTGCCAAGGCATGAGGATGCAGGTTCCCTGAGAAGAACTCTCCATTGTTAAGTTGGTGGAAGGATCCTTTCCAGGTATGCAAAGGAATACTGTTTTCTCCACTTCTGCCTAGCAAGGTGCTGGCAACAGATGCCTCCATGTTAGGACGCAGAGCTCATCTAGAGCACCTACAAAACCAAGTCTTCGGAAATCCCAGAGACTCCCCTTCATAAGCATTCTAGAGGTCATAGCTATTCATCTGTTTTCAGCATTTCTTCTTATGTTACATAAACTAACAATCCAGGTGATGATTGACACGTATCAGTGTTCTCTCAACAGAGAGAGCAAGAAGCTACTCAGGGCTAGAGCTGTTGCATTGATCATCAAAGCAGTAGCTCTCTGTCTAACCAGGCTTGCAGAAAGTCTGACCTAACAGACCACCACCTCAGCAAGTAATTAGCATACTAGTATGAATGGACTAATTTTATTCTGCAGAATATCTTCTGTGGGTAGTGGATACCAGGCAGCAGACCTGTTTACTATAAACCAGAACAAATGCCAAATATTTGGCTCAATGTGGGGATGAGAGGGGGTTTGAGCCCAAACTCCCTGTCAGATGCTTTCCTTATCTCATGGACTCTAGGGATAAATGGAATCAGTGGATAGTCACTCTCTAATACTGAGAGTCTAAACAGAACAGTAATGATCATGTTTTAACCTCAGTTTGGCCCAGGCAGTTCTGATATGTGCACCTAATAAACTGATCATCTGGGCCTCCAATAACATTACCTGTCTCACCTGATGTGATCTCAGAGTGGAGGTTCCATCTGATAACATACATGCTGGCTTAACTACCCTGAAGCAAGCTGTTCAGCTGAAGTTTAGAATATATTGATGCAGAGCAGAAAAGACTATGCGGCCCAAATGGAGGAGGAAGTTGGGCAGGTCAACACTACCGGTCTCCCAAAATAGAAGATACTGGGGCTTCTATCCCTAAAGCAGTCATGACAGTCTACTGCTGAACATAGATTTATGGAGTTGATATTCTCTGCATGTCTTCCTATTCAGGGTTACACCATTCTCCTATGCTCCTACTAGATCAGGTCAGACCAGATGATGAGTGATCTCTTCTGGCATTACTAAGGAATCTAGATTTCTCAAGGGCCTTATTCATGGGTTCCCCTGTGCCCCCTCCCCCCCCGTGAGTTCTCCCATCTTCCTAACACCTTAATATAATTTCAGCTGGGTTAATAATAGGCGCTCCTTTTGAGCCCTTAGCAACTTGCCCTATACTGTCTATGAAAACAGCCTTTTTTAGAAGCTATAACATCAGCTCACCGGGCTCATCCACCATATGTGGTGGTCTACAAAGACACTGATCCTCAGGCCTTACCAAAAATCTCAATTTCATTTAAATTTGATGCTTCATCTGCCACTTTTTTCCCCACACTGCTCCAACCACAGGGAAGCTAAACTGCACATCCTTGACAGAACAAAACCTTTAGGGCAGGGGTGGGCAAACTTTTTGGCCCGAGGGTCACATTGGGGTTGCAAAACTGTATGGAGGGCTGCGTAGGGAAGGCTGTGCCTCCCCAAACAGCCTGGCCCCTGCCCTGTATCCGACCCTTTCCACTGACCACCCCCCCCAGGACCCCACCTCCTATCCAACCCCCCCCCCCCCCACTCCCTGTCCCCTGACTGCTCTGACCCCCTATCCACACCCCTGCCCCTTGACAGGCCCCCTGGGACTCCACGCCTATCCAACTCCTCCCCTGTTCCCCTGACCCTTATCCACACCCCCGCCCCCTGACGGACTCCCATGCTTATCCTGACCGCCCCCCAGAACCTCTGCCCCCATCCAACCGCTCCCTGTCCCCTAACTACCCCCTGGCACTACCCGCCCCTTATCCAATACCCCGGCCCCCTTACCATGCTGCTCAGAGCAGCATGTCTGGCAGCCGTGCCGCCCGGTCGGAGCCAGACACGCTGCCGTGCTACTTGGCAGGAACATGCAACCCCGCCACCCAGAGTGCTGGTGGTGTGGGGGCGTGGCAGCGGGGGAGGGGCTGGGAGCCAGCCTCCCAGGCCTGCAGGCTGCAATTTGCCCACCTCTGCTTTAGGAGCTCCTTGATACAGGTAGGGTGAATAGTCAGTCTTTTGGGTGGATATTGCCTGACCTAATGGGCATTTAATTATATTGCATCATGCTCTGAGTTAGCTAGATTAGATCCATCCATGCAGCTTAGAGCCTATTCCCCCTGGGCTCAGGAATCTTCTGCAGCTTTTCTTGGAGAGCATAACAATTTCAAAACTTGCAGAGCAGCTACAAGGGGATCAGTGTACGCTTTCACCCAGGGTTACTTGAGGACTCAGTATCTGATGCCCGTTTTACCAGAGCCATCCTGCAATCGTTATTTAATTAGGATTTCTAGCACCCACCTCTGACTGAGGTTGCTGCTTGATAGTCACTATAAGTGGAATACATGTGGACAATAACTCACAAAGAATGGTTACATACATTTACAGTAATTCTTAAAGGTGTTGTCCACAAGGATTCTACAGCCTGCCTTCTTTCCCTGATTCTATAGTCCTAGATGGAGTCCTGGTCAAGTTGGATTCTGAATTGGCAAAGGAATAGGGAGAAAGTTGAGTCCACTTTGCCTTTTATGTCCTTAGTGAGAGAGGGAGGATATCCAGGGTACAGGGACAGTCCTAATGGACACTGTTGACCAAAATAATCTGATCTCAGGAGTAGGCATACCACATGTGGACACCACCATCAAAACCCCCAGAATTACTGTGAGGGTAAGTATTCATTCTTCCTTTGCTGTGCTTCTATCTGTTGTACTATTCACATACTGTGTTGTACAGAATATGAATACTAACAAAAATAGCCTCTGGGTGTGTAAAACTGTAGTCTCGACAGTGTGGTTCTACACAGTGACAAGAGTGAGTTACACCTTTTTCTGAGGTTGTGGGCATGGTTCAGTATCTTAAAAGGATATAAATTGTCGTAAAAGAAACCTTTTGTGTTAAAAGTACGTTTCCACTTGGTTTTGTGATGTAACAGTTCATCTATGCCATCTAGTCATTGCTTTGTTTATATTTAAACATCAAATTACTACTCCATGTGCTTTGAGAGGTATCACATAGCTACCCCTGTAGTATTTGGAGTCTTTATAGTAGAGCATATACAGTAAAAGCTTTGGTATTCGCCATGTTGGGGGAGTGGGAGGTGCCAGGAAGTAAAAAATTCCAATTAAGAGGGAGGGAGTTTGCGTGCAGGAGGGGACTCGGGGCAGGGGTGCCGGATCTGAGTGGTGAGATGTCCCCGCTGCTCCTAGGCAGAGGTGGCTCCGCAGTTCCCATTGTCCAGGAACCTCAGCCAATGGGAGCTGTGGGGGCGACACCTGCGGGCGGAGGCATTGGACAGAACAGTCTAGCCATGCATCTGCCTAGGAGCAGCAGGGACATCTTCTGGAAGCCGCCCAAGGCAAGTGCTGCCCTGATCCAGCCCCCCCTCCTGCACCCAAACTCCCTTCCAGAGCCTGTGCCCTGAACCCCTCGTGGCCATTCTTCCACCTAAGAGCAGCAGGGACATGTCGCCACTTCTGGGGAGTCATGGGGAGCCAGGTATGGAGCCTGCTGGCCCTGCACCAACTGGCCTATAATTTGGACTTTCAGTGATCAGAAATACTGGTTTATAGAGCTTTCCAGGTGATAAAGTGCTGGATAACACAGCTTTTACTGTACTGTGTATGCTTGTAATAACAAGTGTAAAAGATATTCAACTTGATTCTTTCTTCCCACTCATTTTAGGAAGAATGGACTGATGATGATCTTGTAAATTCACTATAACTTTAAAAGAAGATGGCACCTGGCAGAACTTCAGGAACTACTTGTCATCCACCTACTGCATCATGTTGGATTCTCATTTGTAAAAACTTTCTCTAACAACTTATGGCAGGTTCCCAGTTTGTCATGGGCTACAGAAGAACTGCCTCTTTATAATAAATTGATTTTTCTATATATTTACATTTTTGAAAGAGCATTCTAGAATCAGACATGCACTTTCCTGAAGAGAGATTTTCATGCTTAACTTTTAATCTTGCATGAGCTTTTAATGCATTAACACTTGATGGCAAGTGGGCGATAAAGTATATGCCATGTCTTCTTCTGATTGGCAGCATTACCTGTCAGTTTCTCAGGATCACTAGAAAATCAGAAGTGTACCTCACAATGATGTGCAAGAAAGACCTGTAAAGTCAGGGAAACTGGGCCAATGTCATAGGATACCTACAAGTGCACGTGGTCAGAATTTCTGACAAGTCAGAATACTGAATTCATAAACTAAACATTTTTCAAAGCTGCCCTGGAACTCTGCCTGACAGGCTGCTGGAAAGCCTAGTGGGCTGCTGCAGCATGAAACTCTAGCTCCCCTGCAGGTCCACTGGTTATACTGATAGAGCCTAAAAACACTGGCTCATCCAGCTCCTGTGCAAGGGACCTTTAAGATGCAGGCTCTATTGCCTTTCAGAGAACTTAGGAATTTGGTTTTGCTCCATGTTGGAACAAACTCAAAATTCTGGAAGAGCAGTACCTTTTTTTGCATACTTAAAGATAACTTATCAGTCTGTAATGTCACCATTGATGCACCATACCCTTGTTGAAAAGCAGCAGCACTAAGTGGCCTTTAAGGGTTCAGATACTTATCAACTCAGGTGTACCATGAAACCTGGTTTATTTTAAAAAGAGCCCATGGAGAAATTTGGCAATAGAAAATGGAACATCATGAAATAACTTTTTGAAGGGGGAAACCTTACCCTCCCTTTCAGTTATGGAGCACATAGCTCAGGTCTTTAACTAAAGTCAGGGCAAATATTTATAAATACACCAGTGCTACAGCTGCTTCAGTGCAAACCCTGAGCATAGACAAAGTAAACCAATGACAGGCTGTTCAGAATACCTAGAACTGTCAGACTCTCTACCTCCCCAAATTTCATGGGGTACTCTTAGGGTCACACCACCTTATCTTGCTTTCAGGTAGAGGTAAGCTGTACTGGTCCACATAGAAGAGCTTTGTCTACAAGAAGTCTGCATGGATTCCTTTTTGGAGGCTGAAGCCAAGCTGTAGTGCTTTGAACTATGGGGAGGCCAAAGTGTAGCTGACACGTATCAGGACTAGCCTATTTTTGTGAAGTCAAATTGGCACAGCTACAGGGCACACTATACTTTAGACCTCCTTTGTCCCTCTCAAGTGCACCATTCAGTTGATAGGCCTAGCTTCCTTTACCTCATGGGAGAGGAAGGAGGTGAAAGTCATGCCATTCAACGTATCTGGCACCTGTAAGACCTTTTTCTCCTATGACCAGCAGCTGATGAATGCTTTAAGAAGATATTAAAGTCACTAATTCACTCAAAAATACATAACAATCAGACAAGGGTTAAAGCAAAGGCATATACATACATTTCCCCTTACCTAAACCTTTCTGACAAACTTAAGTATCATTCAGCTCTGTTACCTCCATCTCTGGGCTAGGAAAAGCATATTGCTCTCATATTCACTCTCTTGTGTGTTAGAAAAACATAATCCCAACTATCAGTACAACATGACAAGGTCTAAATTAGCTGTTACTACTCAAGAAAGATCTTGAAGTCTCTGTGGATAGTACTCTGAAAAAATCTGCTCAATGCTAATGAGACAAAATATCATAATGCCTCTATATCGGGTGGGCAATAATTTTTGGCAGGGGGGCACTCCATGAATTTTGGTAAGTTGTCACAGGCCACACATTTCTACTATATTCATGGAGGTGGTGTGGGGTCTAGGAGGGAGTTTGGTGCAGGAGGGGGGTCTGAGCTGGGGTGCAGGGTCTGGGAGGGGATTCTGACCTGGGGCAGAGGGTTGGAGTGTGGGAGGGGTGTAGGCTCTGACCACAGGCGGCTACTGGCTGGCAGCATGCTCAGGCAGGCTGCCTGCATGCCGTGGCCCCATACCGCTCCTGGAAGTGGCCAGCTGCTGGCACCATGGCACATCTCTGCACACCCCTAGGAGGGGACGGGGGCAGCAGGTCTCCGTGCACTGTCCTCCCCTGCAAGCACCGCTCCTGTGAGGACAGTGCTGGGGGCAGCGCGCAGACACATGCCAGTAGCAGCCAGTGCTGGAGGCAGCGGCGTGAGGCCACAGCAGGCAAGCAGCCTGCCTGAGCACCCTGCTATGCCGTCGGACTTTTAGCAGCCCAGAGATCGCGAGGGGGCATCCAGAGAGCCAAGCAGACCAGACAGAAATGTTAGATGGGTTGGATCTGGTCTGCTGGCTGTATTTTGCCCACTCTTGCTCTATATGAATCCATGGTACACCCACATCTTGAATACTGTGTGCAGTTCTGGTTGCCCCATGTCAAAAAGGATACATTAGAATTGCAAAAAGTACAGAGAAGGGCAATAAAGAAAGATTAGAGGTATGGAATAGCTTCCGTATGAGGTGAGATTAAAAAGACTGACTGGGATTGTTCATCTTAGAGAAGAGATGAACAAAGGGAGATATGATAGAAGTCTATAAAATCATGAATGGTGTGAAGAAAGTGAATAAAGAAGTGTTATTTACTTCTTCACATAACTGCTTTGGGTGATTCTCGTGTTAACAGGTAGCAGGCTTAAAACAAATAAGGATGTTCTTCACACAACACATGGTCAACCTGTGGAACTCATTGCAGAGATGTTGTGAAAGACAAAAGTATAACTGGGTTCAAAAAGAATTAGATAAGTTCATGGAGGATAGGTCCATTAATGACTATTAGCCAAGACTCGGGGACACAACCCCATGTTCTTGGTGTCCCTAAAGCTTTGACTGCAAGATGTGACTAGGTGACTGATGGATCACTTGATAAACTGCCCTGTTGTGTTCATTTCCTCTGAAGCATTTGGCACTGGACACGGTGAGAAGACAGGGTACTGGGCTAGATGGACCATCAGTCTGACTCAGTATGGCCATTCTTATGTTCAAACAGGTAAACTAAGGTGAACCTGGTTAATAAAAACACAACTCCCTTATTCTCTGCACAAGTAAAAAGGCTCTATTAAGCCCCATTGCAACACACTGCAATCTGTTTGGAGTTGTAGGTTCTTATGGCAGATGACTTCTAAAATAGACCACTAGCTACCTGTGAAGACACCAAATCCATGTCTATGGATTTCCACCCTGTCAGAATCTAGACTGTTATCCAGCTCTTTCCCCTTTACATCCTTCACTAACTCCTCCCTCAACTATCCATCTGTCTCCCTTTCCTGTTGTTACCTCAAAAATCGGTAACAGATAAGTAAGACTAAGGTTCGGACCCAGATTAATATCTCTATTACTTTTAAAACCCATAAGGTAAGTAAAAACAATCCAGTGTAAAGATAGATTTACTAAGATTTATTAAAATTAAACAAATTAACAAAGGCAACAGAATAATAGCTCAGAGGTTTGACCCAAAAGGGCATAAAGACCGGCTCCCTTCTACCCTGGCAAGCTATGGGAACTCCTTTACTTGCAGGAAATGACTTTCACCGGCAACTCAGATGGAAAGGCAGACAGCTGGTTGTGACTGCAGACTACTACAGTTGCTGGATTCCGGACCTGTAACTGCCTTAGATAGGATGACAGGAGGGACACGGACTGAAGCTGGATCAGGATACCCCACAATGGTCTTCAGGTAGGTAGCTTGTGAAGAATCTGCCTCTCAATGGGTGCACAGAAGAACTAGGGAAGGGCTACCTCTGTGGTGGACAGCTCCTGATGCTGAACGTGCTGGCCTTAAATAGACTTGGGCACGTGACCTTTTCCTGCACTTTTCTTAAAAGACCTAACCAAAAGGGCGCACAAAATGGAGTCCAAACAACAACTTAACTATGACAGTTGACCAATAAGTTTCACAAAACAGTACATAAGCAGCACAGTATATAAATCAGAAAAATACATAAATTCTAATAAACTCCACATTTCCCCTTCTTGACGGTAAGAAGAGATACACCCTCTTTGCCATCACAACCCAACCACTCTGATTTCATACATAATGATATTTATACCAACTTAAATGGAACAATGAATTTGTTGGATTTCACTCGTTTCTTAATCCAGACAGTTAAACATACCAGATATGTAATAATGACCATTTGAACAATCAAAATCACTACAACAGGGTGCAATAATATATGCCACACTTTGTTATAATCCGCAGACCCTCCAAATAAGTTTTCCCCACCAGTGATTTGATGCAGTATCACTCTGAATTCTTTTAAGAACTCCTTTGATTTGGTCTGAGGCATGATGTAACAGATAACCTCATAAGCATGACCTCTTTTCCTCCCCTTTGAATTTGTCTTAAATGGTATTTCATTTCTGGATGGTGCATAAGATATTTTAAGGCTGATATATTCACTCTTAAGTGAATTGGTTCAAGATGTTCATATAGGATTTAATGTGTCTGTATGGTTTGCACAGTTACTTTGTGAAGAGTGAAATTCACATCACATCCCACTATGGAAAATATTGAACATAGGACAGATGTTTATGAATGGGTTGTGGGGAATTTTGTGGTAAACAATAACAACAAACTCACTGCACCAACTGCAAATACAAATACAACTGTCATCCACTAACACCATAGTGGAATGATTAAAATCAGACAGATGCATTTTATAATGGCATTTACCCTTCTTCGAATTAAGACACACATGAGGAAGCTCAATGACTTCTGAGCTACATGTATATCTCAGCCCCTTTTTTTCAATGCATGATTGCAGGTTAACAGTGTGGTATTCACTATCCTTCTAATGGACCCATTTGCTGAGTTCCATTGGAAGCAATACAGGGTATGTCTACACTACGAAATTAGGTTGATTTTATAGAAGGCAATTTTTAGAAATCGATTTTATACGGTTAATTGCGTATGTCTCCACTAAGTGCATTAAGTCAGCGGAGTGCGTCCCTCACTACCGTGGCTAGCATCGACTTATGGAGCGGTGCACTGTGGGTAGCTATCTCACAGTTCCTGAAGTCTCCACTGGCAATTGGAATTCTGGGTTAAATTCCCAATGCCTGATGGGTCAAAAACATTGTTGTGGGTGGTTTTGGGTACATGTTGTCAGTCGCCCCTCCCTCTGTGAAAGCAACGGCAGACAATCGTTTCGCGCCTTTTTTTCCTGAGTTACCCGTGCATACGCCATACCACAGCAAGCATGGAGTCCGCTCAGCTCACCGTCACCACTGCTGTTGTGGGCAAGTCTACTGTGGGGGCTGCTGTGATCCAAGTAGCCAATGCAACCACTGACGTTCTGTTATCAAGGGTAGTGACTCTGGGAAATGTGCGGGCCTTTTTAGATTTTAGGTGCATCATATTCCTGTCCTTTGTCGCTGGTGAAGAAGTCTTGCAGACGTACATTCCAGTCCCATCAGCGCTGTAACACCCCATAGCACTTCTGTGGTTGACACATGTAACAGCTCCAGGGCTCTTGCTCTTTTGCTTTGGCCGAGGTGCCTTACCCTACCTACCAGGACCTCCAAGCATTCGACACAGAAGCACCTGCAGCAGCTGGCATTGCTACACAGCAGCAGCTCCTTGCCTTCGCAGCAGACGGTGCAGTGGGATAGGTACCCGTCCTCGTCGTACATGTAGAAAAGCTCCAGGAATCGTCCCTGCAAGTCTGGCAAAGGCTCCCCTCAAACAGCGGGTGGAAAGTAGCTGGGTTTTTTCTCCCGCATGATAAACAACTGTCTTCAAGGCTCCTGTTGTTGTTTGTGACTTCAGAAACCACCCGCTTCTTGCTGTTGTTGCAGAAGTTAGTCTTTAGCTGCTTGGCCGGGGGTTCTGGAAACGTCTTCCCTGCCTGGCTCCTAGCAACTTCCAGGACATGGTGTACGGCTCGTTGATAGGAGACCAGCTTATTAAACGTGGGGTGGTTGAAATGCTGCCTAAAAGCCATCAGACCTACCAGCTTGTCTGCTGAAACCTCGGAGAACTTCCCATCCCCAAACCATTGCACCCAGCGCATTCCGGAGACTGCCTGACATTTGGACGTGACTCTGTAGGAGACTATGATTGCAGGCCACCAGGAGAAGCCCTTGATCTTCCCCCACATGAACTCCCCAATTCCAAAATCTTTCCATCCTGGTATTCCATCACTTCCCCTGCAACTCTGCTCTCCTGCTAGCCAGCGACGAACTCGGAGGATCTGTTCTGGTCCTCCTGGGTGCTGCTAGCAGACATGGTACTGCTGCTCTGGGAGGCCTCCTTGGAATTCTCCTCAGTGAGGTCGATCAGGGCGCCTGGACAGACATGGCCATCCTCCTCTTAAGAGCACAGAATGGGAGCCAGAGACTCCAGGTCATTCTCTCCTTTAAGTTTCATCTCATGGAGATTCAGTCCTGCCTGGAATATCACGCAAGCTGGAGGCTTCTGCCTCAGGCTGCCCTCTCAGTCAGCAGCACCGCGTGGTCGCGCCTACCCCTTGCTCCCATGGCTCATGAAGCCTGAGCAGTAGTAAGGAGCAGTTCAACTATAGGCTGAGCAAGTGCAGAATAGTGGTAGAATGTGCCTTTGGACGTTTAAAAGCTCGCTGGCGCTGTTTGCTGACTAGGTCAGACCTCAGCGCAACCAACATTCCCATTGTTATTGTTGCTTGCTGTGTGCTCCATAATATCTGTGAGAGTAAGGGGGAGACGTTTATGGTGGGGTGGGAGGTTGAGACAAATCGCCTGGCATCCGATTTTGAGCAGCCAGACACCAGGGCGATTAGAAGAGCACAGCAAGGTGCGCTGCGCATCAGAGAGGCTTTGAAAACCAGTTTCATGACTGGCCAGGCTTCGGTGTGACAGTTGTGTGTGTTTCTCCTTGATGCAAACCTGCCCCCTTTGTTTATTTTAATTCCCTGTAAGCCAACCACCCTCCCTCCTTCAAAATAAAGTAACTATTGTTTTGAAACCATGCATTCTTTCTTTATTAATTAAAAAAAAAAAAAGATAACAGACAAGGTAGCCCGGGTGGGGTGGGGGATGAGGCAAGGACAAGGTCACATTGATTTTTAGTGTGGCTACAATAAGCAAACTGTTTGAATGACTGCCTTCTGTGGCTTGGGCCATCCTCTGCAGTGGAGTGGCTGGGTGCCCAGAGCCTCCCCCGTGTTCTTGGGCATCTGGGTGAGGAGGATATGGAACATGGGAAGGAGGGCACGTGGTTATACAGTGGATGCAGCGGGGGTCTGTGCTCTTGTTGGCTTTCCTGCAGCTCCAACAGATGCGTCATCATGTCTGTTTGCTCCCCCATCGCGTCCTGCCTCCGTTCTTCGTGCTCACTTAATTCTTTCCTGGCCTCTACCACTGAATGCCTCCAGGCATTAAGCTGTACCCTATCAGTGAGGGAGGACTGCATGAGCGCAGAAAACATGTCATCGCAAATGCGTTTTTTTCGCCTTCTAATCTGTGATGACCTCAGGGACGGAGATGATAGGGGGAGCGTAGAAACATTTGCACCTGGGGGGAGGTAAAAAGGGAGAATAAAATTTAAGATGATGCATTTCTGAGAACAAAAGGGAGACTCTTTCACAGTGAATCAAGCAATTCACAGCAGACAGCACATGTGCTTTAGGTACAAGGTCGCATTTTGCCTTTTATATTGAGCGCCTGCCGGTATGGTGACACAACACACACGGCTGGGCAACAGAATTCCCCCTCCCCCCCCGCCGTGTGGCTATTCTCTAGGATGATCCCTTTTAGCCAAGCGCAAACAGCCCAGCATGAACGGGGTCCTTTTACTGTTCCCTTACAAAAATTCCCCTATTTCAACCAGGTGACCATGAATGATATCACTCTACTGAGGCGAACACAGAACGATATAGACCAAATGTTGCTTGAATGCAACCAAAACCCAGGACCATTCGCTGCCATGCTTTGTGCTGCAATGATTCCAGAATAATTGCTACTGGCTTGGTGTGGTAAAGTGTCCTACCGTGGAGGACGAAATAAGGCAGCTCTCCCCAGAAACCTTCTGCAAAGGCTTTCAGAGTACATCCAGGAGAGCTTCATGGAGGATTCCCGCTCCATCCCCAGACATGTGAACAGACTTTTCCAGTAGCTGTACTGGCCACGAATGCATCCCAATTCTTCAGGGCAAATCAAACATTAAACACTATTGCTTTTAAACCATGTAGTGTAGTTACAAATGTGCACTCACCAGAGGTGCCTTCTCTGGCTTCAGGGTCGGGGATCCTGCCTTGGGAGGGTATTGGCTCCAAGGTGATGAAAAGGTCCTGGCTGCCAGGGAGAATGATTCACAGCTTGCTTGCTGTGCATTCTCCTCCTCCCTCTTGCGCGAGACTCCCTCCTTGCAGGTGTCTACAGACAGTGGTGGGATAGTGGTAGGGTCCCCCCCTAGAATGCCATGCAGCTGATCATAGAAGCGGCATGTATGGAGCTCTGACCCGGAGCGACTGTTTGCCTCCTTTGTCTTTTGGTAGGCTTGCCTGAGCTCCTTAACTTTCACGTGGCACTGGTGTTTGTCCCTGTTGTAGCCTCTGTCCAACATGCCCTGTGAGATTTTGGCAAATATATTTACATTTCTTCTTTTTGATTGGAGTTCGGCCTGCACAGATGCTTCTCCCCATAGAGCAATCAGATCCAGTGTCTCCCTTTCACTCCATGCTGGAGCTCATTTGCGATTCTGGGGGGACTGCATGGTCACATGTGCTGCTGAGTGCTGCGGAGTTTGCCACACTGACCAAACAGGAAATGAAATTCAAAAGTTCTGGGGTTTTTCCTGTGTACCTGGCTAGTACATCGGAGTTCAAAGTGCTGTCCAGAGCGGTCACAATGGAGCACTCTGGGATAGGTCCTGGAGGCCAATACAGTCAATTTGTGTCCACACTACCCCAAATTCGACCCAGCAAGGTCGATTTTAGCGTTACTCCCCTCATCGGGGAGGAGTGCAGAAGTCGATTTTAAGAGCTCTTTAGGTTGACGGAACGGAGTTGGTTGTGTGGACACAGTCATTTTTAAATTGACCTAACGCAGCTAAATTCGACCTCACCCTTTAGTGTAGACCAGAAAGATGCAATTTCGTGTCCCAAAGCCCCTATCTTACTTGCCAGGACCTGGTCGTCGATGGTGTTAAGGATGCCTACCCCTCCTACAATCTTGGCTAGGGTATCTCTTATTTCTTTCAGGGGGAGTGTTTCGGGGTATTACTCCATGTATCGATGCATCCCATCCTGCTATCAAGGGTGCAGTGTATGAAAAATATTGCCAATTAACTAAAGACATGGAAATTTGGAGAGGCATTACTTTTTTCAATGAATACACTGGGTTTATAATCAACAGCCTTTTTACATCATGCTTAACAATCACAGGACTGATGGGGTTTGCATATGGTTTAGGAATTATCAGGACCTCAGCACTCTTTCTAACCCCAAACTGTTTGCACACCAGACACATGTATCATTCAATTTTACATACACAGCCACATTTCCAACACATTTAACAAGAAAAGTTATGTTCTTTTGGTGAACACAGAACACATTCGTAGCACTGCTATCAGAGGTAGAGCATGATTTAGTACAGTTAAAACATTTAATATTTATCTGATAGTGGGATGACGGGGTATATAGATGCGCTTTAACACATCTTTTATAAAGGTGTTGGATCCCATGTAGAGCTTTACCCTTAGCTTCCCAGGTTTTGTTTGAGAGGGAATATCAGTTTGGATATGAAAACCTTTGGAAGCTTCCCATAACTCTGGTGTTTTAGAACATTCTTCCAGAAAGGCGTCACCAAATAACCACGCGCATTTACTAGTAACTTTCCTTATGAATTTAATCTGTCCCTCTTCATCAATTATGGGATCGTGTGTTTTATTGTTCTCAGTAAATGCTACTAATATTTTATTGCTGGTTTCTTCTTTCCAAACCAGATAGCAATAACTCTCTCTCTCTCTCTCTCACACACACACACACACACACACACACACACACACACACACACACACACACACACACACACACACACACACACACACACAAATTGAGTTCCTCAACTCAGGATTAGGAAACTCAAAATCTATTCCCCAAATAGTTCATCCTCCCAGATTGATTCTTGGGTTTTGTTTACCTGGCAATACCAGTGCTCATTTTGATTAACAATTAAAGTAATTACAAATTTTAAAAACGTAGAACACAATGCTATATACAACATTTTCCCTAGCAGACTGGTGGTATCCTGAAATAGAGGAAACAGAAACACAGGTTAGCATTCACCGATTAGCTTTAGCTATCACCTTTCCACTTTTTAAGATGTGTGGAGTGGAACCACTTAAGAATCCTCTTTTTACCGTTCTTAATTTCTACCTAATAGGTAGTCAGACTAGCCTTGTTGGTGATTACAACGGAACCCACTCAACGAGGACTTAGTGAATGGTACTTTTCTGAAAAGAATCTGTAAAGGACTTTGTCTCCAATCTGCCACTCAATAAATTTCAGGTTTGAATTTAATCTTTTATCTATCTGACAGATATTGTATTTGAATTGGGCAGCAATCTCTCTTTGTGCATCACTGAGGAACTGGAGCAATTGGCTGATGTACTGATCCACCTGTATATGGGGTTGATATTAATCAGGTGGGACCCCTCCTAGCCACCATAACTCCGGGGTTCTCATGAGTCTCCCTGTCATTATCTCATGGGGGATATACCCATGAGATACAACAGATAATCTAACTGCTATGAACACAAAAGGCAACCTTCTGTCCCAATTTTTGCCAGAACTCTCAACGATCTTTCTGAGGGCAGTCTTACTAGTCCTGTTTGTATGCTCCACTAGTCCAGAGCTCTGGGGATGGCCTGCTGCCTAATATTTAGAGCCAAACAAATGTTCTTAACCAGGTCCCCCACAAAATGAGGCCCCTGATCGAAGTCGATAACCTTTGGGAGGCTGAATCTGGAAAACATTTGCTCTAATAATATATGTGTGGTGGTTACAGCTGTGTTATTCCTAGCTGGATAGGCTCCCACCCACTTAGAGAATGGATCCACTACGACTAAGCAGTACCAGTTTCCCTGTCCAGAGCGTGGCAAGAGCCAATGTAGTCTATTTGTAGATAGAGCCATGGTTCCCCGATTGGCTGGTGTAATAGTGGACCCACCCTTCACAGTTCGATGATCTGGATTGTTCTCGGCGCATGGTAGGCAGTTCCAAATGTGCTGTTCTGTAGCCTTAGTCACCTCTAGCCACCATCCCAATATCAGGATCCTTTTAACAGTCTTCTTGACCCCGAAATGTCCCTGTTGATGGGTTAGTACGATCAGTCCCTTTCTGAGGCATTTGGGGATGACTAGAACTGGAATGTTGTCCTTGGCATCATTCTTACTGGCCATGATGAGTTCACTCCCAGTAGGTTCATCACTTCCTCGTCCTGTTTCTGTAGCTCTATTATGTCCAATTGTCTTTGTACTTCTGCGGGTTGTAACTTATACATGATGTCCTTCGATTTCTCCCAGAGAGTCTCAGGACCTATAAGGGCCACTTGTTTTGCTAGGATGTCTACTTTGTTATTTAGCATGGAGATTTCAGCCATGCTTTTCCTGTGTGCTCTTACTTTAAATAAATAGGTCTGTCCTGTCCTGGCTTCAGACAATCTCCATGCATGCACAAAATATTTAGCATGTGCAACCGGCTTGTTATCAGCTGAGGTCATGTCTCTAGCTATCCAGACTGTCATCCAATTGAGGAGGGCTCTAATGACCCAATCCGAGTCAAAAGATATGATGATGTCGGATTTCTAATATGCTGCATCATGGGCCACTACTACTGCCACAATCTCTGCTGCTTGGGCAGAATGAAGGCTTGCCCTGTTGATGATAACTACCCATATGTCTTGACTCACCTTCTTAGCTTTTTCAAAGGAGACCTCCAGCTGAAAAGGGGATTTGATCGTTTCTACCTCCTCCTGCAGCAGTAGGCATTCATGCTCTTCACCCTGTGTGAGCAGAGTGAATGGGACCGTTGATAGGGTCATTACCTTATCCACCTGCACCTCTCTATTGAGGTGCAGGTGGATAAGGTATGGAGGCCCTGCTTTCGTTAACATTTCTAGACAAGACAATGTATGGACATATGCGTTGTCCGTAGCACCACTGGGTCCATCCTGGTAAGATATTCCCAATGTTTCAGGGACCAGATAAAAGCCAAAATCTCTCTCTCATAGGGCGAGTACCTCTTTTCAATCTCAGACAGATGTTTTGATCCATAGGCTACAGGCTTAAGACTTGCACCACTATGTTGTAGCAAGACAACGCTCAGCCCTTGTCCCATAGTGGTGAGTTGCAGATGAAATGGCTTTTTAGGATGGGGGTATGCGAGCACAGGGGCTTGTACAAAAGCTTGTTTAAGTTTACAAATAGCTTCTTGCTCTCACTCTCCCCAGATCCAATCCTGTCCTTTTCTGAGCAGGGCACAGAGGGGTTGAGCAATCTCCACGTACCCATCTATAAAGTCTCTTGAGAATCCCATAAGGCGTAAAAAGGACCTCAAAGGAGTGATATCACGCAGAGCTGACAACTTGCAGATAAGCACTATTCTACTTGCGTCTGGTCGGCGTCCGTGTATTACTAGTTCTACTCCGAAATAAGTCACTTGCTGTTTTAACAACTGTGCCTTCTGTGAACTGATGAGAAATCTAGCCTCTTGAACGACCTTCAAACACCTCATCTAAGACTTTTAGATTTTCTTCTCTTGATTTTGTGGCTACAATGTCATCCACATAACTGATGACCTTGTCTTTATGGCTCAGGTGTTTCCACATTCTTGTCACATTTCTATGACAAAGCGAGGGTGCATTGTGGTATCCTTGTGAATGTTAACTGCTGATTATCATATGTGAATGCGAATTTGTACCACACATCACGATGCAACCAGCCATATTGGAGCATTATAGACACTGGCAGTTTCGACAAGGACTCCTTGTTCTTTTAACGAGACAATGGTACTCCGGATCCCCCTCCTGGGCTGCTTGCGAATATTTGTACTGTCTCTGTGGCCTCAGATCTGGACCCTCTACCATGATTTCTGTTTGGATCTTACCACAGTTCAACTTGTTCTTAGCAAAGACGTGGGGATATTTGCTGGTGACCTGAGCTAGATCTTCTCCCATGAAGGAATCCCAATCTCGGTTGGAGCTTTCAAAGTGTCCACACGGTGTGAGGCAGACACTGTAAATCTTCCTTCCCCATTCTGGCCCTGGATTAACATCTGATTTGGGATGTCCACAATCATATTCAATTTCTTCAGTATATCTACCTCCAGGATGCCATGCCCATCTAGCCTCTGCATCCCAAAGGTGGCCTCCGTCATTAATGTTCCTATTATATACAGGTTGTGTTTTGAGAAGGGAACTGTGCTCTCTGCCATTATAGCCTTCTAGCACCTTGATCTCTTGGATGGGAAGCTTTTTGATTAGTGGAGCTGCCCTGGTAGAGACTATCGACATTGTGGCACCAATGTCCAGCAGCATTGTTTGCTGTATTTTACCAAACTCCCCTACCAGGCAGATGTCCACCACTGGTCTCCCCATTTGTCGTTAATAGGTGCCACATATGAAGGGGGAGGGAGAGTTTGGCACCCTCATAAGGAGTTTTGCATCTCCCTTGGTCTCGGAGGAGTCACTGCATTTGCTGTTGAATTGTCTCCCTCGTACTTAGACAACCTCCTAAACAGCTCCTCTGTGGGAAGATGATCTATTTGATCTCAGGCTTCATATTTTAAGAGCCTTTTCCACAGGACTGATCTAAATTCCTTCATTTCATTTGCAGCAGCTCGATTGTAATTGGAATCTCGAGTCTTGGCTGAATCATTATTCCCTTTTCCTTTGAACTCACTGACCTTCTTACTGTCAGCACCTTTGATTGCAGCTACTTTTTTCTTGTTCCCAGAGCCAGGGTAAGCATTGTGTTGTAATTCATAAGTTTCCTTGAGCTCGGATTTCTAATTCTTTGAGGCTAGTTACCCTGGGGTTAGCTGGTCCCATAGTTATTCTCTGTGCTCATAGTACACCTTGCACTAACAGCTCCCTGAATTCAGGGGTGTCATATGTTGCCACTCCATTTATGACTGGTGAGATTCCAGTAAGCCAATATAACAAATGCTTTCTAGCGAGAAATTTCTCTGGTCTTTCATTTAATTTCTGTCTGTCAGAGTACATTTTACCCAAGAGATTCTCATGGGATAGTGTAGTTTGATTACTGCTATGTAGATATCTATCAATTCATCTACATTAGCTAGCTAGACTTCACTTGGCAGAGCCCCAACATCTTCCCCATTCGTGCACTCTCTTATCAGGGTGACAGTGTCCTCTTTGCTGATACCAGCTACGCTGCTAATTTTCACAAGCCAGTCTAGGGCATTTTCTTTAATTAGGGGTCCCATGTTCTTACCCATTGCCCTAACTTGTTCTGGCCCTAGTGCACGAATTTCATAGCGTGTTTCAGGTGGTTTGTTGGGCCCATACCACTGTGGTGGTAACTGGTGCATTTGGAGGATATTTCCTCCCCTCCTCCTCTACCTGAGATCTCATGACCTCTTTGAGGCAGATGGCAGAGTATAGCTGCCACTGTAATCCGGAAGTGCTATTTCCCTTTCACACTCATACCCCCTTAAGGCATCAGTATGGATGGCACTTATAACCCCTTGTGATCTTTTCAGTTTCTCTTTTACCATGTGTATTCTATGATCTCACAGAGTATGATTCCTTTGACTTTTGTCACCTCCTTCATCAGCTCCCTTATTGCAGCCTGGGAATCTTTTAATTTCTTTGCCAGTATGTAATTTTCTTTTTCTTTATTAAATTTCCATTTCATTCTTTGATTTGTTCTTCTAATTGGTTTATCTGCAGTGCTTGATTTAATGTTAGAGCTGATGTGGTGTTATGCTGCATAGTGAGCTTTTCTAACTCAGCTTCCTCGCCATTTACTTGTCCTTGAGCTTTGGAAGCAGAGTTTCACCTGTTCGTCTAGCTCTTTAGCTACCATTACTAGACCGTATAATAAGGCTCTTTTCTTGGTTTTCTTACTAGGGGAGGGCTGAGAGATCACAAATCTCTCCCATGTTATACAACATTTACCCAATGCATTTTCCCCTGAAAATAAGTGCTTTTCCCATGGGTTCTGATTTTTCCCAAATAAAGTCTACACAAAATTCAAGGGAGTTTTTATTAATCTGCCTTGTCCATCCGGTTGATCCAAAAACCTTTACTGCCATCTTACCCTGTCAGCTGATGTCTTACCCACAAAAATGTTCAGCCTTTCTATTCTTCTGATAGCTCTCGATTTCCGAGCCTATCCATGCCCACCAGGCCGGAGTGGCTGATGCCCCTTTCCTGTCCGCTGGGCTTACAAAGCCAGCACGTGTCTTGCACTCACCGGGCTGTCACAGCCAGAGTGCTGATACAACAGAGCTCACCGTCAGCACTGGCTCGTTGCTCTCACCAGGCTTCCTTGGAACTAGAACCGGCAGCGTGCACCGGGCCACAGAGGCCAGAGTCTGCCAATCTCGCTGGGTCCATTGAGCCGGGGCTTTACTGTGCTTCCTGAACCTTCTGGCCGGTGCAGGTACACAGAGCAGCTTCTGAGGCATCTCTCAGCACCTCCCACAAAGTCTGTGTGTCAGCGGCCGAGCAGAAACGGCACTCCCCCGCAGGTCAATGGACCTTTTTTTCTCTCAAACCTTTCCTGAGCAGACCATAATGTAAAGAATGGACAACTTAAGAGGGGGCTCTGAGTGGCAGTTAAAAGCAGCAGTTTTAGACAGGGTTTTAAACTGGGTCCTGCTGTGGTCACCATAACTGTTACCTCAACTGTAACTGTTATCGGACCCGGATAAATATCTCCATCACTTTTTAAAACTCATGAGGTAAGTAAAAACAACCCAGTGTATTGATAGATTTACTAAGATTTATTAAAATTAAACAAATTAACGAAGGCAACAGAATAATAGCTCAGAGGTTTGACCCAAAAGGGCATAAAGACCGGCTCCCTTCTACCCTTGGTAAGCTATGGGAACTCCTTTACTTGCAGGAAATGACTTTCACTGGCAACTCAGATGGAAAGGCAGACAGCTGGTTGTGACTGCAGACTACTGCGGCAGTTGCTGGATTCCAGACCTGTAGATGGGATGACAAGAGGGACACAGACTGAAGGTGAACAGGAGTACTTGTGGCACCTTAGAGACTAACAAATTTATTAGAGCATAAGCTTTCGTGGACTACAGCCCACTTCTTCGGAAGGTGGATCAGGATACCCTGCGATGGTCTTCAGGTAGGTATCTCGTGAAGACTCTTGCCTCTCGCTGTGTGCGCAGAACTAGGCATTGTCTGCCTCTGTGGTGGACAGCCCCGGATGGTGAACGCGCTGGCCTTAAATAAACTTGGGCATGTGACCTTTTCCCGCACTTTTCTTCCTGCCATTGGGAGAAAAGGCATCAAAGACCCAACCAAAAGGACGCACAAAATGGAGTCCAAACAACAACTTGACCATGGACCCATAAACTTCACAAAGCAGTACATAAACAGCACAGTATATAAATCAGAATAATACATAAATTCTAACAAACCCCACACTATCACCTACCAAAAACTGACATCTTATTTGGCAAAAGAAATGAGCTTCAGACAGCTCTAGCTCTTTCAACTATCAACTTCCAGTTCATTTAGACATGGCCTGCATCCTACCATTATCACATTAACATGAATGACTACTTCACGTTTAACTTCACACCTTGCTTACTGAAAGTCCATACTCACAAAAAAAGTTCTCCAATCTTACCTGTTCAGATGTTGGTACATGCTTTCTTACTTGTACATGCAGATTAAGCTAATTTTTCACTAGAATATTGTTTTAAGGCCACACATCCCTATTTACCTTCCTGATCTATTCTCTGAAGCTGTCCAACTTGCTCCTGTCCTAGAAGATCTTCTGCTGTAGGTACTCCAGTTACCTGGCTTAATATCTGCCGAGTCCCTCCTACCACACTGATGTCCTCTACCCCTCGAAAATGAAAGGAGAATGGCAGCATCCAGTAGCTCTACCAGTTTTTCGGTAACACTGCTACCATCTCTCTACCCATCTGTTTCCTCTTCTCTCCCACTCCCTCGCCCATGTTCCCCCTCCCTCATTCTGGAATAATGGTGTTATAACTAGACTTGGAAGGATTAGATTTTTAGTGATAAACATCAGTTAACATCAATTCCACCATACACAGACTGAAAAAAAATTTCCAATGAAGATAATCAAAATTTAAGAAAGAAAAACGCTGCTTGAGAAGGTAAAGTTTGATTTAAGGATATTTACTTTATATAGTTTGCCATGTGAGGGTGACAATTTATGTTTTAATAGTTAAGGCTTTAAATTTTTGAATCTCACTGTCATTACTTATTATCTGACATCCCCATAACTTCCTTCAACTGTGAACAATTACATAGATAAATACATAAGATGTGCTTAAAAATAAAGTCAAAATTATAAAAAATAAAAATAAAATGTTACCAAGTCCAGTGATGTTTGACCGTCTTTCCGATGAATTGTGTCTGTCAATTCATCTCAAGACTCAGCTTAGAGGACTATTTAATTGTTACAAAAACAGAATAGTTTTGAATACAAATGCTGGAAATATCCATTTTTGTTGCATTATAGGGAGATATTTCGTACTTTAGTTTCAACATGAAGAATTCTCACAAGTATAAAAAATTAATCATGTAATTAAAAAAATTAATCGCATGATTGATCGCGCTGTTAAACAATAGAATACCATTTATTTAAATATTTTTGGATGTTTTCCATATTTTCAAATATATTGATTTCAATTTCAACACAGAATACAAAGTGCACAGTGCTCACTTTATATTTATTTTTATTATAAATAGTTGTACTGTTAAAATAAAAATATTTTTCAATTCACTTAATAGAAGTACTGTAGTGCAATCTCTATCATGAAAGTTGAACTTACAAATGTATAATTATGTACAAAAAATAACTGCATTCGAAAATAAAATGTCTAACTTTACAGCCTAAAAGTCCATTCAGTCCTACTTCTTGTTCAGCCAATCACTCAGACAAAATTTTGTTTACATGTGCAGGAGTTAATGCTGACCGCTTCTTGTTTACGTCACCTGAAAGTGAGAACAAGTATTCACATGGCACTGTTGTAGCTAGTGTTGCAAGATATTTACGTGCCAGATGCACTAAAGATTCATATGTCCCTTCGTGCTTCCACCACCATTCCAGAAGAGACACGTCCATGCTGATGATGGGTTCTGCTTGACAATGATCCAAAGCAGTGCAGACCAACGTATGTTCATTTTCATTACCTGAGTCAGATGACACCAGCAAGGTTGATTTTCTTTTTTGGTGGTTCGGGTTCTATAGTTTCTGCATTGGAGTGTTGCTCTTTTAAGACTTCTGAAAGCATGCTCCACATCTTGTCCCTCTCAGATTTTGGAAGGCACTTCAGATTCTTAAACCTTGGAACAAGTGCTGTAGCTATTTTTAGAAATCTCACATTGGTACCTTCTTTGCCTTGTGTTAAATCTGCAGTGAAAGTGTTTTTAAAATGAACAACATGTGCTAGGTCATCATCCGAGACTTCTATAACATGAAATATATGGCAGAATGTGGGAATGTAAATACCTTGCAATGCTGGCTACAAAAGTGCCATGGGAACGCCTGTTCTCACTTTCAGGTGACATTGTAAATAAGAAGCAGGCAGCATTATCTCCCATAAGTGTAAACAAACTTTTTTGTCTTAGCGATTGGCTGAACGAGAAGAAGGACTGAGTGGACTTGTAAGCTCTAAAGTTTTACATTGTTTTGTTTTTGAGTGCAGTTATGTAACAAAAAAAAAATCTATATTTATAAGTTGCACTTTCATAATAAAGAGATTGCACTACAGTACTTCTATGAGATGAACTGCAAAATACTATTTCTTTTATCATTTTTACAGTGCAAGTATTTGTAATAAAAAACAATACAAAGTGAGCACTGTACACTTTATATTCTGTGTTGTAATTGAAATCAATGTATTTGAAAATGTAGAAAAATATCCAAAAATATTTAATACATTTCAATTGGTATTCTATTGCTTAACAATATGATTAAAACTGCGTTTAATCATGATTAATTTTTTTAATCAAGATTAATTAGAGTTAATCACATGAGTTAACTGAGATTAATCGAAAGTCCTAATAAAAAAACAACCATAAGCAAAAACACTGAAACTGAGTTGGTACATCGAAACTCCCACTTATCGTTTTGTGGCTGGATATCAGAGGAGAGTATGAAACAACAGCTGCTATTTTGAGGTCCCCTGCTAAAAATAGGCAAGATGAGTTTGAAATGTTCACTCTGAAGGTTTGATTTGCATGTAAGTAGATTACAAAGAACAAGTTCACAAAACAAACTTCAAAAATTCAACACATTTATCCAGTTGTCAGAGATTCTAACTACAAATTGATTTTATTTTAAAAACTGATTTTTGAAACACTTAAAAAGTATTTTCCAACAGTTATAGAAATCATGTCTGACTTACATTACACAACACTCCAACCACGCTATACTTTATAAAAGGGTTTAATGAATGCATGCATGTCTGATACAATGATCAATAAATTTATTGAGTTCAAATTATTTACTGTTGTAAACATTTTACAAAAGCATTGTGATTTATCTGGATATACAATCCTTGATGGAAGAATTATTCAAACAGACAGAATCAATGGCACATTAAAAAAAAAAAGCTGACTAGACCCATTCTGCATATTCTCTTTCAACATAATTTCAGCAAGAGAAACAGCATGGTATAAAAAGTGTACAGCAAAAGATTGTTCCTACGATAATGTCAAATTCTTGAAACTGTAAATACAAATTAAAGTGGTTGAACAGTCAAAGTCATAATTGTAACCAGTCAAATTACAGTAAGAAACATTTTCAATCCAGTTATACGTAGCTGTCAAAATAATGTGTTTCGTTCCTTGTCAGTTGACTATAAATTCTTTTCCAACAGACAGCAAAACTTTGGCAAGGTGTTGAAAATGACTTTTAAAGTTCAAGACACAGTCACAGCATTTTCTTTGTGGAAGGTGATCTGTACATCAAGGCTCAGAGGTTGTGAAAATTGGTTCCATGTGGAAAAAAGTGCAAACATCCTGCACAGATAGCTTAAAAAGCTGCTGGTAGAAATATTCACCAACAGAATCTTTGTTTTCTTTTTGCATAGTTCACACATCACTGGGAATGTGAAAAAGGTGTGCTATTTTTGGCAAGAGCAAGAAGGAAGTGATATTGTGTGAGTTGCCATGTTGGGCATGCTGGATCCATGAAGAAGTCTAGGTAGAAGGCTGCTACCTGATGTTATTAGACACTGAATACTGATTTTGTTTTTGCTGAAGCAGTTCTGTAATAGCTAGAAGCTTCTTTAAGACATGCTGTAGAAAGAAAGTCAATAATAGTAATATTAGGCACAAATAATTAGGAAAATATCACATCAGGAAACCAAATTTTCTAGATACATTTCTATGTAAACTTCTTCATGAGACTTGCTTTTATACATTAGTGTGCACAGCTTTCTATTACACAGTTTAAAGTAAAATGAAAGAACTGATCCGACTCCTTGGTCTTTAAAGCAATGCTCTGAGCTGAAATGTGACTGTAAAAATAACATTTGATGTAGAGAGAGAAATACACCAACAGTCTAAATTTAAAATGTTTAATTTTTTTTTTTAAATTACAAACTTAAGCTGGGATATAAAAGTCGAGTTCTCTCCTTCTCAAACATCAGTTAAAAGGATTTTTTACGCTAAGATGAGTTCTTAGTTACCTCACAGATAAGAACAGAATTTGGACAGGCAACTGAAACAATGCACATAAAGGATAAAATACAGTTTACTCTTTTGGGGGTTGGCTCCACAGGATTAACAGATGAAAAGACTGAATTTAGTTACTAAAATAACCAGATGCAACTGGAGCAATTATGCAGAAAAGGTGCAATTTTTACATATTCACTTTTCAGGGTAGAATTGTAGGTTACTACGGCAGAAAGTGGTCTGTAGCACTTAACTGAAAGGTCCTCAACTGCCTCATGCTGTGGTTCTCAAGTGCCAGGTCTTTTCCTTCCCCACCAGAAATAGGGGTTTAGAAAACTTTCCTTAAAAGGAACTAAACTTCACTTACAGGAATACACACATATCAAAGAAGCTACAATAGCACATCCACAACCCTCAAATACTTCAGATTCTCTCCAAAAAGGTGTTTTAGTTTGTTTTATGCTGCTTAAAGTAGTGTTCAAGAACAGGTGTCAAACTGACAACCATGTCCCCATGTCTATAGCCACACACACACACACACACACACACATATATACTCACCCCAACACCATTTTAATGAAAGCTTCCCCAATCCCACCTTACTAGTCATAAGACTGAGACCTCCAGTCCTATCTGGATCACCCTGAATATGGCCATTGGACTATAACCTATGGACTAATTCTGAAAGAACTCTTTGCAACTACAAAGCTCACCATCTCTACTATAAATGTGATCTCATGTCTGTACGTATATTTATCTTTTAACCAATACACTCTCACTTTTCTTTTTTAATACATTTTAGTTTAGTTAATAAGAATTGGCTGTAAGCATGTATTTGGGTAAGATCTGAAGTATTCGTTAACCTGGGAGATAATGTGTCCAATCCTTTGGGATCGATAAACTTTCTTATATGATGAATAAGATTTTCAGTAATCCTCATCATATTTGACTTGGGTGTCTGGGGTGGAGGCCTAAGGCTAGGTTGCTTTAAGGGAAGTGTGTCGTTGGCCTCTGGGTAACCAGTAAGGTATTATAGAAGCTGTTTTTTGTTGGTTTGGTAAATCTAAGTTTTGAAATATTCACCAGCTTTGGGGATTGTCTGCCCCATTCTTTGCAGCTTTGTAACTTCAGTGTCACTCCCTGGGACCCCGGTCATAGCTGGCTATACACGTTAGTCAATATAGTGGATTGACTGAGTGACTTTTCTCATAGGCCACTGAAATTTGGTTTTAACCTGGACTGGATTTGAACTAGTGATATGGAAGTGAAGTATTTTCCAATTGTCTTTCACAAACAGCTTATATAGGGCACGAGAAGGCAGTACTTGGACTAATTAAATTACACTTTTCTGTACACTCCACTATAGCAGCCAGCAATACTTGTTTCATACAGTGTAGTAACTAGAATTGCCTAGTGGGGGAACTCTAACAATAAAAAGATTGCTCTTTGCAGTTAGTAGTCCAAAGACGAATACTGCTTGTTATCTGTGGAAATTTGAGATGGCTCAGGGCAGTGAAAGTTAAAATGAATATTATATTATAATTATATTATGATTAGGGCTGTCAAGCAATAAAAAAAATTAATCATGATTAATTGCACTGTTAATAATAGAATACCATTTAAATATTTTTGGATATTTTCTACATTTTCAAATTTATTGATTTCAATTACAACATAGAATACAAAGTGTACAGTGCTCACTTTATATTTATTTTTATTACAAGTATTTGCACTGTAAAAAAACAAAAGAAATTGTATTTTTCAATTCACCTAATACAAGTAGTGTAGTGCAATCTCTATCATGAAAGTTGAATTTACAAATGTAGAATTATATACAAAAACCCCTGCATTCAAAAACAAACAACGTAAAATTTTAGAGCCTTCAAGTCCACTCAGTCCTACTTCTTGTTCAGCCAATCGCTCAGACAAACAAGTTTGTTTACATTTGCAGGAGATAATGCTGCCTGCTTCTTGTTTACAATGTCACCTGAAAGCGAGAACAGTCGTTCTCGTGGCACTGTTGTAGCTGGCGTCGCAAGATATTCACGTGGCAGATGCGCTAAAGATTCATACGTCCCTTCATGCTTCAACCACCATTCCAGGGGACATGCGTCCATTGAGGAGTTCTGCTCGATAACAATTCAAAGCAGTGCAGACTGACGCATGTTCATTTTCTTTATCTGAGTCAAATGCCACCAACAGAAGGTTGATTTTCTTTTTTGGTGGTTTGGGTTCTGTAGTTTCCGCATTGGAGTGTTGCTCTGAAAGCATGCTCCACACCTCGTCCCTCTCAGATTTTGGAAGGCACTTCAGATTCTTAAATCAAACCTGTAGCTATCTCTAGAAATCTCACATTGGTACCTTTTTTGCGTTTTGTGAAATCTGCAGTGAAAGAGTTCTTAAAATGAACAACATGTGGTGGGCCATCATCCGAGACTGCTATAACACGAAACACATGGCAGAATGCATCTAAAATAGAGCAGGGGACATCCAATTCTCCCCCCTAGAAATTCAGTCACAAATTTAATTAACGCATAATTTTTTTAATGAACGTCATCAGCATGGAAGCATGGCCTCTGGAATGGTGGCTGAAGCATGAAGTGGCATACAAATGTTTAGCATATCTGGCATGTAAATTCCTACAAAAGTGCCTATTCTCACTTTCTGGTGATGTAAATAATAAGAGGGCAGCATTATCTCCTGTAAATGTAAACAAACGTTGTTTGTTTGTCTTAGCAATTGGATGAACAAAAAGTAGGACTGAGCGGACCTGTAGGCTCTGAAGTTTTACACTGTTTTGTTTTTGAGTGCAGTTATGTAACAA
Source organism: Chrysemys picta bellii (assembly GCF_011386835.1). NCBI lineage: Eukaryota > Metazoa > Chordata > Testudines > Emydidae > Chrysemys > Chrysemys picta. Next base: position 54,827,861 of record NC_088796.1, on the reverse strand, counting down.
AAAAAAAATCTACATTTGTAAGTTGCACTTTCACAACAAAGAGATTACACTACAGTACTTGTATGAGGTGAATTTAAAATACTATTTCTTTTATTTTTACAGTGCAAATATTTGTAATAAAAATAATATATATTTTGATTTTAATTACAACACAGAATATATTTGAAAATGTAGAAAAACATCCAAAATATTTAATAAATTTCAATTGGTATTCTAGTGTTTAACAGTGTAATTAAAACTGCGATTAATTTTTTTTAATCGTAATTTTTTTTTTTAGTTAATCGCATGAGTTAACTGGGATTAATCAACAGCCCTAATTATTATAATTTATATTATATTATAAAATTTAGGCAGAACAATTATTGAAGGTCCAGAGAGTTTTCTTACTGGAAAAGAAAAGCTTGCATCTTTTGCTTTCAAAGATAATACAAACCAAGAAACTGAAATGAAATAGCAGTTGAAAAGATAACAAACAACATTCACTTTTCTAAATAGAAAAAAAAACTATATACCATACTAGTAGCCCACAGAACCTATCAGAGAGGGAAAACTGGTTTCTGGTAAGCAGGCCTCCTCCAGGCACTTAAAAGGCTTTTTGGTTTTGCTACAGAGCACTTCTAGCCATTTTGAGTGAACAGAATAGTATTTACCTTTAGAGCTACCTCATCCTCCCAACATTATACTGATGAAGTAACCTATCTAAAGCTATTTATCTTAACTCCTTAGTACAGAAGTATCAAATAAGTATTATTAAATTTGCATCAGTGCTTAGTGTAAAAAATTTCAACTATCTGAGATGGGGGCTTTCTGCTATAACAACTCTTACCTGCATTACGCCTCGCTCATTACTGAGCGTCCGAAGCTCATCTGAATGTGCCACACAAATCTCATGTAAGGCTGCTAGATCACGAGACAAGTCAGTTCTAGAATGCTCTGTAGTGTCTGGAAGTTCAGGTACATTCTTTAACAAGAATGATAAAAGTGTGTTTAGAATTCAAAAGTATTCATAAAATAGCAAAGAAAGTTCCATTACACTTCTCTCCACTAATCAACTGTATTGTGCAACACATTACTTTCAATACTGCAGGCAGTTGCATCATAACATTCAGCATATTATTCTCAGTTAGCCAAGCTTTCTACTCATGCTCTGATACCAATTATTTGCTCTCACTCCACCAATATTATTATTTAGCTCTTAAAAAGATATCTGAATGTAGTTAGAGCCTACTCCTATATTGCATCCCCTGTACTTAATTGGAATGGCCACTCCAGTGTTGCTGATCACTAATGCACCAATTTCTCTTTCAGCTGAAAGGAAAATGATCTGGTGTTGCCATCTAGGCTACCTCTTTGAATTGGCTAGCAAGGGATTCTCTGGGTGGCATTTTCATGCTCTCTACCTCTTCCCCTCAAGCTAGACATGATGCATCCATTTATTTAATTTTCTATATTCAAAGATAGCAACAGCAAAAATAGGAGAGCAGAAATTAACTGGCAAGTTAATGAAAACAGTGGTGGACCAGGTATACAGTAATCAGATACCATTAAAATAATAAATCAGTGACTGAGTATCCCTTGTAAATAGCAATTTCTATTGACTACGTATCAAAAAAATAGTAAGAAGTATCTTCCAAAGTTACTTATTTAGGCTCCTATTCATGACAGCATCCCTATTCAGCAAAGCACTTAGGCACAAATTTTCATGCTTTCCTGAATCAATCCTCTAAAACTGAGATTCCTGAAAAGTAAAGTCTTATACGCACTGCTACTCCTGTTATAGCATTTGCACGGTATTAAGTTACATTGTTTGATTTAAAGTGATCTGTAAATCTCAATTCTCTTTAAACCTTGACAATTTAGAATAACGCATAGATTGTCTTAAATAGCCAGGTTAAGACAAACATTCAGCACCTTACTAACTTAAAATTCAACTTTTTTTCTTCTATTAGGGTCAGATTTGCTAACCTCCACAATGGATCCATGTTGCCAGCCTACAGGTAAGAGTAAGAGTATTTTTTTTTTTAAATATGGTTTTGCAAGATGATGTTTTTGGTAAATCTTTGCACATTAAGTTAAGATCAGTGATCTGCCTTGTCTCTGAATATTGAGACCTTAAAGATAAATTTTAAGTTAACAATATACCCTCTAACTAGGGCATTTGGGACAATACTCAGAAGTTGCTGGATTTCAGAGGTATTTAATGAGAACCTTTAAGATTTGTTATTACATTATTCTTTGATATGTATAAATCTATATAACTTCTAGCTTAGATTGTAAAATTTATAACACTCTTACCCCAAGTTCATCTAAAAACATGATCATGCGATGTTTGTTACTCTTGATAAATGGATTTACCCCCTCCATGTAAGGCTCCTAAAATTTAAAAAGTATTATTAGAATAAATAGAACCAATTCAATCATATGTACCTACTTACAATAAACATTCAATAGTTTGTGGACCCTATGACTTTGCATATAATTTCAGAATGGATTGGGTTCACTTCCTATTTGTGCCTTAAAGTCTTTAGTTGCTACTCAGGTCTGAACATTAAATAACTTTAATTTGCTGTTGCAGTTTTTGCACTCCAGATGTAGTCACAGAGTTTGCCTGTAGATATATGCTGGCTGTGCTATATATGTTTGGAATTATTCAATTCTGAAACATGTTTCAGGCAATACCTACAAAACACAACAGCAATAAGAAATGTTTCATATCTGGGGACTAAATATCTTGTTTTTGTCCTTTTAAAAATGGTTAAATTTCAGATTACGTTTTTGTGTTAAAACAAGGGTGTATTAAAAAGGTCAAAACTGCTTGAAATCATTCTTCAACGTGTTAAGGTCCACAGATCCATTACAATGGTATTTCAGACCATTTGCAGTTTGGGAACTGAATCAGAATGGTCAGTTGCTTGCAACAGGAGACTGTCCCATCCCTTGAAGATTCCTCCATTGTTTTTGGGGACCCTAGCAACTCAGCCAGACCCCTCTGCTGCAGAGCGTTCCTGAGAGAAATTCCAAACTTTATTGAAAGTGACTAACGATTTAGCTCAATAATATGTCTAATTCTCAGCTGTGTTCCAGGGTTGCATTTGCCTTTGGAGAGACTGTCCCCTCAGTGGCTTTTGCAGTGGCTAGTTGTGAGCTAGACCAGGAAAGCCAAAGGCAAAAAAGAAAGGTTTGTATTTCCTGCTTCATCCCCTTCTCGAGTGTCTCACTGGGGAGCTCAGATGGCTCTGTCCAATTTACTCCAACCTTCAGCCCAGTCTAGACAGGGTCACTTAGTTTCCTCCCCGGGCAGAAAAGGAGCTAGGTATGTTAGTGAGGCTGACTCTGCTGAGCAAAATGTAGGAGCAGCCTCAGCAAGCCAGTCCTCATGCTCCCTGGAAAGAAACAATAGAGGGATTGGGATTTTCTGCCACACCTAAAAGATAAGTAAACTATTCGGCTGTTGCTGCCTCTGCAAGTTGCCATACCCTAACTATTGGGCTATTGTTCCCAGCTGCTGCTGTGGGTCACCATGCTCTTAGGTCCATGATATTTTTCCCAGCTTCCACGGCAGGTTACTATGCCTCAACTAGCTTTACCTTTTCCTCCAGCAGCTACCTGTGCAATGAAAAGAGAGACAGCAACCCATATGCAGAAAAACAATCAGACAATTAGGAGCCTTTTGGCTGACTTTTTTTTCCTCTTTCTTTCTTTCTTTCTATACCCCTGGCCTCCATTTTATAAGGCCAGAAAATTCCTCAGTGCACACCTGTCCATATTCAACCTGGTGTCACTATTAAAGGTGAAAGTGACTATCTTCCCTGTATTCAGGGACTCTGTGTTTCTCAGAGGGGAGGTTTTTACTTGAGAGAGTGTCTCCTTCACAGGCAGGGATCACTTGAGCCTCTTCTTTGGGCATGAAAATAAGTGGCCTCAAAACCAAACAGAGAAAACAAACAAACAAAAGAACCATCATCTGATACACTAAGTTCCTCCCAAGCTTTCAGGAACAATGATAACATCGATGGACAATACTGTAAGCGTGGTCCCACTCAGCCTTAAATATTTCATAGACTAACAGCTTCAACCTGAAAAAGACAGTGGGATAACCAATCTACCTCATGTAGGTATGTAGGGTTCTGGGCCCTGAAGTCAGACCATAAGGTAAATCAGTTCCTAGCTCTCTTAGTGATACGATGGAACTTTATGGAAAACTGAAGGTATTCAGCATCACTGGAAAAGTTGATTTACAAACCTGGCTCTTGCCAATAATATATAAATGAATACTGGTCATATAACAAGTTGAAGCAGTCCTGAAGTAAACCAAGAGTCAATATCACTCCACAAGTGGTAGCTAGAGTAAGTGTGTCTGCCATGCTGTTTCCCCTCCCTCCATTTGTGCTGCCTTGTAGAGTGTGAGGCTACATTAACAACAATATGTTAACCCTTGAATTAGCACTTGGCTGAGCCCTCATCATTTAGCCAGTAAAGCATTCCCTGGGAAATATCCCACCCTCTTATTTCACCACCTCAACCAAGCTTCACAATCATCATTGCTATGTACAGTATTGAATTGTTTGTTTAAAACTTATACTGTGTGTGTGTGTGTGTGTGTGTGTGTGTGTGTGTGTGTGGTGTGTGTGTATGTATATATATATATATATATATATATATATATATAATGACAAAGTTCCTCCTATCTTGGTGGGTCCTGCGCTTATTGGCGGATTTTCTTGCCTCAGAGATTCACCATGTGGGTTGGGGAACAGCCCAGAGACCTTCCCCTCTGGAAGAACCCACAGTCCAGGTCAATTGGGAGGTTTGGGGGGAACCCGGGCCCGCCCTCTACTCCGGGTTCCAGCCCAGGGCCCTGTGGACTGCAGCTGTCTATAGTGCCTCCTGTAACAGCTGCATGACAGCTACAACTCCCTGGGCTACTTCCCCATGGCCTCCTCCAAATACCTTCCTTATTCTCACCACAGGACCTTCCTCCTGGTGTGTGATAACGCTTGTGCTCCTCAGTCCTCCAGCAGCACACCCTCTCACTCTCAGCTCCTTGCGCCTCTTGCTCCCAGCTCCTCACACTCACCCTACAAACTGAAGTGAGCTCCTTTTAAAACCCAGGTGCCCTGATTAGCCTGTCTTAATTGATTCTAGCAGCTGCTTCTTAATTGGCTCCAGGTGTCCTAATTAGCCTGCCTGCCTTAACTGGTTCTAGCAGGTTCCTGATTATTCTAGTGCAGCCCCTGCTCTGTTCACTTAGGGAACAGAAAACTACTCATCCAGTGACCAGTATATTTGCCCTCTACCAGACTCCTGTACCCCACTGGTCTGGGTCTGTCACAATATAGTCTTTTGTCTGGTGAAAAAAAGCTTCCCTGGAACTTAACCCCACCCCCATTTACATTAATTCTTATGGGGAAATTGGATTCACTTAACATCTTTTCGTTTAAAGTCGCATTTTTCAGGAACATAACTACATTAAGTGAGGAATTACTGTATATGAAAGTATCCAAGCAAAAAGCTCAAGTCATTGTATTATAATGCAATTAGCACGCTCAAGAAAAGGAAGGGTTGTGTGTGTGTGTGTGTGTGTGTGTGTGTGTGTGTGTGTGTGTGTGTGTGTAACAAATCCCAACATTAACTGCTTCCTTAGGACAACAATCCTACAATGCCACAAAGCATGACATTAGAACCTCATTCTCATTACAGAACTGTCCAGACTGAAACTCTGCAGGAGGTATCATACTTTCTATCCAATAGCATTAAACCTCCAATAGCTACTATCTCCAATCAGATGAGTTTTGAAGTCGGGAGCTTTCTTGGAGGCGATTCAGTATTGTGCTTTTAATTCAGACAAATAGTCCTCACAACTGTCATTACAGTCATTTACAAAGTAAATTCAAGAAATATTTTCCCTTCTGTCAAGTATAAAAAGCCAGTCTTTCGCAGCATTGAATCTCTGGACAGAAAAGGCATGTCTCCTGTGTTGAGATCTGTTAGGCAGCTACGTGGCCATCAATAAATAAATTCACCAATGTTCTACTTACTGGTCAAGTCAATCTTTTAGCCAATGCCATTTATTGGCAGAAGGCTTCTCTGGACCTAGTATCCAGGGGGAGATGGACAATATATAACATAACCTATTTTGGATGTCCATGTTTAAAAGATGATCCCACTTCCCAACCCTGAAGCACACTACTGTGAAAATCCCATTGTAATGGATCTGTAGACTTTAGCACAATAAAGTATAGGAAAATTTCTGTTCTCACCTGAAAAATTCCTTTCTTTGAGTAATAAAGTCCAAAGATCCAGTCTGCCCTGGAGCCAATTTGACATCCAGAGCAAACATGGAAATTGCCATACAAAGATGTGGGTTTGTTTTCATTAGGGAAAATGTCTCACATTCTGTAGTAGAAGCTGTCATGCCTTCTCCTCAAACTATAGTTAACACAATCTGTAATTTACGAAAGCAGAGCTAAATTATCCTAGCTGAGGAAATGGTCTCCAGTGAAGGGAACTTTAGCAGGCAGAGCACTCCTCTGCTGCCAGTGATGGACAAGATTGCTCCTGCCCCCACCGCCAGAAGCAGAAGGAAGGACAATTGTAATGGATCTGTAGACCTTAGCACAATTAAGAAAGGAAATGCTCACAGAACAGAAACCAAAAGAACCAACCAAAAGATGAATATAAGAGGCTTACATGAAACACTCCACTTCTCATGGGACTTATGATCGGAACATATCAAGAGGGAGACTTGCAGTCTCTACCCCTAAATTTAGTTAAGATTTGTAGTGAGCACTTCTGGCATACACTATGCAAGCAAAGCTTTTTGTAAAAATCAGCACCTCCAGAAAGAAGGAAATTGATTTGCTTCTGAAATCATCTCAATGGAATCATTTGCTTGCTTTTGGGAACAAAGATTTTATACATCTGAAATATTTTATAACTGGGGTTAAGTTTTCATACCATGTGGACCAAACTAACATTACAATACACCTGATTAATTGGAGAATCATTGATTTTAGGACTTGTTTCACCTATGCTATATATAGCAGAAATTTTACATTCTTTAATTATAGTTTAACTATACATAGTCACCTTAGCTCCAAACTCAACCAGATTTGCTAAGTTCTGCACAGACTTGGCGACCAGCGTCAGTGTTCTTGCAGCAGTGGAAGAAGGAGAATCTGAGAGAAACACATATCACAGCTGATTTCAATTGAAACTACAATTAAAATCTTGTATGGTTAGTCACGCCAAAATATTAATTTTCTATTCAATACTCAAAGAGTGATCCTGGTATTACAACCAAAATAAAGATGCAGTTTTATTACAAACAGAGTTGCATAGGAACGGGGGCATGAAAGGAAATCAATGTGGCATTTTCACACCAGACTTCCTACAACAGTGGATAGTTTTTTCTACCTGTGGGAGGAAAATCCCACCATCCTTGGATACACTCCTCACATACTCAAATGAAAAAGTAGTGGTTTCTAAAAAGGCTGCTAGAGATGAACATTAAGGCTTTGTGTGTTAAGTAAAAAACAAAAAACTTCCATAAAAATTGGAAGTTTTCTTTACAGCAGGATGGTGCTTCATCATCAGATTAATGAATGTTTTTCAGTTCAAGAATATACCTAAAGAGAATGACGACACTGGAGCTCTTTATTTTATATCCACATGCAAGTGATCCTGCAGTGTCATGTAACTCTGGCTACTAATTTATATTTTAAATAAAAAAAGTACTAACCATGCCCATTTCCTTTCAATGGAAAAAAGAACACAAGCTAGACATCATATACCAACTTAATTTTTATCTGTCAATCTGTACAGTAAACATATACAGGCTAATCAAAAGGCAAGAATTCATGTGCTGAAGATATATCTCAAGCAGCTAGGATTTCTTTGTGCCCATTCCATTGCCAGAAATGGGACACGGTGAAAATGTTAGTACCAGGAGATGGTTATTAGTAGAGAGCCAGCTCTGCTATAATTAAAGTTGAATACCACTTTGTTTAAATGGGACTATTCTAAAGGCTATTCTATATGACAATACTTATTCAGAGATTGTCATGTAATTTGCAGTACATCCTGGGGGTGCTGCAAAGTATTAGTGGTCCAAAGTTGGGGTCTCCTGAGCAAGGGATTCCTGATGTACTGTTCCCTAAAAAAAACCTGTATTTTAAAATGAAATTCTTGTAGCTTTCCACACACACCTGGGGCTCAAATATGGCTCTAATCGTCCCACAGCTAATTTCAGTCAGTTGGCCTTTTTCTCAGCTAGTGCACAGTACTACTTGCTCTCTGCCTGCAGTCTGTTTTTTGGAAGTTTTGCCCCAAGACCAAAATTTCTAGTTTTTAAATTGCTCTAAAATCCATATGCAGAGTCTCATTTTACTTCAGAAATACTGTCAAAAAATTAGCATTGATTAAATAAGGGAAGATGAAAGACAGTTATAACATAATCATGTTTCCTGAACAACGGAACTCAGTGTGATCAAAAGAAATCAAGTCCCTAGATCATTTGGTCAAGTGTTCCCGATATTCAATCATCCTAACAGGAACTGTTCATAACATTTATTCTTTTGTTGTTGTTGCTGCTGCAGCAGAGTGAAGGGATGTAGTGGGAGAGTTTAGAGTAGTGAAGGGGAATGAGGGGTGTATGTCAGAGCAGGGCACATGGAGGTTGAAAGGAGGGATTAGGATTGGGCAGAATACAGGAAGAGGGGTTTGGGGCTGCAGTAAAGGGAAGGGGGATTGAGATAAATAGGGAGGGTGATAGGAGAGGGAGATTGGGAGGGAAGGCATGTGGTGGGAGTGCTTTAGGTATGGAAGACAATGAGTCCTTCTCCCTGACCTCCATGTATGAACTAGGATCAGGGGGTTCCCTGACTCACTGGCAGGAATGAACACCTCTCCCTACACCCTCTTCCTATGGGTGAGCCAGGAACAGGGGCCTTGCCAACTCACGTGTTCTGTTCTAAAGTGTTCTGTAGCATTTGTAGAGTTGTAGTATGTGTGTTGTTGGTGGACTGAGGCATCACAGAAGGTTGCATCTTGGGGGTGGCATGTATCTCAAACTCCAAAAGCCAGGAAATACAAAGCATAAGTTTACTCACTCCCCACATTTTGGAAGGGAATGAGACAACTCTATGTTTCTGGGCATTTAATTATGAAACAAAATTAAAATACTATTTGAAGGCAAAACAAAAGTTTAAGTAATTTGTGATTGTTACTAGACCAGGGGTTCTCAAACTGTGGGTCGGGACCCCAAAGTGGGTCGCGACTCCATTTTAATGGGGTCACCAGGACTGTCTTAGACTTGCTGGGGCCTGGGCCTGAGCCCCACCTCCCACAGCCTAAGCCTAAGCCCCACCGCCTGGCGCCCAAGCCGAAGGCAGAGGGCTTCAGCTCTCAGCGGCGGGGCTCAGGCTACAGTCCCCTTACATGGTGCCCAAGCCTTGAGCTTTAGCCTCCCCACCTGGAGCGATGGGGCTGGGGCTTGGGCTTTGCCGCCACCCCTCTCCCCACCCAACCTGGGGCAGCAGGGCTCAGGCTTTGGTCCCCCCTCCTGGGGTCATGCAGTAATTTTTGTTGTCAGAAGGGAGTTGCGGTGCAATGAAGTTTGAGGATCCCTGTACTAGACCAATCATGTTCAGATCGAACAATATATCATTAAGAGAGCAGGGCATATTTTACAGGCTCTTAAAATGAGAGACTGTGGTTAAGCCAGAAACATAGACTTTATCATCTACTTCTGCTGTATAATAGAAATTTAACCATGAGAATGATAACAAAAAGACCGATCCAGCCAATTAAAATAGTTTTTTGGCCAACCAGTGTTCAAAGCCATGTAGCAACATGAAACATTAAAGATATAATTCAGCAAGAATGGCCAATAGTCTGTCCTGGAAGATATAGTGAGTACAGTGACATATTAAGGTAACCCATTTCAATGATTGTACCATTACCACATATTCAAAGTCTGAAGTGCATAGTCACCTGAGATGATATTGAACATCCTTGGGTTCAGGATAGCAGGACAAATCAGTCGGAGAAAAACGAAGCCACTGAAAGGGGAGAAAAGTGTTTCATTCAATAATTAAGTTTTTGTATTTAGTGTAAAATTGTATATTCATTTAAGGTGGTGTGGAAAGAGTAATCTCTTTAAAACAGTTTAACTAGTCATTTTAGATGCTGTGAATATGTTTGTTAATTAAGAATATCTTGCTATTATCACACCTGCAGTGAAGACTGGTCTTGCTCTTATGCTGGGCCAGGTCTATGTCCTTGTGCATGGGTTTTTGAGCTCCCGATGCTTGTTTGGGGAAAACACATGACTAAGGCAGGCAGCACCTTCCAAAGTACAAAATGGCCTTTAGCCATGAAAGTCTGGCTTTCCAGTCCAATGCTGAGTATTTCAGCTCAGTATTGGTCAGTTCAGCACCCAAGTAAATCAGTAGTGGCATTGAGTGTTCTGGAACATTATCATCGGTGTACTCGGTCTTTCTTATGGCCATCACTGCTTCAACCATCAAACTTTCGTTTGGCGGATGGAAGAAATGCAGTGTTGCCCTCTCTACATTGTCAGATGACGCTCTACATTAAGTTGATTCTCCCTGGTCCACTTTGCAGCCCAAGATCTTAGGTCCAAGGTCAAACAACGGAGGAAAAATAGAGCTGCTAATCAAAACTACTAAGTCCTTAGACATTCCTCCCAAGGTTTTCCTTAGTCCCTCTACTATTGGGTCCCTACTGATGCAGCCTAACTTTTTTTTTTTTTTTTTTCCCCAGTTTTGGTTCTAGTTTTTCAACCACTCCGAATGTTTCTGCTATTGTCCATACCAATTTGTTTTTCTAAATTACAAGCAAGCAACTGAGCTCCTCTGAAACATAATGAACTGGCAAATCTGACAAGAACAAATGCTGCATTTCCTAGGACAGTTCTCTTTGCAGCAATATGGAAATGGAATCCTTTTCCTAATGTCTCCCTTCAGCCCTACATTTCTCTGCCTTAAATCCCAGAGTTTAATAAAGAATGCAGCAGTAAAAAAGAGGTCTCAGTCAGAAGTATTAAAATGGATCTGAAAACACAGAACTTCCTTTAGATTTAAGTCAGCACTTAACAAACACGCAAATGGTTGAGATTTGTGACCTTTGCAGCCAGACTGAGATTTACACTTCTGCAGCCATCTGGCTAGCAAAGGACAGAGTACTGCGAACAGCTGCTTTCATATATTTATTAATCAGAAGATAAGTAATCATTTTTCTTTCACATTCTAAACCACAGAGCTTTCCCTTTAAGTTTGCCATCTTGATCAGTTACCCCAAAGTACATTAAAGGTGATAATGTGTTAGCGCACAGGCAGAGAAATTAAACATCTGTGCAAAACTATTGTTGTGCCTGTTTTAACCCTTGGAGACAGTGGATTTTATACATCCTGATAAACAATCATTTGCCTGGCAGTTTAGAAAATGCCTTGTAAAATTTAAGCAATAACAAGACTATAATGAATCTGTGTGTTTGATTAAGAAACTATCTTTTGTATTTTACAATCATAAGCGGACCAGTCTTAAATAGACTGCACTGCATTACTACACAGCCTACTGAGAGGTAGTAAGTTAATTTTCTGATATTCACAAACATTAACACAATAGAATGATACTTTTCATATCCAGCTATAGGATATTTTCCTCTTTAAATATATGAAAAGGAAAGTAACACAACAATCTGAATGTACTTGCATTTTGTTGCATTATTTGGAAGTTTTAAAATCTAATATTCAAGGCCATATTTGCCTCTTGCCTACACCATTTTACAACAGCATCGCTACAGTGACTTCATCTAAAATCAGGCCCTCAATCCTTAGCTTAAGCATTGTGCTTAGATATTACAATGGTCTTAGATAATATTATGCATTACAGATGCTGAACTGGCATTGCAAGCCAAACTACCTAGCGTGCTAACAATGCGTGTCACTTCCTCAATATAAGACCTTTTCTTTCTGAACTTTTATAACATGCAAACAAATGAAATAACAAGCAGCTTACCTAACAACTCTGGTTCTCATTGTGGTATTGGTTGGCCACTTGTGTTGGACAGACTTCTGCAAACACCCATAAATATATCTCAATGTCCTGTCAAAATAGTAGAGTTAATAGCCTTGACACATTAAGCAATTTTAAATATTTATTTGCCATAATATATGGTAGGAACTGTGCACTTACAAATACCGTAGAAAGCCTTTCACCAACATAAGGTTACCTTCTGTCTATACTTTGTATAGGTACTTCATCAGCATTTGTATCATTGCTTTCAAGTAGGGCTTCATTTTGTCAAAAAACAAATGGGATTGACTAAAGACTCATTTTTTTAATTCTTATTTGTTTGTGTTTCCTGTCCATTAAAAAAAAATAATTATATGAAAGGTTTAATTTGGTGAATGGAACTTCCATTTAAATTCAATGGGACATACAGATTTGCTTAAAAGTAATCATATCAGGATGTTAGCCTTCTCCCAAGAAGAACACCTGAGAACAAAGTGTGGTGTTCCAGGCAAATACTTCCAGTCTGTTACCAAGATGGCAGCTGAAACTATAACTAACACAAAAGAAAAATTTCAGTGGTATCTGACCATGGATAAATACAGGACCCTGCTTATGATTTATTAATTGTTAGTGATGCAGTAAACTAATAAACTGATTAAAGAAGATAAAAAGCACATAATGCTGACAACTTTAGATAAGTTGATTTACAATTAAACCATGGAGTAAGTGCAGGGTTTTAAATTTGAAGTAGAACTTGTGTTATGACTATCTTGATTCTAAATTAGTAGTGTCAAAAGGCCAAAACTACACCTCTTATTTAAACTTTCAGCACTGGTGATCAGTACAGATGTTTTCATAGTAAAAGTGTCATCTCACCAGAGCCACAAAGTTTTTAGTGATGCCATAATGTCCCCTTTTTCAGCAGGAAGAGGTGGGAAAAAGGTTGTGTTCAATTCAGCCACTTTATAATTGGTCCCTAGTTTCTAGTCCCACCACAGCAGCCTGAGAATCCCTGTCTCCATGATGGGAGCACACAATTTTGCCACTTGTATCCCTCCTCACCCCTAACCAGTTTTTTCCTTAATAGTTATGATGGTACTCTTCCTCAATAAGGAAGGAAGAAAAAAGTTACCACTGTTTAATAGCTAATTCATGCACAAGCTGGCAGGAGGCACTTGTGCAGCAAATAGAATTTAACCCTTAGCATATACTGTTTTGCTTTTTCCTGTCACGCAGAAGCAATGTGATATGTGCTCAGACACAGCCCCAAAAACTGAGGAAATTAATCTTACAAAATAATAGATGAGCAGAGGACATGCTGCTACACCAATTTTTGTAAGAAACAATGCTAGTTATGCAAAATGGAATTTCTGATTGAATTTGAACAGCTATTTATACAAAGCATTAACTTACGGAGGCAATATTTCTGCAGCCATGAATATTTTCTCCACCAATTCAGAAAGTATGCTTAGCAGATGAGTTAAGTTAGTGTTCACGTCTTCATTTTTTTCTAACTTTGAAGGATTTAGCTACAAAAAAGAAAAATCAGCAGGTTAAATGAAGTTTCTTTTCCAAAATACCAACAAACAGATTTAGACACCTACAAGATTAAACAAACATTATGATTTAAGGCATGGTGGTAAAGCGTTGTGCTGCCGTACATAAGCCTCAGGGCTGTGGAGCCTCTTGGGACTTATGCTTCAATGCTGGCAGGCAAACAAAAATGTGGAGAGGCAACACTCAAGTTCTAACAGTGTGTGCACAATGCTAAGTGTAAAAACATTCAATATTCATTTTTTTTAACTCAAAATTTATTTTAATTCATTGGGGATGGGTTCACTCATCCCTTTATATTTAAGTCACTGGGTGAAAAGAGGAAATTAGTAGGGTAGGTTTAAATAAACTTGCACTGGTAAGCTAAAAATCAGTAAATAATTCAATGACGTTTTAAATAAAAACTTACTTCAAAAATGGACTAATCATTCCTTGAATTGACTGGAAATTCTCAAAATTAGGAGAGAGATGAGCTATCGCCTTAGAATAACCTATAATCTATTATGAAAGAACAATTGCTCCAATTTTTAAAAAAGTTCATAAAATTTACATTAAAAAGCAGAGCTGTGCACATTTTTCAAATACATTTTTAGGAAGAGTACCAAATATAGAAAACATTTTCATGAGAAGTTCTATTTCTAATGTAATCAGAATTTAGTTTCAGAAAGATTAACATTCCCTTAAAGCTAGTAATTTAGACAAAATATGGAACTGAACAACCACTACCTAATAATCTTTTCTTCAACTAAGCCAAGTGTTTCAGAACGTAAGATATATCCAAGTTCTCACCTCACAAGACTGCTTGCTTTCCATTATCTTTAAAATAGAGTCTTTCAGCGCATGATGAACAAAACTTGTTGCCGTAGCTTTCATATACTGTTCCATAAGGGTGCTTGCCAGCGTGGTAGCACGAAATAAGGTTGTAGCTTCATCTGAAGAAATAATATTTTGCCATTATGAAATAAATATGTAACTTCAATTCATTTTAAAGGATGAATGGAGGAGGAAGAAAAAAAATTTCCACATGCAAGTGTTATGCACACCTAATAGCTGGATTTACTCACAAAGTGGGAAAAATAGGTGCTGGACTATAATTTTCTCTCCAACATTTTAGTAAATGAAATTCAGAATTAACATATTTGTACTGTACCTTCCATGCTTATTTCCCTGTCATTTAGTGTCCGTAAGAGCAATGACTCAAGCTTTTCATGAAGAAAAATCTTCAGTAAAATGCCAGCCAGTAGTGTTCGGTCCTGTCCACATACATGTGATAAGGCATTGACTACATGCAGCTCCTTCTGTAGTATCAGCTAAAAAGAAAAATTAAACCTTGTAACATTAAGAATTCTAGTATACCACAGCTTCAGACAAACTGACAAGAGGAGCCTATTCCTGCGAAGATACCACTATATATTGCTTGGTGAGCAGTGCATTAACAATTTCATAAAGGGTGTATAATTAAGATCAGCCTCGAAATACCAAACACAT
Source organism: Chrysemys picta bellii (assembly GCF_011386835.1). Lineage (NCBI taxonomy): Eukaryota > Metazoa > Chordata > Testudines > Emydidae > Chrysemys > Chrysemys picta. The sequence continues at coordinate 54,812,780 of NC_088796.1, read as the reverse complement.
TAGCCTTCATACGCTGTTAAACTGCCAGGCCTGACAATTACATTAATTTAATGGGTTATATTTGAAATGTTTTAATTTTGCATGTTAAATAACTTTCAAGGAAAATTAAACTGTCAAAGTAACTTAATACCTCTTTAAACTCACTGTACTCGTCTTCTGGCATGATTTTCTCCATAGAATATCGTGCTCGGACACGCAAAGATCCAGGTTCAATACCCTTTAATGGTATGTGGGAACTCAGCTGAAACCATTCATCTGTTGCATGTCCTTTCTGTAACCGGTTTAACTGACAACGCATAAACACTTAAAGAAAAACATTGTTCAGAGTAAGTTACTTGCAGCAAGGATGGCACTAGTATTAAATATAAAATATTAATAAGTGTACTTATTTCATTCACTGCATTTTACTATAAGTTTATGAATAAAACAAAAGTTAGAATTTCAAACTTCTAATCAGGCAATTTACACCTTTAATAAACCCCTGTTGATTGGGGTCTAAGTAAGAGTAATACTTAGAATGTGTTACCAGTTCAAAGCACTATATAGACATTAACAAATTCATGTGTATCCATATAAAAGGGGGAGACAGAAAGGAGAAGTGAATTGCTCAAGGTTACACAGTGAATCAGTGAGAGTTAGAATTACAACTCTGGACCTCCTGATTCTCAACCCTGTGCTCATTCCTCCACACTGTTCAGTCTCACATTACCTTACTTAGTTGTTAGGAAAGACAAACTTTCTCAAAAACAAAATCAGCATAACACAATGGATGTCACACATCTAATCTTTATTATTTTTAGGATTAAATTAAAAATTCATTTAAAACCAGGCTGAGGTGCTAAAGTTAGAAAATTATATTTTTTAATAGAAGAAATAAGACACGTCACACTAAGTGTTTCTCTTCAGGTAACCATTGTGGCCCCCAGTTTCTATGATTTCATCCAGATTATTTATATCTGTATCATAGTAATATCTTGTAACCCTAATCAAGGATCAGAGTCCCACCATGCTAAGCACTATAATCAGTGAAGACAAAGGGGTCCCTTCCCACATATGTCTGACAGCCTAGGTGAATGTCAAAAGTCAGTCCAAGAATGGCAAAATCATTAAAAGGTGAAAGAATGAGTCTCTGTACAGTACCTAGCACAATGGCCTTGGTCCATGACTGGGGCTTTTAGGCACTATCTTAATATGAATAATAAATTATACCACCACCTAAGAAGTCATGCAAGGAACATAGCTAATCAATAGAACTAAAACAGAACAATGACCTTTACTAGTCCATCCACTGCCAGTCACACCCCGCAGCAACTAACTCCTTGACCTGGCAGCTTGGTAGAAAGATGCAGCACCTTTCCTATTGGCTGATTACTTCAAGAATGAGTGTTGGCTGTCCTGAAAAGGCAATTCCTCACTGACAGGCCTCAAGAGACACTAGGTGGAGGTAACATCCTACATAAACACTCCTGTGATGTTTTAAGAGGCATAGCCCAAGTTTCAAGTCATTTTGTCTGTCAGACTGCCTGGACCTTCCATGTAGGTGTCTGTTTCTTTTTCTCTCTCATTATGGGATGTCTATTTTTCCACTGTAAGCACCTCAGGAAACATACTTGTCATCTTACTTCTCTGCCAAACATCATGTATATAGATGGTGCTATGTAACGTAAGTAATAATAATAATCACAGGCCGTCAACTTGCCTCATTTTTGAAGCACTAGGTCTTTTAACATATCAAGGTAACAGGACAGAATACTATCACCTTCACTTTGGGACCTTCCAGTTGCAATGCTAGTATTCATTGGCCTTGATATGGGCTGATATGGCATAATCCATTTATCCAACTCAGGCAAGTAATGGGTGAGATGTTTCATCTTCTAGTTGGCTAGTTGCCTGCTGCGAGCGTGAATGGGTTGATCTCTTTGAGCTAGGTAAGCACAATCCTCTATTTACATGAATCTTGGATTTTCAAGAATATTTTCTCCCCAAGTGCAGAGTCTAAATTTTAATGTCTTCACAAGTCATTTATGCAGTTTGGTTCAATATAATTTTTTTTGTTTTGCTGATGCACAAATGTTATTATTGTCAGGTGAAGTGTACAGGCACATTACCTTACTTGATCGGAACAGTGAGGTAATAAGGCTTTACTCTGAAGTTTCTCATTTTTCTTTTGATTGTGGTAGAATTTCCAAGCTAGAACATCTACAGCCCTGATGCTTAGACTTAAAATCCAAACGACATGACCAGAGGGACTGCAGAGCAGTTGCTCTCTATCACAGAATGTGTGTTAATTAGCTTTAAAGGAAAATAAACGTATCCTACCAAGCAACAATTGCTAAGAATGGTGCGATTTGAAGAGACCGTACTGGACACTGTACTGAACAACAGGCTACTTTTAGTCAAATGGAAATGTATTCCTTTCCAGTCTATCCTTTTATGATGAAACATTAACAGTTGATTTACACATAAAAATAGTGTATGCCATCTTCATCCAAGTGAAAACACAAGACGACAGTTATTTTGAATGATTTGTATATCTAGCTCTCTAAATAGTTCATCTGCTACTGAGCTTATTCCTGACCTGAAGTTATCATCTTTCGATGATAATCCTTGCCAAAAGCAATCATCACAGAGCACTGTAGCTTTCTGTGGGGAACAAGCAGAAGCAGATGAAGTTTAGCAACACATTTTATTTGTTTAGATTTTTAAAGCATCAATAAGGAACTCTACTTTTTTTTTTTTAAGCCAGCCATATGATGTTTACACACATACATATAGATTTTAAACACAAATTGGTGTCAGAAAAATACAGAAAATATGTATTGAATAAACAGAACTGTTCCCAATCGAATGTTTTGCAAAATGATTTATGAATACACTACAGGCTCTTTAAATGCGAACATAATTATGAAATTGTGTGTAATGAATATTCATAATGTGCAAACTCCAAAAACAAACACTAAAATAAATATTAAAATGCTATTCTGAAACAACCCTTGTGTTTACACTCACCTTTTGACACATACTGTTGTGCCTTATGGCAAGAGAATTAAAACACTGAAAAAATTGCATCAGTTTCTTAGCCTTGTAACTTCCAATATTTCAAGGTAAGGGGCCAGAGCTTGGCCCCTCAGTCTGATTTCACTGCTGGAAAAACATTCTTAACTAGTTGACTGGGGAAAACACAAATGGAATAGAACCAGCAGTACATAACTGCGACACTCTAGCGTAGGGAGCATTTTAGTGGAATGACTGAGGGAAAGTGAGGTGATAAGAGCACCGCTGCCCTCCAGTGATTCCTAGACTCCAGATTGGCTGCCTGGCAGCTTGGCACAAAGTGTGAGAGAGAGACTGAAAGCTTCTTTGGGAAAATACGTTTATACTGCACATAGTAAGTGCTTAATAAGGGGGAATTACTTAGTGGTAATGTGAGGTAAGATAGTCTCCTATTCTCCATCCTAAATAAAAGCACAAGTATGCTATAAGAGACCACCTACCAGGAAGCAAAAAAGACTGTCAATCATCCTGTCTTACATAAGGAGAGGTTCTACTCACCTCTCTGAGGTTAGATACTTCCTCCTTTCCCTAAAAAGAGGGAAGAGAAGACTACAGAAAACCAAATTACCTTTAAAGAAGTTTCACATGTTGAGAGTCATCCCTTCAGCAGTTCGCCTAGCAGTCAGGGATATGGTCTGGGTAAAGAATACCCTGTCAGTTACTGATAAGACTATCATCCTTTTCTGTGAGAGGAGATATATACGGGAAAAGGGCAATATAGAAAATTATCTCTACTAGAGGAGAGAAAGGGGAAAGTGGCTTATAGGTGATTTGAGTTATGGGACAGAATTCACTGGAGTCAGAATTTTTTTGCTTTTATTTCTCACAAATAGCTGCTCTTTATCATGGAGGACAGCAGCCTGTTACTTTTCTCACTATTCCAACATCATATCCATGCTCTAAGAGACAGCGTGGAAATGCCACCTTACCTGTTGGGTGGGCCTCAAAGGAGACATCCAAAGATTCCTCCAGAAGGTGAATTATAGCATTCACAACTCAGGTAATCTATTATTGCCCGAACAACATTGCTAAGGTCCAAAAAAGGACCTTGAACATCAACTCAAAGTGGGTACCTGTGATTTCCTGAGAGACTCAGAGAAGCATTCACCTAGTTGTCACAGAAATCAGGAGCAAAGCCATAGACTCAGTGGGAAGTGAAGACTTTTAATTAAGGGTCACCCCCTGGGAATCTACCATAGAGACATCTGCCTCTGGAACAAAACAAGGGTACCTAAAGAATAGGGTGATATTTAATATCCATCATGGATCTGACAAGAACAAATCATGCCAAACCAACCTAATTTCCATCTTTGACAGGGTTACTGGCCTAGTGGATGGGGGAAAGCAGAAAAATTATATATCTTGAATTTAATAAGGCTTTTGACACAGTCCCACATGACATCTCATAAGCAAATTAGGGAAATGTGGTTTAGATGAAATTAGTATAAGGTGAGTGCACAACTGGTTGAAAAACCATATTCAAAAAGTAGCTATCAGTGGTTCACTGTCAAACTTGGAGGACATAATTAGTGGAGTCTAACAGGAATCTGTCCTAGGTCCAATATTAAACATTTTCATTAATTACTTGGATAATGGAGTGGAGAATATGCTTATACAATTTGAGGATAACACCTAGGTAGGAAGGGTTGCAAGCACTCTAGAGGATAGGATTAGAATTCAAATCGGACAATTTGTTCTGAAAACAACAAGATTCAATAGAAGAAATTCAATAAAGACAAATGCAAAATACTACACTTAGGAAGAAAATGTTAAATGCACAAATACAAAATGGGAATAACTGGCTAGGCAGTAGTAACTGCTGAAAAGGACTTGGGGGTTACAGTGGATTACAAACTGCCAACAATATGATATAGTTGTGAAAAAGGCTAATATTCTGGGGTATATTAACAGGTATGTCGTCAAACACAGGAAATAACTGTTCCATTCTACTCAGCACTGGTTAGGCTTCAGCTGGAGTACGATGTCCAGTTTGGGGCCCATACTTTAAGATAAAGACAAACTGAAGAGAGTCCAGAGGAGAACAACAAAAATGATAAAAGGTTTAGAAAACCTAACCAATGAGGAAAGGTTAATACAATTGGGCAAGTTTAGTCTTGAGAAAAGAAGATGAAGGGGGACCTGATGACAGCCTTCAAATACATTAAGGACTGGTATAAAGATGATGGAGATCTATTGTCCTCCATGCCCTCTGAAGGTAGTACAAAAAATAACAGGCTTAATCTGCAGCAAGGGAGATTTAGGTTAGATATTAGGAAAAACTTTTTAACTACAGGGCAATTTTGCACTGGAATAGGTAGGTTACCAAAGGAGGTTGTGAAATCTCCTTTATTGAAGGTTTTTAAGAACGGATTAGACAAACATCTGTCTGGGATTGTCTAAGTTTACTCGGTCCTGTTTCAGCACAGTGGGATGGACTGAATGACCTCTCAAGGTCCCTTGCAGACCTACATTTCTATAAGCCTATTTATCTTAGCTTCTAACTACCTTGTCAGACTCCTCTCCTGGTTAACTACCTACAAAACAGCTTCATTTAAGAGGAACAGCCTTCCTCCTGTTTTAAACTGATGGAAAAGGGACATAGTAAGTTTCCAGACCAAAGAAGCTAGGAGTTCTATAAAGCCTCAGTGGGTCAGTTAACTTAGAAGGAAGACCCCCACCCCCTCAATGCATTAAAAGTTCCATCATACACTTTAAACAGCACTGTGTTAAAGCACAATAGGGAACTTTTAGTGAGTATCAGCAGGATCTAGAAATCACCACCCCACACACACACGTATTGTGCATGGCCATACCATGTAGACAAGCCTGCAGAAAATTCCTTACCGTTGTATGAGTATGCACCTTGAGATATTTGTACAAGTCCAAAGTTTCCTGAAACCTAGCTTGAGTAAATATGACCTCGCTATGATGGAGCTGAGAATCACGCCTATGAATTCGAGCTCTGCACATGGAGAAGAGCTGACCTGTCCTTATTGATCAACAGGCCAAACAAAAGTGAACAAAAGAGGGACTAGATCTCTTGATGGTTATCTCCACTTAATGTATGGATCACCCTGCAACTACAAGTCATTCAGATGAATGCCTGCCTAGATGCCGGCCTCCCTAAGATGGGCTGTAATCACTTCCATGCAATTTGTGAAGACTTGAGGAGCTGCAGACAAGCTGAAGGGAAGGAGTGTAAATTGATAACGAACATTTGCCATAACAAACCTTACAGATGTCCTGTGATCTTGGTGAACGGCCACATGGAAGTAAGCATCCTTTAAGTTGAGGGCAGCATACCAGTCATTCGAATCTAGGGCCGGAATGACAGATGCTAGGGTAACCATCCTTACCTTACTTCCTCCTGTGCCACTGGGCTGCCCAGTTCTTCCACTGATTATAGTCTTCGCTAGTTGTACTTCTTCCTAGGTGATGCCAGCACATTCGACACCCTCTGTCAGTATCTTCTCCAGTTCTTCCTTGGCCTTCCTCACTCTCTCTTTCCACCCTCATTACCTAATTCAATGCTTGCTTTTCATGTCTCCTGTCTTCCATATGCTGTACATGTCCCAACTATCTGAGCCTTCTTTCTTTGACAATATTTTCTAACATGTTCTGCTCTGTCAGCTCCCTTAGTCTTATTTATTTTGTTTTTCCATGAAATGTGTAGTATCTCCTTCAGCAATCTGTGATGGGCAGCCTCCAATCACCTTTTGTTGTCCACTGTCATATGCCAAGTCTCTGCTCCATACAGTGCTCAAAGCTAAGCTTTAGTTTGACGTGGAGACCTCTGCTTGACCAGATGTCCAACAGGGATGTCAACCCCTTCCAACAGGGTTTTTGCTGCTTCCTGTTCTACCTCTGAGGTAAAGGCAATCATTCCATTCCACATGATACTTAGTAAAGCAATGTCAGTCATGTGACTCATCTCTGCTAACCCATTTTACAATGTCCACAATACCTTTTGTTGCCCACTTCATCATTCATAGACTATCAGGGTTGGAAGGGACCTCAGGAGGTCATCTAGTCCAATCCCCTGCTCAAAGCAGGACCAATCCCCAACTAAATCATCCCAGCCAGAGCTTTGTCAAGCCTGACCTTAAAAACCTCTAAAGGAGGAGATTCCACCACCTTCCTAGGTAACCCATTCCAGTGCTTCACCACCACCTTTGCTAGGCAAAGAGGATTGATAACATACACCCTGGTCTACCTCCAGTCACAATATTGAACCACTCATCCAAGCCTGTACCTGATCTTACTGTGCATCTATTTTCATCATATAAATGCCTTACTACGTTGATTAGCTTGTCTGGTATCCTATAGCTTCTAGCAATATTCCACAAAGTCTCTTTGTGGATACTATCAAATGCTTTCTTAAAGTTGATAAAGTTGATTAAGACAGGCTTTTGCCAAGCAGTAGCTTTTTCAATGATCTGCAGAAGAGTGAATTGTTCACAACATGATATGCATGGACAGAACCCAGCCTGTTATTCTTGTAATTTTTCTTCCACTATCTTCTTCGTTCTATTCAGCAGGAGGATAGCCAATACGTTTGCCCAGGATTGATGCAGTTTGAGATTTGTGGCACCTTTTGGATTGCTCTGGTGCTTTGTGGTTAGAATGGATACTGCTGATGGAACTGAGGCCAGAACTGCTTTCTCTTAGGGACTGGGGTATAAATACCCAAGGTCCTTAGGGATAACCCAGAGTCTTTAAGAGAATGCAGAGTAGAGTCTGAAACCCTGCACACACTGAGAGACTGGGTTCCGAGAAGCAGTGCAGTGTAGCTTCTGTAAGGAGATGCCAAAGTCATACCTCTCTAAACTTTTTAGCCCTGGATTTAAATCCCCTGTAGATAGGCCATTTATGACTAACATGTCCATCTCCCAAACACTTTGGACAGAGGGAATGGGGATTGCTGATTGGCATAGTGTTATTACAGCCAGAACAGTGGGACTTGAGGCATGCCCCATTACTGAACTTTGAAACAAAAACAAGTACTTTTTAAAAACAAGTATTACTAACAATAACTATACAAAAATGAACTATGTACAACAACAAATAAAGGAAACACTTCTCTTTTAGAGACACCGGGAAGAAAATGTGATAAGCCACATAAGCTCCGATGATTGACTACAGGTGGTGAGAAGGAAATGAGGGAGGGTTGGGTGGCCCAGCCCCTTTATTCCTTCAGCTAGCAACACAAGCGTCCAGAGGGCGCATGCGCCGCCTCGACAGATAAGTTCTCTGGCTTCAGTGCACTAGGCATACATACGTGAAGTGGAATGGACATGTGTAATAATTTGAAGAACTAACCATTAGATTATAAACGCCTTGGGGCAAGACCTTTAGGACGATACAATCCAATGCATTCTATATTGCTATTAACTTTCTGGAAAAGAAACAAAAAGGCAACTGATGAGCAGGCTGTGTGGACACCAAGGGGAAAGGAATGCGCTAGGATAGAGAGAGCTGCTATTGCATACGAAGGGGGCGCTGGGCCTTAGGGTACCACTCCCAACTCTCAAAAGTGGCAGCTGAAATTGCTGTAGCATGTGAGCCCAAGAGTGGGATGAAGAGGGGCCCCGAATAGGGAAACACAGGAGAGAAGGCAGGCTCATAGGGTATTGAGGCTTTGTTAGAAACCACTGTCTCTTCATTCTCCAAAGAATGTTCACTTTTCCCTTTCCTGTTCCCTTTTCTTTCATCCCCTCCTATTCCCTCATAACCCCACAAGGAACAGCAAAGAACAGGACAGACCAAAGCAAACTCCATACTGCCAGTCTTGGAGAGATCCAAAAGACCAAGAAAGTTAGCCTAGGTGGAGTCTCGCCTTTTATAGAACAGGATAAGATTGACAGCCTATTTCCTCTTGCTTGATGAGAGGTAATAGCATAATATAGTGTAATAGCCAGTCTAGGATACATCTGATGAGATACATAGTTCAAAAATATCTTTTGTCCAAAGTTATTGTCCATTTTATTGCAGTTGAGAATATATACTATTTCTAAAGCTTTAATATGTCAATAAGGTACTTCTAAGGAATGAATACAGTAATAATGTAGAGTAATTGCAGAAATGTATCTAATGTTGTGTGACTGTTTAAAATTATATTTTAAATTCACAATCTGTGTGTTAAGGCCTATGATATTATAATCTATTAAAATCATTTAAATTAAAAATAAAAAATAATATTAAGCAACATATATTTGTTGCCAGGTTTTAAATAAAGTCAAACCACTGAACTGGTGTAAGTCACTGGCTAAGTTCCTGGAATCAGAGTTTGTTGAAGGGCTAAACCAACTTTTGACAACAGTGGCCTCTTCTGCAGGCGCAGAGAAATTTTTTATTTTTATTCTTTTTGTGCATTTCATATTCAACTTGTTCCGCTGAATGTAAACCAATTTGGAGTTGAAAAAAGCAAGAAAGCTTATTTTCCTCTCCCAACATATGAATAGATGTGAGAGGATGAGATCTACTAGCTCTAAAATCTTGAAGAACATGGTGACCACACAATCAGTTCAAAAGTCACTTACTACAGATATTTCCTTTGCTTAATAAATCACTTTTAAATGCAAAATGTTATGATAAATTTTATGATAAACATTTTTTCTTCTGTATCCAGCACTTTTAAGGTAGTTGTAATTTTTAAAAATTAAATCGTTTTTGAGAATTTTTAATCAAATCTGAATTTCCATCCCACTAGAGCTTGACACAAATCACAAATAAAAAGATAACCATCTAGTAAATAAGAAATGTACATTTCACCATTTTCTAACATCATAAAAAATGTAAAAGTAACTTACATTTATTCAGATTCTTAAAACTGCTTAAATAAAAGAGTGTGTACATATGGCATATCTACCCAGTTGGCAAAAAAAAGTATCTAAGAGCGTATTATATTTAGTTGCAATTCAACATATTTTAATAGCTAACAGCCAATGAGAATCAATCTTTCTTCAGGAAAATAAAACTACCAATGCAAAACATGATAAAAATCAATTATTTAAATTGAGGTTTCCTGCTTGCTGATTTAAATCATTATTAAAATTGATTATTTAAATCAAAATATAAATCAAACCACCCTGGACAAGAGTGATAAAAGTTGTGCAAAGGGAAAACAACTTTGTTCTCTATTCCTGTAATATATATCTCTCTTTTACAGCAATAAGACTTACATATATCTGGATCTTTACTTTTCTTTGTTTTGTTACTAAGACTTATCTCAAATCTGTTGATATCGGGTGAAAGATCACTAGAGAAAAAATTAGAAAATCTTGATTAATATTGTACTCCTTTGGCATTTAAACTAAGAAGCTCAATTATACATTTTCTATTCTTTTCTATTCTTTAGTTCCACCATCCAGAGAAAACTTTAGCAGCCATACAATTGCCGTTATATTACATTAAACAAACATATTTAGGATGCAACAGGAAAAACGTGTGGCTGAAAGAAGATTATGTATACGCAACTATCTAGCCAATTTTTAATTAGAAATCAAAATTCAATGAATCATCATCAACACACTACCTATAAAGTGTTAAGAAATATCAAGTTTTTAAATGCTATTGTAATTCAAAAAGACCAAAACTTACTCAAAGACAAATTCCTCTGACCATACAGGGTTCTGCCCTTCCCTGACATGCGTTTTTGCTACCTGGACACTGTTCAGGTAGATGTTACAATACGGATTAGTGAAGTGTTTTACTGGGAGCGTATGAGCTTCTTCAACATGTAAAATAAGGCTGCTGACCTGAAGAAAATATACAAGATTTAATCTCAACATACAAGAGGGTGAATTTTTTCAGCTCTAAAAAGCTTTTGTTTTAACGTATAAGTGCCAGATGCAAACTAAAATTTGTTGATCAAACCAAGACAATTACTTAAATAAAGGAAAAACAAAGAATAGGAAATAGTCCAGGAATAATATCAAAATACTGTCAAAAGGCAATAGCACAATAGCTTGTTAGAGGAGTAAGTGCGGATAAATTTAAAAAAGAATCACACTCAACCATTCAGGTCACTGATTTTTTTTTCTTTTTCTCCTAATACATCATCTATTTTTTTGTTCTTTAAGACCATAATATTTATTAGGCATTAGACTTGCTTGTGCTGACTGCTACACCTGCATAGAGTCCTACTGAAGTCAACAGGATTCCAGATAAGCACTGGAGTCTGCGCTAGCAAATCCAAATACAGAATCAGGATTTTAGACCCCTGCTCCACGTGATTTATACTCTAAGATCCTGATTGCCATCAGAATACAAACAATAACTTGTAATTTCTTTCTTGAAACACAAACTTTCTCCATTTTCCAAAGGGGAAACAGTTCTATCTGCACTACAGATGCTCAAATTATAGTACCATTTGATGGTCATACTATCTTTAAATTGTGTTCTCATGGGACATTAGAAAATTTACTAAAATATGTGACATTTGAACTCCTCTCATAGAACTTAGTTTGCACTGAGGACTATTTAGAGTACTACTAAGCACTCTTTGTTTTAAGCTTCATACTTGAAATCTATGGCCCAGTCCAACTCCCATTGGTATCAATGGGAATCAGATCAGATATTTATAGAGTAAACATAGCAAACACAATAGTAGACCAGGACTGTGATCCATCTATGTTCAGTATCCCATCTCCAACAATAGCAGAAGGAGATACAATAAACCTGGAAACTAACAATTATGCAATAACAGGCCCATAGGAAAATTTCTTCTTAATTTCAGAGGATGGTTTAAGCCAAGAAACAAGTATTCAATGAATGCTACTATGCTCTTGACTTCATCGATATCCTGTATCCGTGAATTCTACATATTATTATATGTGGTGTAAACTGTATTTCTTTTTCAGTTCTAAATTAACTGTCTTTCAATTTCATTGATCTTTTCATGTTCTCGGATTGTGAGTGATGCTAACTGGCATAGAGAAATGGTAAATGGAAGTATCTGATTTATGATTTCTATACTTTTTATTATTTTGTATACCTTTATCATGTCTCCCTCCACTTACTTGTCTCCTCTCTAAACAGTCCCATTTTGTCCCACATACTTTATATGGAAGTTTTTTTCTCTCTAAACATTCCTGTCACCACTCTTGGACCCTCCTCTCCCCCCATTATTTCTGATATACTATTTATCTTTTTTGACATACAGTGACCAGAACTAAACACAGTATTCTAGGTAAGTACCACTTATGTACAAAATAGCATACTATTTTTAGGGAGGTTTTTGTCTATTCCTTACGCATCCTAATGTTTTCATTGCTTTTTTTGTTGCTACTGAATAATGTTGGCCATGCCTTTTTCTGGCATTGTTACCGTTAATTTAGAGCTCACAATGAGTAGTTCAAATTATTCCTTCTAATGTGCATTACTTTGCATTTGACAACACTGAATTTTATTTGCTATCATGTTGTCCATTTACCTAGCTTAGTTAGGTCCTGCAAAAGTACCTCAATCTTCTCCGAGCTTAACGAATACATAATTTTGTGTTGCCTGAAAAATGCTGCCACCTCACTGCTCACCCCCTCCCTTTTTTTTTTTTTTCTCTCAAGATAATTATAATATTCAACACCACCTTTCCTAACATGGAACCTTGTGGCACCTGACTGCCAACTTTCAGTTGTCAAGAAAATTAACATACCTAGTCTTTGTTTTCCATCTCTGAGCCAATTTCTTGCCCATGACAGTACTCTCACCCAATGAATGAAATGAATTAAGATGAAAAAAATGCTATTATGACTTATTATGTACTTGTCTCAAAGCTCAAGAGAACAGAAATATTAGTAGCACATGGCAGATGGCTGCATTCTAGATTTAACATTTAAAAACAAATGGCAAACACAAGGAGTAAACTTTTCAGAAGCACCTACAAATCATTTTTAAAAATCGGACTTATGCACTTCTGAAAATGTTACCGAAGTTTATCTGGTGATCAGACCTTAGCGCTGAGCAACAAACCTAAAGCCTGCCCATAAAGTGTTTTATTCTATCATATATGGAAGCTAAAACCAATTCTTGAAGCGTAATTACGGCAGGTTTAACAAAATATTGCATCATGTGTACACACACACACACACACACACACACACACACACACACAATTCAGTTTACAAAGGTCTCAAAGTAAAACACTAAGATTGACCAATATAGTTTTAGAAAAACTACAATATCTATGCAATTTCACCTGACGTAGACGTTTATTAGATGTCCCAGGACTGGTTTTTCGTAAATTGCAAAATGTCTGCAGAGCTTTCATCCAGTCCTATAAAAGACACACAAGATTTCAAACCAAATGAAGTCTGATCATTCTTCTCAAAGAATGGTAGATATAAGTCTGACAAAATGTCTAACTATTCAAATATTTCATTTAGTCAATTTCTTATTTTCACATATTATATTTTAAAAGTTATATGTAGTATTCCAAAATTGCTTATTTTGGAATGAAAGCTACGTTTATATCCATCATCTAAACTGCATAAAGCATTTGCAAATCAGGAGGATTTTCTCTTTTCAAGCATTAATAATAGATATATAGTGTGACCTTTACCAATTTTCCACTCTAATGATACTGTATTAAATTACACATAGTATTTAGAATGAAGCAAAACATGGTTGCTTCTGAGTAAATAAAACTCACATGCCAAGTACAGTGCTCTAATTCTGACCCTCCCCCCAATGTTTCAGTTTTGCAGACTCATTTCTAGCTGTAAATACTGCAAAGGCAAAAAGAAGTTGATTGAAGAAAAAGAGTGAAGGTGACATCCACAGCCTCCTGTCCATCTGCCTCTGGCTGCTCAACCATAAAAATTGCCCTAAAGAGGCAAACAGGGATTCCCTTTGCAGAGGGATATCTATGGGAGGTATAATGCCACCTTAGCTGGCTCTAAACCACGTGTTCCTGGTCTCCGTCAGAGTGGGGTGCTAGAGAGGGCAGTCGTCAGCAGCTTAATGGCCCTTTTCCCTATGCCTACGTAGGGGTAAGTGCCTTGGCTAGCTTGGGTCAGCTGGCTCAGGCTGAATAGATATTTGGGCTTGGGCTGGAGCCCAAGCTCTGGGACGCTCCTCCCTCATAAGGTCTCAGAGTCTGGGCTCCAGCCCGAGCCCAAATATCTACACAGCAATTTTTCAGCTCCTCGTCAGCCCGGGCTAGCCATGGGCTTTTTATCCCTGTGTAGACATACCCTGCAATGGGCAAGAGTTGGAGAAGCCCTCAGACTGCTCTAACTTGTGCTGGGGACCAGTTTGGTTCCCCGACAGTCCAAGGATTGCAAGTGAAAAGTGTGCAGGCCTTTGTGTCCCATCTCCTCAAGCTGTGCTGAACTCTGTTCCAGTGCAGCTAGGGATTGAACCTATAGACTAACAGTCAATCTGCATAATTAGATATCACAAGTAGATATTTGTTAACTACATCTCAGTGCAATACAATACTGCCATTAAAAAAGTTGGTTCAATTTTTTACCCTTCAATTATTTTTCATATGTTTAAAATATTGACATATAATATGGGCAGACGTAATTGTCATAATACTCAGTTTAAAGTACACTGCAGCTGGTCTCAAGTAAACAAGTTTGCTAATCAATTTCTTTTTGCGTAAAAACGTTCCATAATGCAAAAGACTTTCAGACTACAGCTCCACGGGAAGATTTAATAACTTTCTCATTGTAAGTAGGGCCAACCACAGCTGCTGAAATACCTTAATAATTATTATACACAATATTTCTGTGGGGGTAAAGAGGATATAATTTACCTTTACTTTTCTAGATCTATTAAATACAGTCCTTCAGACCTTTCCCAGTCATAGGAGAACCTCTCCAACTTCAATGCCACAACATACATTCTACTCCTCATGGCAGTGGGCCATTGTGATCAAGCTTGGAGATGGAAATTTGCATGTGGCTAGAGTTCATTTTATTCACAAAGCATCTTTCTAAAGATTAATATTCTTAATTTTATATCATATCCACATATATAAATAAGAGAACTTTGGAAACTGCTGAAAAGGAAAATTAAATGTCTTAGTCCTACAAGTAAACTCTCTTTCCCAGGGTAAATTACAGATGTTAAATTTACAAACACTGCAGCTGAATAAAGTGGGATGGGAAGGAGGTAGTGGAGTACCACCATACTTTGTCAAAATGTAGGGTTAGGGTGTTTTTTTTTTTGACCTTTTTAGACTTGTTAGCATTATTGTAGGATATGGAATATGGAAAAATATTTTAAAATGGTGCAAGAACAACAATAAACAAAAACAAAGTTAACTGCCACAGCACTATAAGGAAGAGTACATACAACAAGGTTTTGAGTCACATTAAACTAAAGAAAGTAAACAGAAGAACTGTATAAAGTACATCACTGCTGGCAGCAGTAATTAATTCTGTTGCAGGGTTGATTTCACTTTTTGATAGGTGACAAGGGAGTGAAAGACCCATATTTTGGAGACTTGAGATAAGAATCCCCTTTGCCTTCCCTAAGCCTCACTTGTCACCTCTTCCCTCTCCCTTTGGCACATTAATTCCTGGCTCCCAGGCATTATCCCTGAAAGGCCAAGAGAGGAGACAATGGTTCTGTCCTACTGCTACTACCTCTTTCTGTTATCTCTGAGACAATCTGCAGCACTGGGGATCCAGAGAAAAAACACACCTGGCATTACAGGGATAATAGTACTCCATAAGATCCAGCCACCGACACACAAGAGGGGTTGGGGTGGGGAAAAGAGGGCCAGCACTCAAGTCCTTTCCCACCAAGCGGAGCTGCTTTTCTGAAAGGACGCGAGTATGAAGTTGCTAACCCAGGCAGAGAGGGGGTGATCCTGCAATAAGAACCATGCAGGTGGACTCCTGTGCCCACAAAATTCTCAATGTCGAATCTAGGCCTAAGTCTGTAGGGAAACTATTGACCCATGGGTTTGAAAAGTTATTACAATGGACAGGGCTTTAAAAAAAGCTTTATATACTGGTCACTGTCTATATGTAGCATACTTGTTTCCTACTACAAACTTTAATTCCATTAAGTATCAAAACACTCACAGCTTATTTAAAAATTTGCATTCTTTTATATGCCAAAGCATCTTACCTGTGCTTGTTCTGGAGTTTCTCCTGCAAAGTAAAAGATGTAATGTTCTTCACTAAAGTGCTGAACTACTATCTGAAAACAGTTTGGCCTTCAAAACAAACAAACAAACAAGAGTTTTAGTAACAAAGAGTAATATCTTCAGACTACTGACCAACTGCTTTGCTTGCTGATCTCTGGCAAAATACAAATATTTTTGGAAAATCTGAGCCAACACAGTTCAGTTGTTTGAATACAAACAGCATTAAAAACACAATCATTTTTTCTTCAAAAATATTCATCTTTTTTGGACAGCTGTAGCACTGAAGTGTGTGGGGATAGGAAGCTGAATTTTCACAAAGATAGAAGAAAAATACTTTTTGAGCATTTAAGTGAAAACATGTTTTGATTTCACTGAGTTATAAGCCTTTTAAAAAAAAAATCGTACTTCACCTGTGTGCAGTACAACTAATATGCTTTAGAACATTTAAGGAACCTTTAGGACAAAGATAGATTGTACTGCACTGCACTGCACACATGCAGACGGGAATGCCTTTTCTATATAGCACAAAATATGGTGATGTCATCTTGTAAGGTAAAAGAAGCACGCTAAGATTCACTCATGTGGAATTGTCCCCTATGGACATTTTAATGCTGCATGAGATATGGTGCAATGTTGGTGTCTAGTCAAGTAGTTCCACATTATGGAGTTTCTTTCCACTTTCAAAAATCTTAGCAAGTTATGTTAAGCAAGAAAAAGCTAGGTTGCATGTACAGCCTTTACTCTGATGCTATAGTACATGCACATCAATTCATTACAATGTATGTATATGACTACTCACACATTCTCAATTATAGTATCATACAACTTTTTTGACAGCTTTAAATACACCTGAACAAACTTCTTTATTCTTGTATACTTGCACTATTTTCTTTGTCACAATGGTCCAGTTTTTCTCTGATAGACTTTTGATAGCAAAGTTATTTTCTATTTAAAGAATGTGTTTAATAATTTAGGCAAAATAGTACCCTGACCCTACACAACCCTATAAGGGGATATATCTGCCCTCTACCCCACCTCAGGTGTGGTCATGTAGCTGCTACTCCATTTGTGGCTGAAGCGCAAGGGTTCCAGGAAAGAAGGGGCTACACACCAAATACTCACCAGGTGAGCAAGTGGTCAGGGAAGGGACAAAGCTATGTTTCCTCTTGCACTCCAATCATCAGCCAGTGGAGCTGGCTCGGTAAAGGAGGAGTAAGCTGCATCCCACTACCACCCAGAACAAGAGAACAGCAGGGAAGGAATCATGACTGAGTCTGAATCCCTTCTTCATGACCTCCTGGTGTGGCTCAGCTATGTGTTGTTCCTTACTCAGAGCCAAGCTGTAAGGCACAGTCTAGACCATACACAGCAGCCGTGCATTATCCAATTTAATTTCAACCAGCAGCAGTGTTCAGCAGTTCAGGAGGCAGCTTCAATTAACTATGCAACTAGTTTAGTTACAAATGTAGGTGGGCTATACATGCCAGCAAGTTTTCACTATTACTATGCAATACTTCTGTCTATTTATATGGCCCTCATCCCAGTGTTATCTGAATGCTTCCTAATTACTCAAAAATAGAATTAACAACCAGATGGAGCAAAGACATCAGAGCTTTATTATTTAAGGAGGACTGGAACTAAGTGTCAGCGATTCTTTCAACAGATATCTTCTCACTGAGTCTCTGCTATTCTCTTACTTAGGGATATTAATGTGGAGGTTTTCCAGAAGGCTCCTCTCTGTTTTTTGGTCATGGAAATGCCAATAATTTCAGCAGACTTGCGTCTAGCAATTTTTCAAAAATGTGAAAAAAAGTCCATTTGATTTAAGTGAATTTTTACATTCAGGTTGCAAAAACTCTTATTTTAATGGATTATGTTATGGTTATGTATCTATTCTTATTTGGTGTAAGCAACTAGTTATAACACAGAATGGTTTTGAAAAGCTTTTTTAATAACGGATTAACAAAAAAGGTACTAAGAATCATTTCTTGCTATTTACAAATTCAATTTAAAAATTCCACTCACAATTCTTAACCTTTTTACTACTGACCACCACTATGATCTCCACAACCTCCTGTGAGTAGCAGACTTTGACCACAAATAGTTCACTGGGCCTTTACTATGTATGTGACTCAATATTGCATGTGTTCTCTGCATCATGTACCTGGTATGTTAAAACAAAAGCAAAGCTGATTGTTCTTTTTGATCTCTTCCTAGTGATTATAGTCTTTCCCAAAAATGGTTTATATCAATTAGCTTCCATTCTGCTTTAATATTGGTTTAACATCAGAAGAGCTTTCCTACTTGAACATTAAAACTCAATGGAATAGTTTTTAACCATCTTAACTTTCAGCTGATATCTAAGCAAAAGAGGGCTCATTTCGTTGCAATTTCAACAAGGTTTGGTCTCTATCCAAAATTTTATAATATGACATACGTTATTCAATTACCATTTTAATGAATGCAGTGTGCTCTATTTTTGATGGGTGGAACACACAGTGTGCTCAATGTTGAGTTAATATATTAATCTAAAAGCCTGAGTGGTTATCCTGCCTATTACTTCAAACTAGAAACTTCTGATACTTTAAGAGTTCTAACATTTCCAACATGTTTAATTTATTGCCCTGTTGAAAGAGAAGTATATGGAAATAAATGAAGTTATGCACCTATAAAATTGTAATATTTAAACAGTGTACAACTGCAGACATGGGAACTGAAAGCTACTATCTTACCTGCCAAACAGACTGTCATGAACTCCATAGACAGAACACACACTGAGATCTATTAAACCTTTGGGCTTTGTAGCTCGCTTTTCACTTTCAAAATAAATAAGCTGGGCGTCATTCCCCTCTAAAATAAAGTACAAATTCTTCCATCGCTTTCCTTTGCCTGGAGAAAAACAAACAAAAGCAGTTAAAAGTCCTGTTAACATATTGTAATCTTTTGCAGAATTTTTCCTAGGTCTTAATTAACACTACAGGTAAAAACTGAAGAGGGCAATTTCAAATTGCCAGATTTCAAAACAGAACAATAAACAGTTTAAACATTTAGTACAATCTTTTCTTGCAAATTAAGTTAGTGTATCTTAGCACAGGAAAAGCTCTGTTATCTTGCATGTTGAGGGAATGGGGAGTGCCAGTTAGTCAAAAATTCTGGTTAACTACACATGAGTTATATTTACCAATGGAGGGAGGGAGTTTGGGTGCGGGAGGGGGCTCAGGGCTGGGGCACGGGAGAGGGTGCAAGGCACGGGCTCTGGAAGGGAGTTTTGGTGTGGGAAGGGTTTCGGGGTGCCGGATCCAGGCGTGCTCACCTCGGGTGGCTCCCCACAAGCGGTGATGACATGTGCCTGCTGCTCCTAGGCGAAGGTGCGGCCAGGCAGCTATGTGCGCTGACTCCGCCCCCACGGTTCCCAGCCAATGGGAGCTGCAGAGCCAGTGCTCGGGGAAGGGTGGGGGCAACACACGGAGCCCCTGTGGCCGTTCCTCCACCTAGGAGCAGCAGGGACATGTCGTCACTTCCGGGGAGCCACGCAGAGCCAGGCAGGGAACCTGCCGGACCCACACCAACCAAACTTTTAATGGCCCAGTCAGCACTGCTGACCGGAGCCGCCAGGTTCCTTTTTGACCAGGTGTTCCAGTCAAAAACCGGACACCTGGAAACTCTATTGAAGATTTGTATTGGGAGATAGCAGAAATGTCAATTTCTAGAGCTTTCCGATTGGTAAAGTGCCAGATAACACAGCTTTTACTGTATACAGACTGTATCTAAAAGGGCTCAAATTTGCACAATAGTAAATCCAAACTACACTTTTGGTCTCAATCATGTAATCAGATATGTTCAAATTGACCCCTGTGCAGTTTAAGAGACTTCAATAGGACTCAGCAAAGCCATAAGGGCTGCCTGCATAAAGTCCCGTACATGTCAATGGACAAAGAGGCCCGTCTTTCAAGATACAATTAGATCTGAACAGTTTGCAAACTAAGGCACTGTCCCTGCAAACAATTCAATTTAATGCAGTGCTTTGATTGAAAATACAAAATAAAGATAAATAAAAAAGTACTGGACTCTGGACACACTACAACCATTCAGAAACTAGGTATTATATTATGTAGCTTGCTCCATGAAGTGCTGTTTATGGCCAAGGTCTCTGAAAAGCTGCATTATTTTCTTGAGAAAATAGATGCTGCACCTCTTTAATTTGTCGCTCACCAAGGCACAAAGGACAGCACATGTGGGGGTGTAGAGGCCCCACACAGGGGAACAAAGGGTTAAAGAGCAGCTCTGGGCTCACAAGTCCCCACGCAGCCGCACCTGCTGGGCATGCTCGCAATGGAGGCAGAGTTCAAAAGGGAAGGGTTCAGCTCAGTCAGAGCAGACAGAGCAAGGGAACAGTCCTACACTGATAGCTCCTGCAGAGGCTGCAGGATCCCCACACCACCTGGACCAGACCCTGCTGCAGAGCTATCGAAGGCCCCATGAAGAACAGGAATGGACAGGAATGCAATTGAAGAAGAGCCTCTGGACTACTGTCAGTGAGAACCACCCCGGGAGTTCATAAGCTGACCCCGTTTGTGATTTTGGATGGGGCTGAGAACATAGTAACCAATGTCCAGGGAGCAGGATTGGTGGTGTCTGCCCTCTAGGCCGCATAGCCAACTGGCCAGTCATAGGGCACTGGGTTGGAACCTGGTGAAGCAGGGAGGGCTCGGATTCCCTTACCACAGGCCAGCACAGGCTGGGCAGAACGCCCATGGATTCTCGCCATTTGGCGGCACTGCTGGGCTCAGATGTCGTACCCCACAACAGGAATAGACACCCCATATGACACACAGCGCTTAAAGTCTGGATATCACTGGTACCTAGCACGGGACTGACTAACATTTGAAACAATAACAGCAAAAAAAACCCAAAACCTATTTATTGGGTACTTTTAACGAATAATTGACTATTTACAAGGCAGGAAGAGAGATAACTAGCTAACTATGCACAAGAAACTGAGAAAAAAACTCTATATTCCTATTTATCTATCCAGAGATCACAATAGCCCTTCTAGCCACAGCATCACACTCAGAGCTCATGTTCAGCTGATTATCCACTGTGACCCCAAAATCTCCTTTCAGATTCCCTGCCTGACCAGTATAGAGACCCCTATGCTGTACATGCAGTCTGCTTTCTTTGAGTAATTTTGAACAAGTTATCAAAATATAAGAATGTAATTTAATTTTCAGGAATCTGCTTTATACTTAGAAGTAAAATGTTCTCACTTTTTTTCAGAAGATACCCTTTTTTGACAATATTTTTATAAAAAGCATCCTTTGTTTTTCGACGAATTGTATTATAGATTTCTTTTCCATCCACTGTATCATTAAGCACTTGTTCTTGATGCTGGTAAAGAAAAATAATAGCCATCAGTATTTTTCAGTTCAGAAATATCAGATTGATTATAATGCTGAAAATGGAAATATTCTTACCGATGTTCTTTATTTTCAAATATCTCTTGTAATCTTATGCTACTTAATAAAAGGACTGATCGGTTTTCGTGATGTCATTTCTAATAACACACCCTCTGTATATTTTCCTACATTTATATCACATCACACTTGGTTAGTGTGGAATAGTTTATGTGGTTTATTCTGAGAGATGGAAAATAAAAATTGACCTGCTCCTACTTGCTAAAGAACACACATGGAGTGTGCCCATCTCATTATGTATGCATAGAGAAATAGAAAGAAGGATACACAGTTTAGTTATTTCCCATACAGAGAGTGTTTTCTCAAAGTTTACATTAGATAACCTTTTAAAACTTTTTCACTACTGCATGTCTTTTATTAAGGACATTGTGCCTCGATACTTCAGGGAGAAATCTAAAGAAGCCTTGCAGTGAAAAAACAAGGTGCACAGGTCAAAATTAAAAAGCTTCAACAGGTCTGGGTGAGGAAGATTGCACAGTTCTTCTCTACAATGCATCTGCTTCATAATATGGCTATTTTGACCCTCATTTCACAGAAAATAAAGAAACTTAAATTCGGGGTAAATGAAACAGATGTGAGACTAGGACAGTGGAGAAAAAAGCCAGAACAGCTAAGCCAGAAAGTATGTTAAATATATTGGACAGTACATAACCTAAGAGAAAATATTAGTTTTTATCTTTACTCTGATATTATTATTGTCTCTGCCATTTGTAACAGACTGTTCTAACTAAATTATAAATTAGTTGATATCAGTTAGACCAAGTACTGTCTTCACTCTAAAAACCCCACACTCTTTAGAAATATTATGTGGCATTAAATGTCTCACCTGCATTGGGACAGGGTCTTTTAGGTAATATCCTTCAACAATTTGTTCTTTTCTGTAGTGCTCAATGATATCAGCAATACTGTTCAAATAAAAAATTATAAACTTTGAATAAGTTTTTTTTTTGCTATAAATCTTTTTTCCAACATAAAATTCACACATTAAATTTCTCACATAAATCTTTAATAAAATCACATGCTAAGAAAGGCGATCTCACTTGTATCAGCCAGAATACAGGAGTCAGTAATCACATATTTGAGTTCTGCTAATAAAAAACATATGAATCCTAAACTAATCTTACAATCTTACAGAGTTTAAAACTGTTGCTCAAAAGGCTAGCTGATGAGGACATAGAAAACTCAATGATCAAGTAAGGGCAAATACATTCCCGCTATTCAGCCAGGCTGAAAATTGTTATTTTATCAACAATAATTTTCCAAGTCTCATCATCACTAGGGAAGGGGAAGGGGAGACATTTCACTGTGCAAAGCAATTTCTTTCTAGGGGGGTGGGAATGTCAAATAGAAAAGGTCTGTAACACAGATTACACAGCTCATACTTAGAAGTCACTGAGCAATCATGTTAAATTAAATACTCGTCAGCAGAACTCCTCTACAGGGATGCTTGCATTCTAATTACCAGAGGGAATCAGGTTGAAATTGTATTTTGAAGAATCCAGGATTGGGAGGTGGCAATAGATGAACACTAAAATTCAACATATTTCTTTGACTTTCTTTTACTTATTTATGCATAGTTCTTATTGAAATATCCTTGATTTAAGTTAGAGTGCAATGACGAACAATATGTAGGGATTCTTAGCACACTCTATTATACAGAATATCAACCTGAAAATAAAAACAGTTAAATAATTAAACACAAAATACATGAGCAAACATTTTAATAAATATTATTATTTGGAAGTACACCTCTACTCCGATATAACGCGACCCAATATAACACGAATTCGGATACAACGCGGTAAAGCAGCGCTCCGGAGGGAGGGGGGGCGGGGCTGTGCGCTCCGGCAGATTAAAGCAAGTTTCACCCTATAACGCAGTAAGATTTTTTGGCTCCCAAGGACAGCATTATATTGGGGTAGAGGTGTATGTGAAAATACATTCATCAGGGCATATGTGATGGAATCTTTGGCCAGAGTTACACTTGCCAATGTAAATTGTGCACAAGGCTCTCAGATGAATGGATTAGGTAGAAGAATCTAAACAGAATATGTGTAAGGTTTCATGCGCTAGTTTGTGCATTGTTTATTTCAGAGTCATTAAGTGTCTTCATTTGGTATTGTGAGTTTGATATTTCAAGAGTTAATGGAATGCATTTTGTGTATTTGATGCTTAAGGGTATTTCCCACCAAATTGCTTAGTATGGATTACGTTTTTATTTTAAAGGTCATCTCAAGGGACCTTTCTGGCACTACTACTAACCCCTGTAGCCCTCTAGGTGCAAACTGGCAGGGGTCCCTGTGTCACAGCTGACTTATTAAAAATATCACTGTTCACTTTTTATTAAGATGAAATATAGCAAAAATATTTTCTGCACTCCAGAAATGACATTTTAAATTTAAATTAATAGAGATATCCTATCTCCTAGAACTGGAAGGGACCTTGAAAGGTCATTGAGTCCAGCCCCCTGCCTTCACTAGCAGGACCAAGTACTGATTTTGCCCCAGATCCCTAAGTGGCCCCCTCAAGGACTGAACTCACAATCCTGGGTTTAGCAGGCCAATGCTCAAACCACTGAGCTATCCCTCCCCCTTTTACCATCATCTCACTGACTATGATAAGATTATTATGCACTACTCTGTGTTGAGCTGCAGTAATCAGCATCCCTTATCATGAAAGCAACATTGAATAAAGCAGCTTGGCAAAATTCTACTCGCCCACTCACCCAGATTCAGTAACTGACAGGCCACTAATATTTTTTTCTCTCATTGTTGTAAAAGTTGGCAAGTAGATTTTGTGCTAAGGCTGATAAATTCTCATTAGAATTTTGCAAGCTGAAGTGTTATGTGAAAAGAAACTGACACTTACTGTAATTATGGTTCTTCAAGATGTGATGCAGACATGTATTCCACGTATGTGTGTGGGCCCAGCGCACCAGAGCTGGAAACTTTTGCCTAGCAGTACCCGTAAAGGGACAGCAACTCACGTCTTGTGGCTGTGGCACCTCCATTTGCTATATGAGGCGGCGGCATCCCAACCCACCTCAGTTCCTTCTCATTGAAAGCCCAGGAGGAGACTTTGATGCAGAGGGGACAGAGGGTGGGTCGTGGAATACATGTCTGCATCACATCTCGAAGAACCACAATTACAGTAAGTGTTTCTTCTTCTTCTTCAAGTAGATGCAGACGTGTATTCCACTTAGGTAACTCACAAGCAGTACCCCATCCAGGAGGTGGGGCTCGGAGTCTACTGAAATAGGGATTGCAGGACTGCCCTTCCAAGGCCTGCATCCACTCTGGAAAATGCGGAATAGCATAGTGGTCCATAAACGTATCTATGGACAACCACGTTGCCTCCCTGCAAACATCTAGTATAGAAATGTCACTGAGGAAGCTATCGACATTGCTTTCACTCTTGCAGAGTGAGCCTGTATCCACTGAGGTGTAGCTAAACCTCTCTCATGCGCTGTTTGAGACAGGATGTCTGTGCAGAGATTGCTTGCCCCTTCATGCAGTCCACATGACATGAACGGGCTAGGTGAAGCACGAAATGATTTAGTCCTGTCTAGATAAAAGGCTAGACATCGCCTGACATCCAGAGTATGGAGGCACTTTTCTTCCGGGGAAGAGTGCGGCTTTGGGAAAAACACAGGTAAAACGCCTGTTTCAGATGAAACTGAGAGACCACCTTGGATAAAAACTTTGGGTGTGGTTGCAGCATTACCTTGTCCTTGGCTGACCTGCCTTACACACAGTCCTCCATCAGGGCATGCAACTCACAAACCTTTCTCGCAGATATGATAGTTATCAGGAATGCAGTTTTCTGAGACAGGCCGCAAGGGACTTGAACGGAGGGCCATTAAAGCAGTAAAAACATGTTTAGGTTCCACAGGGGAAAGGACAGTTACCTGTTCCGTAACTGGCATTCTTCGAGATGTGTTGCTCCTGTCTATTCCACAGTAGGTGTGCGTGCTCGCCACGTGCACCAGTGCCGGAAGTATTTCCCTTAGCAGTATCCGTAGTGGGGGAGCACCGCTGCGACCCCTGGCGTGGCGCCTCTATATCGTGCTATAAGGGGAGCTGCGCACTCCCCCCACCCTCGGTTCCTTCTTGCCAGACAATTCTGACAGAGGGGAAGGAGGGCGGGATGTGGAATAGACAGGAGCAACACATCTCGAAGAACGCCAGTTACGGAACAGGTAACTGTCCTTTCTTCTTCGAGTGATTGCTCCTGTGTATTCCACAGTAGGTGACTCCAAGCTATATCTGATGGAGGTGGGTAGTAGTTTAAAGGTTATCAGGACATAGTACCGCCCTACCAAACCCGGCAACATCCCGTGCTTGGGAGACAATCGCATAGTGTGAGGAAAAGGTGTGGACAGAGGACCACGTGACAGCCCTACATATGTCCTAGATAGGGATGTGGGCTACATAGGCGGTCAACGAGGCCTGCGCTCTCGTAGAATGCGCCTTTACGATAGGCGGCGGGGGAACCGCTAAGTTGTAACATGTGCGTATGCACGAGGTGATCCAGCGGGAAAGGCGCTGGGTGGAGACTGGTTGCCCTCTCATATGCTCGGCCGATGCAACGAACAGTTGCGAGGATTTCCTGAATGGCCTGGTACGGTCCAAGTAAAAGGCAAGCGCCCTACACACTTCTAGCGTGTGTAGGCGGCGTTCCTCGTTAGAGGAATGGGGCTTAGGATAGAGTACCGGTAGGAAAATGTCCTGTTCCATATGGAAGGCGGAGATCACCTTGGGGAGAAACGCAGGGTGTGGGCAAAGCTGGACCTTATTCCTATGGAAGACCGTATATGGGGGTTCCGAGGTCAAGGCCCTAAGCTCCAAGACCCGACGGACTGAGGTGATAGCCACCAAGAATGCTACTTTCCATGACAGGTGGGACCAGGAGTACGTGGCCAAGGGTTCAAAGGGAGGGCCCGTGAGGCGGGACAGCACTAGATTCAGAACCCATTGCGGGACTGGGTCCTTGGCGTATGGAAAAGTACGATCTAGTCCCTTTAAAAAGCGGGAGGTCATCTCATGGGAAAACACCGAGTGACCCTGCACTGGAGGGTGAAAGGCTGAAATGGCCGCTAAATGTACCCTGACGGAGGCCGGAGCTAAACCTTGGGTCCTAAGGGACAGGAGGTAATCTAGAACAAGTTGGAGGGATGCGGATGACGGGGAGTCACCCCACTCCGTCGCCCACCTAGGAAACCTAAACCATTTGGCCAGGTAGGTCTGTCGTGTAGACGGCTTTCTGATCTCCAGCAGAATTCTTCTGACATCCTCCGAACACCTTCCCTCCTCCTCGTTTAACCATGGAGCAACCACGCTGTCAAGTGAAGCGTGGCTAGGTTGGGATGGAGAAGGCATCCCCTCTGCTAGGAGAGGAGATCCGGGCGGAATGGCAGCCTCCATGGGGAGGCCGCTAACAATTGCAGGAGGGTCCCGTACCAATCCTGGCGGGCCCAATCCGGG
Organism: Chrysemys picta bellii; assembly: GCF_011386835.1. NCBI lineage: Eukaryota > Metazoa > Chordata > Testudines > Emydidae > Chrysemys > Chrysemys picta. Next base: position 54,785,667 of record NC_088796.1, on the reverse strand, counting down.
GCTATGAGGCTGACCCTCGACCTGTCCGCCTTTACTTTCTGTAGGACCTTGCCTATCAGTGGGAACGGTCGAAAGGCATAGAAAAGTTGGTCTGACCACCATATGAGGAATGCGTCCGAGATTGCCCCCCTTTCTGCCCCTGCCCTGGAGCAGAACTGGGCAGTAGCAAAGAGATCTATCTGGGGAGCTCCCCACTCTCGGAAGAGTTGCTGGGTGACCTCCCAGTGGAGTGACCACTCGTATTGGTGGGAGAAAACCCTGCTGAGGCGATCGGCTCGCGTATTGCGCGTGCCGGGTAGGTGAAAAACCCTCAGAGAGATGTCTTGGGCTATACAAAATTCCCATAGGTCCAGGGCTTCCTGGCACAAGGCCGAGGAGTGCGTGCCCCCTTGCCTATTGATGTAATACATCGCAGTCGTATTGTCCGTGAGGACTCTGACCATCTTTCCCCATAGGTGCAAGTCTGAATGCTATGCACGCCAGGCGCACCACCCTGAGTTCAATTCCGAGGTCGACCATCTGCCCTGGGTTTGGAAGCTCCCCGCATGGGCTCCCCACCCCAGGTCCAAGATGTCCAAAACTAGATCTAGTGAGGGAGAGGTCTCTCGGAAGAGGATCTTAACACGGAGTATTGGGGAACTCAGGGCCCTGCACCCCCGGCTTCCTGCGATTCACCATGACTCTCAGCCAGCCAGTAAAGCAGAAGGTTTATTTGGATGACAGGAATACAGTCCAAGACAGGTCTTGCAGGCACAGACAACAGGGCCCCCCTCAGTTAGGTCCATCTGGGGGTCCCAGGGCATCCCAGCCCCCCTTTGGGAGCTCAGAGCAATCTCTGCCCCCCAGCCATCTCACCACCCAGCTTCCAAGACCCTGCCTTCAGCGACCCCTCCCACAGCCTTTGTTCAGTTTCCCGGGCCAAGGTGTCATCTGGCCTCCAACCCCTTCCTGGGCTCTCCTGTTACACGCTCAGGTATTCGCCTTCGGGCAGACTCCCATCCCCCAATGCAGACTATCCTAGCCACACTCCCGTCAGCATTCACAGACCACAGTAAGAACAGTCCCAGTTCGTCACAGATCTTTTGTAACATGTTGCCCAGGAGGGACTACCATTGCAGGTCGGCCACTACGTTAGGAGGTACCGTGACCACCTTGTCCAGGCCGTCCCTGGCCTGTGAATATTGGGAGGCCAGCCAGAGTTGGAGGGCCCTCATTCTCAGCCTGGCAAGTCACACCATGAAGGTGCATGCGGCCAGGTGGCCCAGGAGTTGAAGGCACACCCTTGCCGTCATCACAGGGAAGGCCTTGACTGAGGCCATGAGACTTTTGAGCATCTCGAACCTGTCCGGGGGAAGAGAGGCCGTGGCTGCCACCGAGTCTAGATGCGCTCCTATGAAGTGTATGCACTGAACTGGCACTAACGTGGACTTGTCCTTGTTTACCACTAGGCCTAGACTCTCGCAAGTGGCCAGCAGGAATTCCATCTGTGCCTGCATCTGGGACCGGGACTTACCCTTGAGCAGCCAGTTGTCCAGGTAGGGGAAAATTTGCAGCCTGTTCCTCCTGAGGTAGGCTGCCACTACTGCCATGCATTTGGTAAAAACCCCGGGGGCTGTAGAGAGGCCAAAGGGAGGACCGTAAACTGGTAGTGGTCCAGGAAGCAGAGGAAGCACCGGTGACCTTCGAAAATATGGATGTGGAAATAAGCATCCTGGAGGTCCAGGGCTGCGAACCAATCCCCCAGGTCTAGGGATGGAATAATAGAGGCCAGAGAAACCATGCGGAACTTGTAAAGAACCATAAACTGGTTGAGGCTCCGCAGGTCGAGGATGGGCCTGAGCCTGCCTTTTGCCTTTGGAATCAGGAAATACCGGGAGTAAAAACCCCAGCCCTGGAATTCCCGAGGCACCTTCTCCACTGTGCCCAGGGTGAGGAGGCGCGTCACCTCCTGGTCTAGGAGGACGTGCTCCGGGTCCCCGGGGATCTCCGGGGGCGGGTGGTGGTGGAGGGGCGGCGAAGCGAACTGCAACATGTAGCCCCTGGAAATGGTGCTGAGGACCCACTGGTCCGACGTTATACTGGACCATTGCACTCAGAAGGCAGATAAACGGTTGCAGTACACAAATTTTATTAACTGGGGGGTTCGCCTGGCAACAGGCCCGGTGGCCCCCCGCAAAGAGTCAAAAGCGCCTCTTCCCCTGCCTTTTGCTCTTGGAGGGCCCAGGTCGCGGGGCCGAGCAGGATTGGCACTGGGACCTACGTCTCTGCTTCCTCGGTCTCTTAGGTGGGGGCTCGTATCTGCCCCTAGTTGGAGGAGCCGAGGTCTGTGGCCTGGGTTTGTCCTTAGGTGGTGGAACATAAAGGCCCAGAGTTTGCAGGGTGGTGCGGGAGTCCTTCATCCTGTGTAGACGGGTGTCTGTCTGATCCGCAAACAGGGCTTCCTGTCGAAAGGCAAGGCCTGCATGAGGGACTGGGACTCCACGGACAGCCCTGACAGCGAGAGCCACGACGTCCTGCGCATGGCAAGAGCGGAAGCCATAGAACGGGCAGCTGTATCTGCCGCGTTCGAAGCTGCTTGGAGGGCCGCTTTTGCCACTGCCGCCTCCTCGTCGACCAAAGCTCTGAACTCCCTCTTGTCCTTTTCCTGAAGGAGAGGTTCGAACTTTGGCAGGGACCCCCACAAGTTAAAATCATAGCGGCTCAGGAGGGCTTGATGATTAGCCACCCTGAGCTGGAAGCTCGCCAATGAATAAACCTTTCTGCCGAAGGTATCCAGTCGTCTGGCTGGATACCTTTATCTTTGGGGGTGGGCGCAGGTTGGTCATGTCTCTCTCGGTGGTTTACTGACTCCACCACCAGACAGTTGGGTACCGGATGAGAGTTCAAATATTCGTGCCCCTTTGCTGCCACAAAGTACTTTCTTTCCACCTTTTTTGAAATAGGCGCCAAGGATGCCGAGATTTGCCAAAGCGACGTGGAGATATTGGCCACCCCTTGGTGGAGAGGTAGGGCCACACGGCCCGGTGCCGAGGAGGACAAGACGTTGAACAATGTGTCCGATGGCTCCTCCATCTCTTCAGCCTGGACCTGGAGATTGGAGGCAACCCGCCTAAGGAGCTCCTGGTGAGCCTCAAAATCTTCCTGTAAGGCGGGTGGTGGCACCGCAATGGATTCCTCCGGTGCCGATGAAGGGACCGGATCTGCCCCCAGGGCATCGGGCGGTACCAGTGGTTCAATCCCCGAGTCCGAGTCCAGGTGCAGTACCGCTGCCTTGGTGCCGGTTGACTTCTCCCGGTGTCGAGGCTGGGACGTTGAGTGCACCTGCGATGCCCCGGCCATCGAACGGGGTCTCGCTGTTGCTGGCGATTGGGGCCAAGATGCCCACTGACACCATTGCCTTTGCCAGTGCCCCACTTAGAGACTTAGTGGAGCCACTTGACCGGGCAGGGTGACGCGGCCCGGGGATGGGCGGCTGGGTGCCGAGGCCGACGAGCGCACGGTGCCGAACAAGTGACAGGAGCGTGCATGGCCACGTCAGTGCCAGCCTCGGGATTTAGATCTCAACAAGGAAGACCCTGTACCCATCAGAGGTACTGCTTCCAGACTCACCATGGCGACCGTGGTTATGATGGCTAGGTGCCGGTGACAGTCGAGGGGTGCTTCGTGAACGACGCCTGCCGGAGCGATCACTCGAATCTGAACGTTGGTGCCGATGGCGCCGAGACCTGCTTCTATAACTCCTGTAGGAAGAGGAGCGTCGACGCCTCCTGCCTCGGTGCCTGCGACCCCTCTTGGTAGCGGAGGACCCTCGGGACTCCCTTTCAGGTGAGTCGGCCAACAGCATGGGCGTCTGATGCAGGCTACGAGATGGCCTCGCAGAACGGGTAGGCACCTCATCCTCGGAGCAGGGGCAATGCCGAACCGGGGAGGTCGATGAGCTCCCAGCGGCGGCTTCCTTCTGGAGCGAGGGCCCATCTCGGGCGGCGCACTCAGCACCGGAAGGGCGAGGATATCACATGCTGCCTACGCTGCCTCCGTCGATGGTATCCTCATCACAGGGGAGGCACGTGCAGACAGGACCGGACTACTCCGCTCAGCACGAGTCGAAGTTCTGGGTCCCCAGGGGGATCCTGGGCTGCCCAACTCAGGTGTGGCCTCACCCCTGTCCTTTTCTCAGTGCCGCTAAGTCTTCCCTTGCTTCTTAACGGGGGAGCGGTGCCAACTAGTTGATGGGGTTTTGCTCGTACGGATGATGCGCCCGGCGCCGGATAGGGTCGGCGTGCCGGGGCCAATGCCGACTCCATTAGTAAGACCCGGAGATGGATATCTCGTTCACGTTTCGTTCTTTGAATGACCTGCAGATTTTACAACGCTCACTTGTGTGAGTCTCTCCCAGACAGCGAAGACACTGATGTGTGGATCACTTCTGGGGGCATAGAACTGCGACAGGAGTCACACGACTTGAAGCCTGGGGCATGGGGCATGCCCCGAGCCAGGCAAGTAACTAGAAATTTGGACTACTAAGAAGAGTTGTACTACTAAGGTTTGCAGTGCTGCAGTAGAGCTAGAGCACTAAGTTCCAACTACCTTCACTGGCGGCAAGAAGGAACTGAGGATTGGGGGAGTGTGCAGCTCCCCTTATAGCGCGATATAGAGGCGCCACTCCAGGGGTTGCAGCGGTGCTCCCCCACTACGGGTACTGCTAAGGGAAAAACTTCCTGCACCGGTGCACGTGGCAAGCAGGCACACCTACTGTGGAATACACAGAAGCAATCACTCGAAAAACTGGTTCTTGGACTGGCGGATGTAAATGAAGAAGTCCTTTCAGAAATCTCATCACCCTAACATTGGAAAAACTGATTTCCTTTGAATAGGGGAAAGAAATGCTGATACTGCTGCCAAATGCACTCAGAGAACTGAGCGCAAGGCTTGATTTCTGAAGATGTAAGAGGTAGTCCAAGATATCCTGGATGGAGAACCCAGTTGGCCAAGGACCACACTGAGAAACGATTCCATTTTGCTAAGTAGGCTGTCCTAGTGGAGGACTTTTTACTGTTGAGTAGGACTTGTTGGACAGCCTCCAAGCACAGCTCTTCCTCTTCATGCTGCAGCCATGCCATAAGGTGCAGGGAGCCGATCACAGGATGGAGGGTGTGGCCATGGTTCTGAATGAGCAGTTCAGGATGGAGAGAAAGTGGTATGGGAGGTTGAACCGACAGAGCAAGGAGATCTGAGAAATAGCATTGCCTCAGCTACGCTGGAGCAATGAGAATGAGCTTGGCCCGATCCACCTTGATCTTGAGGATGACCTGAGGAATGACCAGAATAGGGGGAAAGGTGTACAGAAGGGTCAACTGCCAGATGCAGTGGAAGACATTGGAAAGGGAGCCCAAGTTGAGGCCCTCTCAAGAGAAGAATAGGTGACAATTTGTTTTCCCTCATCGCAAACAGGTCAATCGCAGGGATACCCCGTGTTGCAAAGACAACCTGGAGGGCGCTTGCCTTCAGGGTCCACTGGTGCCTCAGGAAGAAAACCCTGCTGAGATAGTCTGCAAGATGATTTTGTGCCTCCAGAAAATCGACTGTACCGGAGTGATGTCTTCTTCAATCCAGAATTGCCACAGGTTGATCGCCTCTAGGCAGAGTAACCTGGAATGCTCTCCCTTTTGTTGGGACACAAAGTATATTGTGGTGGTATTGTCAGTGAGTATATGAACCACTGAGTGTCTGATACAGTCCTGGAAGGCATGACATGCATTGTGGATGCCTCGAGATATGGAATGAGGCTTCCTGGTCCAACAACAGGCCCTGCACCCTCATCTAGTCCAATAGGACATCCACTAGAGTGACCATGTGGAATCTTATGTACTTGATGAATTTGTTGAGGTTGACAATGGAAACATTCGGGCAACTGGTCCTCAAATTTAGACATGGCTGACCAATTGAGGAAATCATACTTCGACAGCAAAGCTTGTTGACTCTCGATCCTAATCTGTAGGGATAATGAGGTATAGATCTTTCTAACCAGAAGAGAGTCTCTGTCCTTGGAGGTAGACTTGAACCTACCCTGCCAGGCCCTGTTGTTCACTGCCATTAGCACCGGGAATTCAGGGCTGGATAGGAATAGAACCCTTCAAATCTCTGCTTTGGGAACAAAGTAGCACTTTTCCATGTGCTTAGACACTGGTGGTACCGAGGCTGGTGTACTCAACAGGGCTCTCGCTGGCTTGAGGAGCACATCACTGACTGGGAGGGCCACTCTCCCAGAGATGGCAGGCTGTAGAATATCCACCAGTTTGTGTGGCAGCCGGAGTTCTCCCTTCGGGTACATCTCCCTGGGAGTGAGAGCCAGTTTTGACTCAACCAAGACCCTTATCCTCATCAACGGATGATGCTGTGCTGCCTGGTTTGTCCTCTCCTTCTATTCTGGGGGACTTTAAGGTGTACCAAGACCTTTTACCCTATGTAGCCACATCTCCAGAAATCCAAGCAGAGTTTCTCCAGGAGGGGCTGCCAAAGGTGCGAGCCTTGCAAGTCCTGGACCAGCAGCGAGGACGACATAGAAAGGCAGAGCAGGTCTGCTGCAGCCTGGTACATTGACAAAGCAGATACAGTCAGTACTGGCATCGCCCTCATTAATACCGGAATCAACGGACACTTGAAAGCCGGAACTGGGGTCAATGGTATGGGGTTTCTGTCCTTCCCACTCAGTACCGGGGAAGGGTCAGATCCATGCCATCCTAAAAGCTGAAACCAGTCCTAAGCCAGTCCACGTTTTTCCGGGGGAGGCAGAGGAGTCACCCTGCAACCTGGAGAGGTCCTGATTGGTTTTATGAGACCTCTTCCTCAGCGCCCACAATAGAGAATAGCTCCTTTGCCTTTTTTGGAGAGGTGCCTGCCCCAGAACAAGATGCAGCAGTGCTCTCCGAGCTCGAGGATGATCTTCAGCCCAAGGAGGGCCTCAGTATCAGGTCAGACTGCCTGGCCTGTTCAAGCAGCTGCTATTTGAGGCGAAGGTTCCAGGCCACCTGAGTCTACTTCTTGAACGATCTACAGATCAAACGCTTTTTAAGGTGGGCCTCACCAAGACAAAGCAAGCACCACGTGCGGGGGTCACTGTTGGGGATCGCCCCTCCACAGGAAGGCCAATGTTTAAACCCCAGTGAGGGCATCACTGTGAAACAGTGTCAACTAACACTATCTACTAGCTATGTACAATAAACTAGGATAACTCTAAATGGAAGGTTGTGAGACTACAACCACAGAGCTCCGACTCCAGCCAGGGCAGTGAGCAGGAACTGAGAGTGGGAGAATCAGGGTGGCACCACCTCATATAACTAGGGGAGGGGGCACAGCCACAAGACCCACGCGCCACCCCTCTACAGGTACTTCTAGGCAAAAGGCTCTGGGGCTCCATTGTACTGGGCGCGCACACATCTATGTGGAATACATGTCTGCATCTACTCAAAGAAGAACTTGTTTTATTTCCTAATGCGACTTGAAGATAGTCTCTTAACTACAGTGTTGAGTAGCATTATCATACAAAGACTCTATTTTATTTATCTACATAGATGTAGAGATTCTTTTACAGGTAACACAAACTCGACTCACTCAGACCAACATATATTTACCATATCATTAAAGCAGACAAATACAATGGAATGAGCAACCAAGACACTGACAATTTATAAATGCACATGTCTGAAGAGATCAGGATACGGGAATCTGAGTTTACAGGTGGTCTAAGTTACTTAATGAGTAAACGAACTAAATGTGACTGGGAAATGGATTATGAACCATCACACGCTACAAGACATTGATCAGGTCTGGGGGACAAAATGAACACTAATATCTCTCCAACAGCAGTTAGTAAAGCAAACACTGCTGAAACTGAAATATACCAGAAAAAGTACAAATAAGGAGATAATAAAATTAAATCAGTAAGTGACTGGTAAAAACTTACCAGGTGAGAAGTACTATACAAAAATGTGAAGACTGTACTATAAAAAACTGAAGAATTAGAAAAGGTTTATAAGAGAGTTTATAAAGGATTCTGGGATCACAGCTGCATGGAGAGGTAAAGAAGGTTTTTATTCATTACAAAAATATTAACAAATTATTACCAAGATACATAAAATATTGAGTGACACAGAAAGGGATTGCCAAAAGCTTGTTGACAGAGAGTTATTTGGGAGGGTGAAGGTGCATAAGAAGTCCTTCCCTCTTCCCACACATTTTTAAAAAACAGAACAAACATTAAGAAAAATTATGCTGTCTTTTTTGAGCAAAGAAATGTGAAAAGTAATTGGGGGATATTACAAAGAAATTTTGAATGCTGACCACATTCCCTCTCCAGTAATCTCAGAATTTCTATTCTGCAAGATATTTTATGATGCACTGATATGACTGGAACAATTCATCTATGGCGGCAAGAAAAGTACTTCTGCAACAGTCAATATTTTATACTTGTGGGATACAAAGTAAGTTTACAAAGAAAGACATATATGCTTTCCTTAACTCCATATGCAGATTCTGCTCCTATGTTATTATGCAGCAGGAGTAACTTTGTCACCACAGAACATATTCAGATACCCGAGAGTGGAGAGCTGAAAGAAGCATGGCAGGCTATTTTAGTGGGCCTGCAGTGAAAATTTATGTATAAATGAAAGTAGAATGTTCTTGATGTGTTCCTTTACTTTAATGTAAGTTCTACTGCTCAAAAGATAACTGAAATATTCATGTAGAGATTGCTGTACTCTCACCAACCTCACTATCAGTTCAATTTTTATTAAAATGAATTTAGGCAGTTTTAGTTCTTATCACTAAGTTTCCCTTTTTCTTTCCTTTTACAGCTCAAGTAGTTTCATACATTATATTCCAAGCACAGAGTAGAGCCAGAAGCATATAGCACCTCAGAAAGCAGCACTTGAATAGCAACAATCAAAGAGAGATAAGGAGTGGAGGAAAAAGAGCACCAGTGTCCTCCCCACCTCATTAGTCAGCTGCTATCCTGAGTGAAGGGGGGGAAAGCATATTTTCCCACTCCATCCACTCATAAGGGAAAGACGGATGCTCATCAGAAGATAGCAAAGCTTCTCTGCTGCTATGATGTCTTCATCTCACCTACAAAGACTGCAGAAGTTGTTGGGGCTGCATGTGCTCTCTTCCTGGTGGCACTTTGAGCTACCACTAGAATAGAAACCAAGCTATTCTCTCCTCAAGATCCTAACAGGAAGGTGAATTTGATCTCTCCTCCAGTGGGTGAAAAATTGGGCTGAGGAAGATACAACTGAGGTTTTTGTATAACAGCAGATCAAACATTTGCTGAAAGAACAGAGGAAATCCCAACCCTGGCAGATGCTACAAATTCTGCAGTGTAACAGAAGAGAGTCCAGCAGAAAGACTGCTCCTTATTCCCTCTCAGCCTGGCTGCTTCTGCAATACGCAACACACATATCTGGCTTTATTTTTGGAGGGGGAAGGAGTGAAGATATACATAGAGAGACTGTTTTTTCCCCTGCCTCAGAGTACTACATTCCTGAGTCGCACATAAATATTCTTTTTCCATCCACCACCCATATCACCTTTGGGTTGCTGCTGGAGTTTGAAACAGCACCAGATTGTTGTTTAGGCAAGTTCTGGTGCTTCCAGTCCCACCTCTTGACAACAAAGTGCCAAAATAATAAGTGAGGAAAAATGAAAATCTCTTTTTGGTTTTCCTGGCTAAATTACAACTAATTTTTTTAAATGACCAAGTTTACTCATTAACTCACCATGACCCTGACTTTGCAATGCATTAAGGCATAATACAGATCACCTTTAAAATGGATCTTTTTTGCATACACTTGACAGACGTGGCAAACCAACAAATATAAAATGTTAAAGATCAAACTGCCTTACAGTTGTAGAACTGAGGGCTATTTTTGAAAGATATATTAAAGTACTAGTAACAAAACAAATACTTCAGTGAAAAGAAGAGCCCCTAGATGATCTTTAACAAATCCCGACAGTAAATTAATTAAAAAACATGAGACCTCTTAAAAATATTTGCATTTAAGTGAAAATAGTGATTGTGAAAGGGTTCTCAGATCTGGGAGAGATGTATCCAGGATTTGTACAAATCTCTCAATTTCTTCCTATACAACATATCTAAAATGCAACCCTTCCTCTCTGTCCTAAGAGCTAAAACATCCATTCACACATTGATTATCTCATATTACACCATGCCCCCACTGTTCCACCAACTATGCCAGGCTCAATGCCCCATTTGTTGTCTTTTCATTCATCTGAAAGTATCTACATTCACATAATGGAGCGTAAGGTGGATCCAGTAGTGGAAATTCAGAGCTTTCTGATTTAGTGATAAAGTATTGCCAAAAAAGCAACTCTGTAAGTTATCTGAAATTGCATAAACCCAGTGAGAGTAATTATGTTTTTAATTAGTTAATTAATTACTTCTGCACCTCCCTTGGCAGAGATTTTAGTTGGAAGATTCAAGTTTCATACCCCTAATAAACCAGAAAACTACAGAATGGGCAAAAGAGACTTTACCTTCACAAAAGGCTGAAATTGCAGCTAGCTGAATTTTCAATGAGGATGTCTGGAGGCCAGACTGATTAATGTAGAAGGTACTCAAGCATCTTGTGTATGGGATTTGCAAAAGGATCCAATTGTTTAGCCTCACACGATCTTCCACTTGAAGTCATATGATCGTCCACTGAACTTCTCAGCTAGGAGAACTTGATACTTTCTCAGACACACCAGCTACTGGATCTCTACCCACTCAGAAGCCAAGCTGGAAGCGAGAGAAATGCTAGGTTGGGATGGAGAAGAATGCCCTGGTTCTGGGTGATCAGATCTGACAAATTCCCAAATGTATGGGAGAAGCAGTGACCATCTCCACTGGAAGAGGGAGCTAAACTTGTTGCTGCTAAAGAGGTGTTGAAACTCAAAACCACTACATTCTTGAGTTTAATAGGACCTTGGAAATAAGATGTATTGAGAATAGATATATATCAGCAGCTTCCCACTGTGAAGGATGAATGCATCTAATTTTGTCATTTCCATTCTTTTAGTACAGATTACTATCACTTTCCTGTTTATGCCAGTGACAAAACAGATCCATCCTGAGTTTCTTCACTCCAGGGAGAGCTGATCAGTACTTTCTGACCCAGACTTCAATCATGTGTCCAATATAAGAAATCCAGTGATTTTTAAATTTTTTTAATCATGAGGCTATTTTCTCCCTCATGTAAATATCGCCCCCCCATTTTAACCATTCACACATTTCCTTTATACATCACTGCTAGTTTTATTGTCCTTTGTTCCATCTTATATGTCAACATAGCATTCTCTTAACTTATAATAAGTCATAGAATCATAGAAATGTAGGGCTGGAAGGGACCATGAGAGGTCATCTAGTCCAGCTCCCCTGCACTGAGGCAGGACCAAGTATACCTAAACCATCCCTGAAAGGTGTTTGTCCAGTCTGTTCTTAAAAACCTCCAATGACCAGGATTCCACAATTTCCCTTTGAAGCCTATTCCAATACTTAACTACCCTTATAGTTAAACAATTTTTCCTAACATCTAACCTAAATCTCCTTTGATGCAGAGTAAACCAACTACTTCTTGCCCTATCTTCAGCGGACATATAGTCCAATTGATCACCATCCTCGATACAACAGCCCTTAACATATTTGAAGACTTATCAGGTCTCCCGCTCAGTTGTCTTTTCTCAAGACTAAACATGCCCAGTTTTGTTTTTTTCCTCATAGATCAGGTTTTATAAAACCTTGTAGCTCCCCCTGGAACGCTCTCCAGTTTATCCACAGCTTTCTTAAAGTGTGGCACCCAAAACTAGAACAATATGCAGCTGAGGCCTCCCCAGTGCCAAGTAAAGTGAAAAAATTACCACTGGTATCTTACATACAACACTCCTGTTAATACATCTCAGAATGATATTAGTCTTTTTTTTTTCTTTTGCAACTGCATCACATTGTTGTCTCATATTCAATTTGTGATCCACTATAACCCGCAGATTATTTTCTGCAGAACTACTGCCTAGCCAGTTATTCCCCATTTTGTATTTGTGGATTTGACTTTCTCTTCTTAAGTCAGTATTTTGCATTTGTCTTTATTGAATTCCATCTTGTTGATTTCAGATCAATTCTCTATTTTGTCACGATCATTTTGAAGTCATATGATCCACAATTTCTATCAGGAGAAACTAGTTTATGGAAGAAAATGTCAGATACTTTAAAAATAAACACCAACTAATTATGCTTTGTTTAGGATTAAGAAAGTGTTTAAAACTTTTCAGTCTTTTTATGTAGCCACTAACCAGGTTAGATAAATTCTTAATATTAACATAAGCATATTTTTTTTAAAAAACAAATCATATTTATATATACACACCAATAATAAACATTGACAGATTACACTTTTTTTAAACATATATAGAAAAACTAAGTAGAACTGTTAGTAGTTTACCTGTTATAGTACCTTCCTCCCATCATAAACTGATTGTTTGGAGTAGGGCATATTTTGAAACGTTGAATATTTTCACTGGTCCGAAAATAGAGTGAATAATCACCAGGCGTATTATCAGAGGGCCTCACAAGAAAACTGCACACTTGACCAACTGAAACAATATTAGGATTATTAATAAAGTGCCCAACGCTATTATTTTTCCTTCACAGTACAATCGAAGGGCATTTTCCAAATTTCACTGGATACAAATATGAATTGGAATTTGGAACAAATATGTGTATATTTAGATTGGAATCCAGACATTTGCTAATTTATTTTGCCCTCTTTAAGCTCCCAATGTAGCAAGTAGCCAACTTCACATATAGATTCATAGATTCCAAGGCTAGAAGGGACCACTGTGATCATCTACTAGTCTTCCCTCCTGTTTAACACAGGCCATAGAACTTCCCCAAAATAATTCCTAGACCATAGCTTTTAGAAAAATAGCCAATCTTGATTTAAAAATTGTCAGTGATGAAGACACTCCACTCAGAAGAGAAAAAAACATTCTGACAACATGCTAATATAGATTCCAACAATTAAAAATAGTTTTGATCTAATAAAATATTCAAATGGTAAATACTACTTTGGAGTTTATTTCACCATTTTAAACTTTCTGCTTTACCTAGGTTTGAAAGCCTGATATTTTAAATCCTGAAGAAACATTGTCCTCCAATAGAAAAAACAAAATTTACAGTATTTATGACACTACAGTATCTTCCATATACTCTTATTCAGATTACTAAATTATAGCTTTTATTAATAGCAAATATTTAAAGTATTTATTACTCAACAAGTAGTGATTAGCTGTTATAATAAAAGTTATTTGACCCGCTGTGTTTGATTGTCTAATACTTTTTTAAAACAATTATATTAATTATAATGTTTAACTCTTGTAACGTATTATTTGCATTATGGTGATGAAAGTCAGGATCTGGAGCTCATTGTGCTGGGTCCTATTCACACACAGACAGAGCCCTGCTTTAAAGATTTTACAATCTAATGTATATAGAGTATTATTCGGTGTGCTCGTCCCCTTATGCCTTAACCCCAGCAATGAAAGACAAATACCTGTCATCAGCAAATTGTAAGCCTCTTGTTTGGAGATCTTCCCATGGAACCATCTTAACAAAAGATGAAGAGAACAAATAAGAAAGCAAGAGTATCAGCAGTCTCTTTTTGGTTCTGTTGGCCTTCAAGGCTCTGGCTTCTATGAATTAATCTTTAATTAAAGACCTAGTAGGTGGAGTAATTCAATGGAACATAAACTCATAAAATTATGTTACACAAATATCCAGTTCTTTGACAGAATATTTAAACATCTAAAATTAACTGTGAATAAAATTAAATATTTGAAGTAGACATCAAAGTACAAAAGTTTTAGCTATATAAGCTGTCATGTACAAAGTGTATATACTAGATAATTTTTCTGGTAATTATTTGAATCTATCTATTGTGATCTATGGCACTTTAACGAATTCTGAATGTAAATGCCCTGTCATTACTCTTCTATAAGGGGCAAAATACCCAGACAAAGTAGCTGGAGTTGTGCTGTGAATTTCCACAGGAGCTGGGGAAAGGAATTCTCAACCCAAGCTGCAGAAGGGAAGAAAGGCAGCGAAGACGCGCCACAGTCACTACTCCAATCTCATAGCTAAAGTAGCCTGTTCAGCCCTGTGTGTGGTGGAGCCATGCCATGACAAATCCCAAGGCTTCAGTCCAGCCTCAAATAACTTATACTCATAGCTCTGCTGGGTGTCCTCATGTAACAAATGTAAAGTCCATTTATTCATGTCTGAATACTGGTGATGTCATAGCAGAATTTTTGGAAGAATTCTCGATCCATCTCTAACTTAACACACTCAGCAGATGATCTCTCAATGATCTGCCACACACCATCTGCCCATCTTCTTGATGGTCACCCCTACTACAGTGATCACCCTTCCATGATAACTTTCAGGCAGTGTAGTATACCCCCACCTTTCCTATCCTTTCCATACACATGGCATTTCCAGTACCCATATAGGTGGGAAACAGGATTTGTCTTCTTGCTGGACAAAGACCTACATTTCTAATGTACAAATAAGCAAGTGATTTTCTTTTTTAAGCACCTCAACAGACCTTATCCATCAAAAGAAAATAAGCTCAATTTTTATTTTCCTTTCCAGGTCACGTTTAAAGGACAGTCTCCTGATGCTTGAACACTTGAAGGACTGTCCGGAGGACCCTCTGAGCAGCAAGCTCATTAGACATGTGGTCTGTAGGTGGTGAAGCTTGAAGCAACTTCCAGGAATGGTGCAGGGGATAATCAATTAATGAGGCTGTGTTACACCAAACTGGGTGGAAGAACTGCCAGTAGAGTTCAGTGGACTGCAATCCCACAGCAGCAATTCTCTCTCCCCACCCAACATACCTGGAAGTGCCTTCGATCACCAGCCTTTCAGAGATTGTGAAGCTGGTAATACTGGAGGCAGGAGACAGCAACAATGGTGACAAAAGATCCTAAAGCCAATCAAGTGAATAAGTAGCAGGAAATTCAGCTGAAATACTTAGTTGCCACTCATCTTTTTTCATTGCAAGTGGTTCTACAGATGACAGATGCTACTTACTGGTCACCAAATCGTGTATGTTATGATTCCATGATTTTCATGCTTCTTAATAAAAATATATATTGATGACTTAACATTTTGGGATTTTTGGATATAATTGTTAATAGATGAAGCAATTTCAATGAGAAACTTGAGTGCTACAATGTTAAAATCTCATCATTATGGGAAGCTAATAGAGATCACCAACACCGATATATTGGTGATTAAAAGTACCAGATCAGTGAATTCAGAACTTTAATTCTTCAAGTGATGGTAATATTCTCTCTCCAAAACTAAAAGATTTTAGAGTTAGATTGGTTTTACAAGAGGTCAGCTCTAGTACATCAATTTCTATAATCAAACAGTAACCCATGTTGCATATTCTGGGTGAAATTCACCACCATCCACAGGGCTCATACAAGCTTTATCCATCATGAAAACCTATTGACACTATCCATAAGTAGCACAAAACACCAATATAGAAGCCCACTAGACAGAGGAGAGTATCAACCTTAGCAATTAGTAGAGGGAAAACATGAGGCCAGAAAGAACAGTTATCTGCCTTTGAAAAGGTGAATCTAACTTCATAGCTGAAATTTACAAATAGTTTATTCCACAATATTTGTTTTTCTTTAAGAACAAATAAAAACCCTTACATTTTGCCTTCATGTGGGTCTTCTTCACGTCCCTAATGAGAAAATTAACACAGTAAGTGCATGACGCAACAGTCCACGTAATCAATTATATGAAGTCTATTTTCAAAGTTTTTAGCTTTTCTGTAGAGGTCAATAATGCTACAAAATAATTCATTTATATTCAAGAAATCATATATTTTTGAACTAAAGGGCTTATTACATAATTCTATGAAAGAGGCTTACTATTTGGTCTACCCTATTTGGGTAGAGAAAGCATATGCCAAAAGCACGCTTTTAAAAAAAATAAAAAAATAAAAAAAAATGAGGGCAACGTTTCTTACAATGATCAAAGGATTTATTTATTTTTGTGCTTCTTTCCCAAATCCCTGTTTACATGAAGGAAATTCGCCCCACTGTAACTACACTGATCAAGTTACACTGGTACAAACCCCTTACGTAGATGAGCTATACTAGAATTAAGTGGGATTTACACCAGTGCAGCTTACATAGGTATGTATTAAACCCCATTACATGCCTATGTGGTGCAGTATTAATGGTGTCCAGAACTCAAAATTAGTAGTAGCTTTGGCACAAGCAAACATGACTTGATAATATTTATGTGCAAACGAAGTATAAATCAGCAATATATACATACAGATACACACACACATTGCTTTAGAACAGCGGGGGGCAAACTTTTTGGCCCAAGGGCCACATCTGGGAATAGAAATTGTATGGCGGGCCATGAATACTCAGAAAATTGGGGTTGGGGTGCAGGAAGGGGTGCGGGCTTTGGTTGGGGGTGCAGGCTCTGGGGTGGGACCAAAAATGAGTTCAGGGTGCAGGAGGGGACTACAGGCTGGGGCGGGGGAGTGTGTGTGGGAGGTCGGGGGGGAGGAGTAAGTCCTCCAGCTGGGGTTGCGGGCTCTAGGGTGGAGCTGGGGATGAGGAGTTTGGGGTGTAGGAGGGTGCTCTGGGCTGGGACCGAGTGGTTTGGAGGGCGGGAGAGAGATCAGGGCTGGGGCATGGGGAGAGGGTCAGGGGTGCAGGCTCTGGGAGGCGCTTACCTCAAGCGGCTCCCGGAAGCAGCAGCATGTCCCTTCTCCAGCTCCTATGTGGAGGCATGGCCAGGCAGTTGCACATGCTGCCCCATCCGCCCCTGCAGCTCCCCCAGAGTGGGGCCATGCTGTGGCTTCCAGGAGCCGCATGAAGTGGCCCTGGACCCTGTGTCCTAGCTGGAGCACTGTAGTGGGGCCGTGCAGCTGCTTCTGGGAGCCACGTGGAAAGGCTCCTGACCTTGCTCCCTGGCTAGAGAGCCTGAGCAGGGCAAGCCCCAGACCCCACTTCCCAGTGGGAGCTCGAGGGCCGTCTTAAAACGGCTGGCGAGCTGTAGTTTACCCACCCCTGCTTTAGAAGGGCCAGTTTCATAAAGCTGAAAAAAATTATGAGCCAAATCAGCTTGGAAAGAGGATATAAACAGAAAATGTGACTGATAATTAGGAATCATTTAGAAACATTTTACTAGCTGCCCCAAAAGCCACAACTGAGACAGAAGGCAGCAAATGGGTTAAAAAACAACTTGGCTTAGAGGGAAAAGTGCTATGAAAAACAATATATAACAGATGGAAGCATGGGGAAGTTGACTATAATAAATAAAAAATCAGAAGCTAGCATTTGTAGAAAATTGATAAAGGAAGCAAAGGGACATAAGGAGAAATGTATGACCGGCAGAGTTAGGGACAATAAAGAGGGTTTTTTTAGTATATTTGGAACAAAAAGAATCCTAACAATGCTATTGGTCCATCACTAGGTGCAAATGGTAGAATTGTAAATAATAATGCAGAAAATGCAGAAGTGTTCAATACATATTTTTGTCCCTTATTTGGGGAAAAAGGGATGTTATAGTCATGAGAGGAGATGATGATGATGAAGAAGAAACAATTCCAATGGTAACTCAGGAGGATGTTAAACAGCAGCTACTAAAGTTAATCAGCAAGTCCGGATAACTTGCATCTGAGAGTTTCAGAAGAGGTGCTCAAGGAGCTCACTGGATTGCTAATGTTGATTTTCGATAAGCCTTAGAACACGAGGGACTTTCTAGAAGAGTGGAATAAAGCTAATGTTGTGCCAATATTTAAAAATGATAAACTCAGGCAATTATAGACCTGTCAGCCTAACATTCATTACAGGACAGATTATTGAGCAGCTGATAATAAGTATCAAAGAAGAGTAATATAATAAATGCCAATCAACATGGGTGTATGGAAAATAAATCTTGACAAGTTAACTTGCTATCTTCTTTTGATGAGATTTCAAATTTGGTTGATAAAGCTAATACTATTGATGTAATAGATTTAGACTTCTGTAAGACATCTGAGTTGGTACTGCACAACATTTTGATTAAAAAACTAGACCACCACAAAAAACAAATATGGCATACATTGAATGGATTAAAAACAGTCGGTCTGGTCTCAAAATGTAATTTTAAATGGAGAATCATCAAGAAGGTACATTTCTAGCTGGGCTCCATAGCAATTAGTTCTTCGTCCTATGCTATTGAACTTTTTTATATTAATCAATAACCTGAATGGAAAAAAAATCATTATTGATTAAGTTTGCAGATGACAGACTGGTAAAGAATGAAGAGTACGGTTCAGTGATACTAAGTGATCCCGATCACTCTGTAAGCAGGGCACAAGCAAACAATATTCATTTTAATATATCTAAATGTAAAATCTACATCTGCATAGAATGTAGGCCATACATACAGCATGGGAGACTATCCTGGGAAGCAGCATCTCTGAAAAAAACTTGGAGGTCATGCTGACTAATTAGCTGAACATGAATTCCCAGTGTGATCCTGTGGTCAAAATGGCTAATGTGATCTTTGGATGGGGACTATTGAGTAGACATATTCTATTACCTCTGGTGTTGGCACAGTGAGAGCTCTAGTGGAACACTGTCCAGTTCTGATATCCACAATTCAAGAAAGATATTGAAAAATTGGAGAGGGTTCAGTAAAGAGCCACAAGACTGATTAGAGTATTGGAAAACATGCCTTATAGTGAAAGGCTCAAGGAGCGCACTCTATTTAGTTTATCAGAGATAAGGTTAAGGGATAATTTGATCAGTCTAAGTATCTTCAAGGAGGTCAGAAATTTGATGATAGAGGACTCTTTAATCTAGCAGACGTTTGTGTAATAAGATTCAATGGCTAGAAGTTGAAGCTAGCCAAATTCAGGCTGGAAATAAGATGCATATTTTGAATAGTGATGGTAATTAACCAGTGAAAGAGTTTACCAAGGACTACGGTGGATTCACCATCTCCAACAATTTTTAAATCAAGACTTGATTTTTTTCTAAAAGATGTGCTCTAGTTCAAACAGGAATTAATTCAGAGAAATTCTATGGCCTGTGTTACGCAGGAGGTGAGACTAGATGATCACAGTCATTCCTTCTGGCTTTAATCCATGACTCTTAATGCAGACTGGGCATAGGATTTGAAAGAAACAGCTAAAAACTACATACATTAATATAATAGGTACAGTAGATAATAGTAATGTGCATAGTGCATCCACCCTGGGAGAGTAAGAGATATTGCAGAATGGGCTAACATATTGCAGACTGTCAGAGTCTTCAAATCAGATGATGTGCTCCACCAGTCATCTACACAGTATCACTAAGCTGCTACAAGTTGTCTGATTTTTTGCACTGTTATAAATATCTTCTCCTCCGACAATGTTGTACAAGGGAATTCCATTTTCCTTCTCAATTAGACTGTGTATGTGTTGATTTAATGCTTGTGAATGGTGTGGATTGACAGTTCTGAGGACTGAATTAGTCTACTGTAGTTATTCATGAAAAAGTACAGAAGCAGGAGCAGTACACAGTTCTTCACACCACACTGATAATATGCATCAAACATGACCTGTTTACGTTACCTCCAAAAGTGAGAGATTAGTTCAGTGCCCATGCTTATTTATTCTTTACACACTACAGTGGGCTAGCTGGCACCAATTCTTGGGTGATGACAGTTTTGGTGAAGCAGAGACTTGTCCACTCAATAATGAACTGGAGTAACAAATTCCCTTCAGATGGGACCGAAAAGAAAACTGAAATGGTAATTTTCAATTATTACTGACATGAGGTGGATCGACCTTGTGCCCTACACGTGAAAGGCCAGAGCCCAGATTCTCCAGTACTATCCATTCACTCTGCATTCTCAGATAGCAAGCAGCTACTGCTAGTGTACAGTTGGCAGAGGCAGTGACGCTTCCCCCAGTCCCAGTGAAGAGACATGCAGAGTTGGGGTGGCTTGGTAGAACCAAACCCAGGGTGGTCCACAGCAGAGCTCCATTAGACCAATTCTCCCCTGACATAAGGTGTCTCAGGGTCACTTGACAGCCCTAATTAATGCCGGGGCCAGCATGGTTGATGTTGAATCAGGGAGCTTTAACGAACAACTTGACATGCCCTCTTGTCCCATCCCCCGTTCTGAATGGAACTCTCATGAGGGGGAGCCTTTGTACATATAAACTTCATCAATTTGGATGCGTCACTGACCGGGAGCTGCCGGAGGTAAGCCCGTGCCCCAACCCTGCGCCCCAATCCCCTGCCCCCCGCCAAACCCAGAGCCCCTTCTTGCACCACAAACCCCTCATCCCCAGCCCCACCCCAGAGCCCTGACCCCCTCCCGCACCTCTACCCTGCTCCGGTTTGAAAATCACTGCTCTAAAGCCAGCTGTTCCTACAATAGAAGAGACCCTGCCATTCATTGTAACTATTTTGTGGGGCTTCCTGAAGTGCCACAATACCTTCCATTTTTCTAGTGAAGTATCCAAATTGATGAAGTTAATATGTACAAAGGCATCTTTTAAAAAGTTGAAGTCAAATCCTAGTGAAGTAAATAGAAAGAAGCATAAATACTGTCAAATTAAGTATAAAAATGTAATAAGAAAAGCCAAAGAGGAGTTTGAAGAACAGCTAGCCAAAAACTCAAAAGGTAATAACAAAATGTTTTTTAAGTACACCAGAAGAATGAAGCCTGCTAAACAACCAGTGGGATCCCTGGATGATCGAGATACAAAAGGAGCGCTTAAAGACGATAAAGTCACTGCGGAGAAACTAAATGGATTCTTTGCTTCAGTCTTCCTAAACCTGAGCTGGCTTTTGTAGGTGACAAATCTGAGGAATTGTCACAGATTGAGGTGTCACTAGGGGAGATTTTGGAATTAATTGATAAACTTAACAGTAACAAGTCACCGGGACCAGATGGCATTCACCCAAGAGTTCGGAAAGAACTCAAATGTGAAATTGCGAAACTATGGTTTGTAACCTGTTCTTTAAATTGGCTTCTGTACCCAATGACTGGAAGATAGCTAATGTAACGCCAATATTTTAAAAGGGCTCTAGAGGTGATCCCAGCAATTATAGACCAGTAGGTCTAACGTCAGTACTGGGCAAATTAGTTGAAACAAGAGTAAAGAATAAAATTGTCAGACACATAGAAGAACATAAATTGTTGGACAAAAGTCAACATGGTGTCTGTACCGGGAAATCGTGTCTTACTAATCTATTAGAGTTCTTTGAAGGGGTCAACAAACATGTGGACAAGGGGGATCCAGTGGACATAGTGTACTTAGATTTCCAGAAAATCTTTGACAAGGTCCCTCACCAAAAGGCTCTTATGTAAATTAAGTTGTCATGGGATGAGAGGGAAGGTCCTTTCATGGACTGAGAACTGGTTAAAAGACAGGGAACAAAAGGTAGGAATAAATGGCAAATTTTCAGAATGGAGAGGTGTAACTAGTGGTGTTACCCAAGGGTCAGTCCTAGGACCAATCCTATTCAACTTATTTATAAATGATCTGGAGAAAGGGTAAAAAGTGAGGTGGCAATGTTTGCAGATGATACTAAACTGCTCAAGATAGTTAAGACCAAAGCAGACTGTGAAGAACTTCAAAAAGATCTCACAAAACTAAGTGATTGGGCAACAAAATGCCAAATGAAATTTATGTGGATAAATGTAAAGTAATGCACATTGGAAAAAATAACCCCCACTATATGTACAATATGATGGGGGGTAATTTAGCTACAATTAATCAGGAAAGATCTTGGAGTCATTGTGGATAGTTCTCTGAAGACGTCCACGCAGTGTGCAGAAGCGGTCAAAAAAGCAAACAGGATGTTAGCAATCATTAAAAAGGGGATAGATAATAAGATGGAGAGTATCTTATTGCCCTTATATAAATCTATGGTATGCCCACATCTTGAATACTGTGTACAGATGTGGTGGTCTCATCTCAAAAAAGATATACTGGCATTTGAAAAGGTTCAGAGAAGGGCAACTAAAATGATTAGGGGTTTGGAACGGGTCCCATATGAGGCGAGATTAAAGAGGCTAGGACTTTTCAGCTTGGAAAAGAGAAGACTAAGGGGGGATATGATAGAGGTATATAAAATCATGAGTGGTGTGGAGAAAGTAAATAAGGAAAAGTTATTTACTTGTTCCCATAATACAAGAACTAGGGACCGCCAAATGAAATTAATGGGCAGCAGGTTTAAAACAAATGAAATGAAGTAGTTCTTCACACAGCGCACAGTCAACTTGTGGAACTCCTTGCCTGAGGAGGTTGTGAAGCCTAGGACTATAACAGCATTTAAAAGAGAACTGGATAAATTCATGGACGTTAAGTCCATTAATGGCTATTAGCCAGGATGGGTAAGGAATGGTGTCCCTAGCCTCTGTTTGTCAGAGGGCGGAGATGGATGGCAGGAGAGAGATCACCTGTTAGGTTCATTTCTTCTGGGGCACCTGGCATTGGCAACTGTCAGTAGACAGGATACTGGGCTGGATGGACCTTTGGTTTAACCCAGTACGGCCATTCTTATGTTCTTAACCAACCCCTCCCACACCCTGAACCCCTCATTCCTGGCCCCACCCCACAGCCCTGCACCCCAAACCTCTGCCCAACCCTGAGCCCCTCCCACACCCCAAACCCCTCATTCCCAGCTCCGTTGGGAAACGGGCATCAACAATTTTCTTCAGCTGGGTCACCAGAAAAAAGAGTTTGAAAACCACTGGTTTACAGAACTGCCTATGAACCAAGTCACAATGCCATTCATCTGTACAAAATTAGAATAAACTTATTTGCCAAGAACTAGTTTGGCCTTCATTATTTTCAATTTCAGACATGAGGCTTAAGGAGTTACTGTGTATCAGGGGTAGGCAACTTATGGCACAAAGGCAGCATGCAAGCTGATTTTCAGTGGCACTCACACTGCCCGGGTCCTGGCCACCGGTCCGAGGGGCTCTGCATTTTAATTTAATTTTAAATGAAGCTTCTTAAACATTTTAAAAACCTTATTTACTTTACATACAACAACAGTTTAGTTATATATTATAGACATATAGAAAAAGACCTTCTAAAAACGTTAAAATGTATTACTGGCACGCAAAACCTTAAATTAGAGTGAATAAATGAAGACTCAGCACACCACTTCTGAAAGGTTGCCGACCCCTGCTATATGTGTTGATAAATGGGAGATCTGATTATTACATTTTAAAAGAAAACTGAAAATACACCACAGTAGGAAGTTTGGCAGTTATACAAGAGCCACAATATCTAGTGTATTAATACTTAGAGAATCTTAAGTTTTAGAACCGATTTAAGTAGATAACACTTACCACTTCTTCTACCAGGTCTTCTACAATAAGGCCTTGTTCATCTGTCCGTAGATTTGTAACCCACATCCAACCGTCTTCCAATTCATTATGGACAATAAACATGTCTCCTTTAAGGAAACTGAAGAAAGCTACAGTAAGACTATTAAACTAGGACTGCAACCAAGGTGCAATAGTTTTGGCGAGGATAATAAATTGAACATAACTCAACCAAAGTTACATTTTCAAAACTTTAAAAGATGGCGGAAGCATAAAAAACACAGGAGTGTATCACAAATCAGTCTGTTTACACATCATGAAATAAGCACCTGTTAGATACTGACACATTAGATTTATTTGGATTTCTAATACTTGTTAATTTCTGGAGACACTTTTAATGTTCTACTGAATTATGCAACACTAGCACCATATTACAATCAATGTTAAAGAGACAATATCCAGTCAAATCAAATCCCAAATAAAAATAAGAAAAATCAAAGACAGACATACGTGTATATACCAGTATCGTATTTATAAAAGTAGCAATTTTACCTAATTTCACAACATTGTAAACCCTACATATGAAGGGAGAGGTTTCTGAGACCCTGTATATGAAAGCAGGCCTTTTAGTTACTATAAATGCAGGTGCTAAAGCCCTACAAAATGGTGCAGAGGACTGTAATTACCACTGGATCATAGATGGACCTTGTCAGAAATATAATACAGGTTACAGCATGCTTGAAAGCTTGTATTTACTACAGTTAATTCAAGTTATAACTCAAGTACTGTCCTAACTCACCTTCTCTTTCTAATATCCTGGGAACAAAATGGCTACAACACTGCAAACAACACTGGAAGATAATGAATTTTGCCATTTGAAATTGAAACTCCACAACATGAAACAAAAGAAAGCAAAACCTAAGGCAACATCTACTTTCTTAGAAAATGCCAAGAAACAAAACATTATCCCCAAAGGGCTCACTATCTATAACCCTCTGACCACTACATACAATTCCAAGTATGACAACGAGCTCTGCAGGAGGACTTAAAAAAAAAACTGAGGAACGATCTCCTGCATCTCTCATACTCCAGAAGGGACCACCTCAAACACAAAATTATCACATATTCTCACATATTGGAAAGAAAAACAGCAGGAAACCTACCTGGAGATCATGCAAGAAACCACCAAAAAAAAAAAAAAAATCTATCGAAGAAACCTGAAGACAGCCTCCAAAACAAAAACAAAAAGTGGAACCAAGAACAACAACTCCGCTACAATCCACTGAACACCACTTCTGGAAGAAACCACAGCACCAGGACCCACACCATGTGAATTTCTACCCCACTACACCGTGATACCATACTAACATGTACAAAACTAGAAGAATTATTTTGCCAACTCCACTTCAAAAAATTCTTTCACACCACCACCCATAGCTACTGCATTCCCACCAACAGCCATAAGATAAAAGAATTATCTGACTGGACACCCCACCACACACTTGATCATTGCATTGATTGCTTCAGGGGGAAAAAAATAACTATAAAATCCTTAAACATCATATCCACCACCATCTCTCCACTGACAAGAGGATAGCTATACAATTCCTGAAATCCAATCACAAAAAGCTAGTGATCAAACCAGAAGACAAAGGGGGTGCCATCATAGTTCTCAACTGTAATGACTACATTAACAAGGCCTACTGACAACTCTCCAACACCACCTCCTATAAAGAACTCAAAGACCTCACAACACATTTCACCCAGGAATTAAAAGCGGTCATCAAATCCTCTCCAAACAACTACAAGGAAAACTGTACAACTTTATCTTAAACCCATCCCAGAGACCTTCTACATGCTTTCCAAGATACACAAACAAGGGAACCCAGGCAGATCCATCATATCTGGCCACGATACTCTTACTGAAGGAATATCAGGAGTCAGAAACCAGAATCAAATCACTCACTACACAAAGGGCCAGTTTCCTCCAGGATACAATTGACTTCCTCCAGAAACTCAGCAACATTAACCACCTCCCTCAGACTAGCATCCTTGCCACCTCCCTGTACACCAATAACCCTCATAATGACTGCATCACTGCCTGCCTCAAACATCTACAAGACAATGGACATCACACAGCTATCCACCCCAAACACATCACTAAACTCATCCATTTCCTCCTCACCCGTAACAATTTTATATTAAAAATAAACAGTTTGTACAAATCATGGAAACAGCCAGGAGTACAAGGATGGCTCCCCAACATGCCAACCTCTTCATGGGCCACCTCGAAGAAGAATTTCTGGACAAATGTACCATGAAACCAATGATATACCTGAGATATGTTGGGTGATATTTTCATCCTTGGACAAATGACCTACACACCCTCACAGACTTCCGCCACAACTTCAACAACCACCATCCATCCACCAAACTCTCTCTAGAACACTCCCACACCAGCATCAACTTTCTGCCCACCACAGTCAGCTTCAACAATGAAACCATACAGACAACTATATACCAAAAACCCATTGATCACCACACCTACCTTCATGGATCCAGTAATCACCCAAACATACCAAGAAATCGGTTATCTACAACCAGACACACAAATACCACAGAATAGGCTCCAAGGATAAAGTCCAGGATACACACCTTAACACATTTAAAACTTCCTTCACCAAATAGGACACACCATCAGGGAAGTGAATCGCATCTCACATACCTGCTTCAATATGGGGGGGAGGGGGGAGGAACTCAGATCACATATTCCTACTTGTCACCTACTACCCCACAGGGAGTATCACCAAACAATTACAACCTGTACTCAATGGGGACTACACCCTGAAAGAAATCTTACCTGAACCCCCTCTTCTGGCCTTCAAACAACCCCCCACAACCTTGCCAAGTTCATCATCAGAGGCAAGCTCCCCACAGACCAGGACCCACTAACCCAAAGCAGCACCAGACACTGTGAGAACAGAAGATGCAAAACTTGCAGGCATATCTTCATTGCTAGGATGATCAATACCCCTCACAACACACCTTTTAAGATCCAGGGATCCTACACATGCCTAGCACAACATGTGATGCACCTCATCCAGTGCACCAAACAACCCAGTAAAAATTATCTGGCTGAAACAAGACAGTCACTATTCTCTCTAATGAACTCACACAGAAAAATTATAGAAGACAAACACATCATATCACCCACGGGCAAACCCTTTTCATAAAACAATCACTTACTATCTGAACTCTAAGCCCTCATCCTCAAAGGAAACCTGCAAAACACCTTCTAAAAGACAAACCTGTGAGCTTAAATTTAGAACTTTCCTAGGCTCTAAAAATCAAGGTCTTAAAAAAAGACACTGAATTTACAGCTTACTCCAACAATCTGTAACGCAGTGACACCCCCTTTTATGTCATATGCAGAGGTGTTAATAAGCCACTTCACTTTGAATGGCCTCTTACAATATATTAACTATTTATAAACAATCTGCTTTAACATGGCTTGGTGGTCGCAGCAGAGCGCTGGGAGAGAGCTCTCCCAGCACTCTAAAAAACCCCACCTCCACGAGGGGCATAGCTACCAGCGCTGGTGCACTATCTACACTGACACTTTGCAGCGCTGAAACTTGCTGTGCTCAGGGGGGTGTTTTTTCAGAGAAAGTTGCAGCGCTGTAAAGTGCAAGTATAGACAAGCCCTCAGTAAGTGAGTCTCAACTCTACAGTGAAGACATAGCCAAGTCAATGTCGCCTATGCTGAGTCCTGGAGCACAGGCTCTTGCCTCTGGAGTTTCTCCTCAGCATGCCTTTCAAAAGGAAGAGTCTTAACATTTCTGTAGCTCTTATCACCCAAGTGCTTCCCATGTAAATTGGATATGCATGGCAAGGTCACTAGTGGATTTAATGGAATTTTCTATTCTTCCTCCTTACCTGGTGGAGGAAGTTCTACTTCCTATATACAATTATAGGTTTCCTCCTCTGCCTATCAATCTGGTTGTGATAAAAAAGCTCTCTCAAAGACAGCTCTCATAACGTGCTCTACGGTGGTCAGACTGGATTAGTATGATCTGCACTGGAAACTCATTCCACTGATGAACCCACTCAAATAAGGATATTTTAACTCCAGCTCTCATACACTTTATTCTGATATTCATGAAACCTTTCTCCAGATATCAAAAGCAGATAGCAACAGCCAGAGTCTCAATGCAGTTAGCATGGTAAGTCGCACTCCCAGAAGACAACCCAAGAGTGTCCCTACCAGTGATTACCACCAAACATCAGGGTCCATCTAGTGGCTACTTCAGCCTTATAATGTCCTGTTCAAAATTAGGCTATGTCTACCCTAGAGACCTTACAGCAGCACAGCTGTACTGATGCAGCTGTGCCACTGTAAGGTTTTCTGTGTAGCCGTTCTATGTCGACGGGAGAGAGCTCTCCAATCAGCATAATTAAACCATCCCCAATGAGCAGTGATAGCTATGTCAGCGGGAGAGCAACTCCCACAAACATAGCGCTGTCCACACAGGCGCTTCTGTCTACCTGTCAATGTAACTTCTGTCTGCCAGGGGAGTGTTTTTTCACACCCCTGACCGACAACAGTGCTAGTGTAGACATAGTTGAAATCAATGACGAATAAAGCTATCACCACCACCCTCCTCCTGCCAAACAGATTAATTGTTCTTGCTCAATTTTATATTTAAAAAAAAAAAGTGCACACACTTGGTCTTTGGATGAAGACCAAGCCTAGAGAAATTAAACATACAAGTGGAACGTTTCAGAAAGTTACAATGAGACTGACGAGACATAAAACAAACTAATAGCTCCCTTTATAATTAACATGTTTATTTGGTAAACATTAATACATATGCACTCAAAACAGAATGCTGCTACTTCTACAACTGATAAATAAGCCCTTAAGAAATCTGATTTTAACATCTAGGAGTAGGAAGACAGATGTAAACAAAAATGATTTGTACTCATTAGTACTGAAAAATGCTCCAGAATATCTTCACTGCTTCTGATCCTTTAATAAGACATACCTTATTTCATCTGTGTCTGGCACTTTAGTGTATGGCAGAATGGCTCGAACTCTCCTTCTGTCTTCCACTGGCTACAATTTAGGAGGGGAAAAATGTTTAATTCTTGCTCTCCCCTAAGCAGAATTTCCCCCCCAACATTATGCTAGTTTGAGGTGCAAAACTCGCAATACTCAGCAAATACCCCTAACATTTAAATTGTAATAGCTCAAGACTGATCAGGGTTAGTCATGGGTGATGTATACCATTAGCTCAGGAGATTTCCAATTTGATTCTAGCCCTGGAATGTCCCAAAATACTGTATGTTAGAATTGTGACATTTTAATTAGTACAAATTGCCATTTATGTTTTTTATTATATAAAATTTACCAATAAGGGCAAACCCGAGAAAATAAATAAGTTTGGATTATATCCTCTCCATATAGCAGGGTGGGCTCTCCACCTAAGTTGTGCCTTTTAGAGAGGTTTTTATTCAGGCCAAGATTTTTAAAAGTGACTAGTGATTTTGAGTGCCCTACTTCTGAGACACTGCAAAGGTGCTCAATTTTCAGAGAGCTCAATTTTCAGAGAGCTCAATTCTTTAGCTGTAGACTGGATACTCTAAAATGTTGCCATTCTATTTTATCCAATATTTCATATTAATATATAGTTACATTCTAATGGTGCCTCTTTCTACCTCTTTAATCGTCTTACCTCCATAAACTGTATGTTTTCTAATAATTTCTTCTTGGTCTATCTTGGGTTTCATACCATACTCATCACTATAGTGTTTAGATATCTCCATAATACATGAATATCTAAAGGTTTTGTTGTATTTTTTTAATTACAATATAAGATATGTAATATTTGGCATTTTCACCAGCAAAAATGCATCTATATAATGTATAAATCCTTATATATTTTGCTGTGAAGGGGAAAAGTGATTATAAACTAGAAGAAACTTGCTACATTTTTCCGTTCACACTCTAAAATGATAAATATCAGACCAAACAGTGTTTTATTAAAAAGAAAATAAAGAAAAAACATGTTACTGTGAGGAAGTTATTACTTGCCTCAGGAGGTGCTACAGGGAAAAGCAATTTTTCCCCCTTAAGCAAACAAGACACGTGACTGTAATAACCTATTAGGTCTGAAAGCGAAGAAAATCGTCGTCCACCAATGTAATAATCTCCACACATGGCAATAATCCTGTTAGGAAAGAAACACTAAAGTTAATTTAAAAAAATATATATTTCTCTCTATAAAAGTGCATGGATAACTTATAGAAAGGTTGGGAACCTAAAGTATTGATTTTTCAGCGTATTTGCTTTTGAAAGCAAACTATTTTCAAAGCATAAACCTAACAAAATGCATTCTTTCACAGCTAAATATATATATGCCTTGACAAAGTAACTTCTAAGCAAGAGTGACAGAGCAGGGGCATAATAGTTTACAAACACTTGAAGCTTGAAAAAAAAAAGATGACTTGTTTAGGGTCAAAACAAGGAGGTAATAAGCTAGGAGTAAAGGGATGAAACAGGAAAATGTAAGATGAACGTCAAGAGGAGTTTTCTGACTATGAAAAATGTTAAGTTACTAAGCAAAGCAGAAAGCTCCATTACTCTGAACATTTAAAACTAAGAGAGACAAAATACTGTCCTAGAATGTGTGTTTTAAAGAGCAAGTCTAAATCATAGAACTGGATCAGATGATCTAATAGGTGCTTTTCCTATAAAATGAAAACTTAGAATTGCAACTAGGTTTCCAACAAAGTCTAATTTTGACAAACGTATCAAAATATTTCATTAACATGAAAGATCTTTAACTGTTGACCTGATCATACACCTGCAGAGCACTGAATACCTCATTTTTAATGATTTAGGCCTGGTCTACACTTGAAAGTTTTTGTGCTAAAAGTCAGCTTTTTGCACTGACGTCTACACTGACAAGCCACTTTTTGCACCAAAACTCCTCAGTTGCAACGCTGTAATAGAACCACCCCAATGAGAGTCATAAGGCTTTTTGCAGTGAGGCTTTAATGCTGTAGTGCCAGTGTAAACGCCTTGATTGCTTTTATCGCTGTAATTGACCTCCAGAGGTGTCCCACAATGCCTCAAGTGACGGCTCTGCTTATTGTTTTGAACTCAGCAGACCTGCAGGCATGCACCCTTCCCCTTTCAAAGCTCTGTTCTGACTGCCAGGGCGTGCTGCTCTGCTCTGGGACACAAAGCAAATAATTAATGCGGAATGTTCTGTCTCCCACAATATGAACAGACGCAGGCAGGCGGGGTGGATGTGTGTGTGTGACAGCAAGAGAGATTCTGTGCTGTGCAGAGCCAGGGAGGTTAGGGTCTCCCTGTCTCAGGACTGGTTGCTTCCTACAGCTGTCTGAATTTATGAAATAGCATGCCAACACACTTACTCTCCCCCAACACGCGCTGTCTCCTCCCACACGCTCCCTGTCTCACACTCTGCCCCCACACACTTTAACTGAAAAGCAGCTGACAATGGGATTGAGAAACCTGCATCATGTGATGCTGTACCTGCCCAAGAAGGCACTGCATACCCTTCCCAAAGCACTCTGCAGCCAGCTGCATAGAGCTACCACAGTGCTCTGCTCTCTTTGTCATTGCAAGAGCTGCTAGTGTGGATGTGTTCCAAGGACACAAGGAGCTACAACGGACACACAACAGCGCTTTTAATTAAAGCACTTTAATAAAAGTGGTATAACTTTTAGCACAAAAACTTGCAAGTGTAGACATACCCTCAAATTGTTAGATTTACTGTGAATGTCAAGTATGCTTTAAAACTGTCAAAATATGAACAATTTTTCCCTCTTGCTTGACTTTTGATTTATTTGGAAACATGCTAACAGATGTGATGAAAAAAATAAATGTACAGAAATGAATGGAAATGTTTTAAGTTGAGAAAAATAAACCAGTAAAAATATAGGAGACAGTAAAATTCTGATACGATTGTTTATTTTGATATTTAAAACAATAAGCACAATTAATGAACTCTTATTACCTAAAAGTTAATTAAATTAAAAATGTGCTATGCCAAAGTTTTAACTTAATCCTCTAAATAACATGAGATACTTAGAGTGGAGGCAAAATCCTTCTTTTCCTGTGCTGTGTTTATCTACTTAAATTTGTGTAATATTTTAAGTACCATGCACACTTAGATTGCTATACCAGGGAAAGTTAAGAGTGACAAGCTTAACTCTGAATTCCCTGTATCTGTGGTTTTAAATAAAACAATGATATTTTAAAACATTTTCCCTATACTTAATTTAATGGTCAATTGCACACAGAAAGATTTAATAAAAGCCAAGCAAGCGCAATATCAATACAATCAGACATCCCAAACAATTGACTATGATTGCATAATTGCTGGTGTCAATTACAGTTGAAGTTTCCAGCTATACAAAAGTCAAATATCAGTACTGAGAAACAGATTGATTATTCTTAGTCAGTACCATTTGTATGATAATGTGGTTGTAAAAATCCGATTGATCAAATCTTTTTTCGTTTGTTTGTTTTAAGTTATCAACATGACTGAATAACTCCTCTAGTTACAACACCCTAACAAGAAAGGGTAAGTTACTATAATATCTAGTGTGTAATTGGAAAGTAATAGGATCCAAAGTTTTTTATAAAAAAGTAACTGACTTTTTGGGGCTACCTGCTCCTATTTTAAAAGTTTATTGTAACTATAGGAGTATTCAAAGTTGACACCAATTGGGGACACACAAATAAATGGGGAGAAAGTTTATTGCAACTCACTGAAGAATGTCTGTGGCACAGGGATAAAAGAAAGGTCTAGAATATTTCTTCTAATCTTACTTTATAAAACACTTATAATACAAGAATATTATTACCCAATCAAATTGTGCAACCCGGCTGCTAAGTCAATGCAGAAAAAACATGAGTAATTAAATTTAACAAAAAAAGGGGCCAATACGAAGCAATATTGACAAGCTAGGAAGTAGAGTAATTTAACATCTGAAAAGTCAATTTAAATTTTTTTACTTTCTACTTTCAAGTTGAAACGGAAATTAAAAGAATGGAAATATCTTAAAGATTTATTTACAAAATTAGATAGTGGAATCTGAGAAGATAATATTTCAACACTTGAAGACTAAGAACTACTTGCCATGCTCATTCTTTTTTTCAAAGCTAATGATCATTCCAGAAATCAAGTGAATAATTTGGGGAAATTTGTTTCTATTTTTAGGTTAAACCTCCTCTCCCTCACAATCCCACACTGATTCTTGACTCTGCTGCTTTTCTGTTTCTTAACTTCTACCATTTTCTTTGCCTATGGTCTTGCACTTCAGATACGGGTTTATTGGGAAATTTTCCTGCTTAAGGATTTTTTATATTAGTCTATATACATGCCTATTAAACTGTTCCTCGAACAACAGATCAAAACAAGTCTTCTGACAACATCGATGTCTATCAGACTTTGGCTTTTGATAGAGTTGACCTTTTAACAAACATAACATTTTAAATTCCAAGTAAAGAAGGATCATCCAGTCTCTGCAAGGCTGCAACAGCCAAAGATTGAATTTTGTAATGATGGTGGGCCTCAATCCATCACTACACTGGCTTGAATGAATTACCAGGAATTACCAGAACAGAGGACTGTAGAATTATGATCCCAGTCTTACACACCAGGAAGAGAAAGTTCTCCAAATCCCCCAAATACACTCATGAGGCTGACAGATTTCTACGGTTTAGCATTGCCAATAGTGTCTTGACTAATAGACCTTGCTTCGGTTCTCCTGGTCAACGACAGGACCAAAAGTTTGTTACATTTAATTAGTTAAATACCAGATCTTCATAGAACAGCGGGCTTTGCCTCAGGAAATCCTCTACCGCAAAGAGCTTGTTCACACTGGCAACAGACAAATTCATTAATTCTGGGAACCACAGCTTCCTCGCCTACTCAGAGGCTATAAGGATGAAGGATCCTCAACACACAGAAATCTTCTGGAGAACTCTTCTCACCATGGCCCAGGGAGTGGATTAGGGGAGTGATGAACGGGAAAGATGTACTATAGATTAAAGATCCCATGGATTGCTTGTTCATCTGTTCTGCCTAACTTAGATTCCATGAACCTGAAGAAC